>NC_050480.2:102304113-102614113 GCF_012460135.2 Molothrus ater | reverse complement strand
TACTTTAAAAAGCAAATTTTTCAGTACCAAAATTTTCTAAAGAGGAGCATAATTTTAAAATAAGGACCAGGAGAAGAATGGGGATAGAAGAGCTGTGTGTCAGGATCAAAGAGAAAATAATGCAGTATTCTCCTTATTATTTTTAAATGTTCATAGAATCATAGAAAAGACTTGGAAAAGACCCATTAGGATTACCAAGTTCAGCTCCTGGAGGCCCTGCAGAGGACACCCCAAGAGTCACACCATGTGCCTGAGCATTGTCCAAACACTTCCTGAACTCTGTCAGGCTTGGTGCCTTTTCTGGGAAACCTGTCCTAGTGCTCAGACACACTCTGTGTGAAAAACCTTTTCCTGATATGCAGTCTAAATCTCCCTGACTCAGCTCCATGCTGCTTCCTCAAGTCCCATCACTGGTCAAGAGAATGACGAAATCAGGAGGGATATTTTTTGTCTGTAGCTGTTTCTCTGGTTTCCTGTTGCTGATCTCTTGTTTTGTGAATTTGGGGAGTGGGGAGAACAAGGGGCTGCTCTTTGTATCTTTTCAAGGCCACCTCATTTCTCATGGATCTTATGATCTTAACTACCATTGCTGATGATGACATTGCTTTGTCAAGCATTTCTTGCAGTCAAGTGGGCTCTGCAGTTCAAAACCATCGTGTGTTATATGTGACCTCTGCCTAGAGCTACAAGCAGTCTTGGCTGCTCCAATGTAGCCATTATTGCCCAGAACTACATATTCAGTCTTCCTATTGAAGCTTCTGCCCCTGTGGCTGGAATGCGTGGGACAGTTCTGTGCTCAGCACCTCAGGTCACTGATCTGAGGATTCCTTAAGAATTACCACTGAAAACATGTGCTAGTAGGAGGGGCTGTTTAATCATAGTGGCTCTGAGGTGAGGAGCCACTTACAACTTCAGCAGCTCTGCCCAAGAGCAGGGGATGTTTTGAGGCATTTGTCACTTCAGTACCACTGTTTGGTCTCCCTGGAGTCAGGACTTCAAGTCTCCAAACATGGAGCTGGAGAAGATCCAATGAACCAGAGAACACAGGCAAGGTCCCTGTGGATGCTGCACTGAAGTCAAGGTTAGTATAAAAGAGGCTGATTTTGCCATCATTCTTATGTGAATAAAAGCAATTTTTCTGAACATTATGTGAGATGTACTATGGTGAGGATTCTTGTTTTGATTTTGCTCTTCCACTATAATTGTTACCCTTATCCCTAATTCCTACTTGCAATTTTCAACATTATAATTTTTTGCTTTCTTTGGGAATATTTTAACAGCACAAAATGCTGTCATTTTTCCTCCTTTACATATAGTACAAAAATAAACACTGAATCAAAAATTAAAATTGTATGTCAGTTTTATTCTTTGTGAGAGCACTGTAGATTTTATGATTGTTGTCTTATGCTTTAATATGCTCAGCAGTTGGTGATTGTTAAGTAGATTAATCAGATGAAGATAATGTTCAAAAATCCTATTGCAAGTAGTATAAATCACATATCAAATATTGAAAAATATATACTTATGGCCATTTAAGCTGCAATTAAAAATAATCAAATTATCCCTAGCAAAGCGGGTTTAGTAAATAGAAGAACACATTAAGCTTGATTTTATTCTAGTTTTCCTTCTTTAATAAATTATGCTAGAGCATTAAAATATCCCCTGGGGAACAAGTACTGTAGGTTATTAAAGAATAAAATTATATTTCAAAGTTTTATATCCATGGCATATGAATATCTACATGGAAGATAAACAGCTTTTGAAAAACTGCCTGAAAACAGCAATCCATCATGTTTAGGGAGAGTTTTCTTCCAGTTTGCTGTGCTAGCATTTTTGCTATAGTGTCAGTGGTCTTAGGAAAAATGGGATGGTCTAGAAATATTCTTTCATCATGGCAGAAATTTCAGCCAATTGAATAAGAGTGAAGTGTGACTAATTCTGAAGAAAATCTTTTCTCTTCATTGCACCTGCAGCTCTTATGTGGTGCTCTGTAGTTGCAGTTTGGATATCCTTCTTACCTCTACTTAAGGCTGAATGCAAAAATAGGGCCTTCAAAAGTTTAAATTCATCAAATTAACCAAATTAAATAAGAATTTATTTCCTGTTTTTGAGTCTTTAGTCCTCTCAGAACTATGCAATGCTTTTTTACTTTTGTGCTGCAGTCATCACCTTCTGAGGTTTAATGACTGCTTAAGATATCAGGACACCATAGTTCTCACTTTAATCAGTCTCAGATTCAATAAAGATTATTGCACATTAAAGATTCAATAAAGCTTAATGCACATTGTCTGATTCCAGAGAGAATTTGAGTCCTAGCTCCTCACAGTGAGGTCTGTTTGTGAAGAAGGGAAATGCCAAGATGAATATTTCTGACTCCCTTCCCTACTCTGGAGGTTAGGTTTGTAAGCCAGGTCTGCACATCTTCTCCTACCCAAGCCACAGCCCCAAAGCTGGGGCCTTGGGAAATAGTGGACTGTTGTGGGTTGCTTCCCTCGTTAATTAGAGGATAATCAGAGGATTTTCCCATGGAGCTGAAAATCCTGTTGAATGTGCTTCTCAGCTACAAAGGATTCAGACCTTGCTGCACATCATTTAAGCATTAACTTTAAAATGTTTTTGAAGGATTTGAGACGAAATGTTGTACAACAGTGTGAGGTGATGCACTTTTGCATTAATAACAACATTTCTTCAGTAAGCCCCTCAAAGGAAAATAAGTGTAAAGAGTAGATCAAACTCACAGATTTGATACTGAAAGCATCTGCAGTGATTCAACCATGAAAATAGCCAAGTAAAATCTAAGTTGTGTCAGAAGAGATATTTAGAGTAAACAAGGAAAAAGTTACTATAATGGTATGTTATAGTCTAGTCAGTTATGCCCAAGAAAGATAAATTGAACATCTGAGTACAAGACAGGATTGACAAATCTCCCATTAGACTAGACAGCCTACAAGAGGGGAGTAGAAATTGTTTTTCTTTTTTTCTTTTGGATCAGCACATTGCAGGTAGAATGTATTTGTTGCCTGCAACTGTCTTGGAATAGTATGACGAAAGGACTGAGGATTTGTTGAATTAAGGACAATATTTTCATGGAAACAGACATGTACATATTTTATATGAAATAAACTTGAATCTGTGGTTTCTTGAAAGCAGGAGATTTGCAGCTAACTCAGGTTATAGAAGAGGTTGTATATTGGATGACCTGTCAAACTCTGGCATTATCCTCTCACTAGTCATCCACAGGGGAAAAAAATCTGAAGCTTCTAAATTGTAAGAACTCATATTTTCTGATGAATCTTACTGAGAAAGTGATCTACAGAATTAACCACCTCACTCCCTCTACTATGTGTTTCCAAAAAGTTCTGCAGCTCGTTACAGGCTGTGCATCTTGTCCTTGCTCATCTTATTATGGCCTGAGAAGTAACATTTCAAGATTGATGCTTCCAGCTCTTTCAGATCACGAAGAAGGTTTCTGGGACTGCATTTTAAGGGATGTCAACTCAGCAATTTCAAGCCCAGGGTTTTTTGATGCCCATCTACTGGAGGCCAACCCAGGAGTTTACACTTCTGGGGCTCAGTCAGAGGCTGAACTGTTTGAGACCAAACTGTAGGAAGGATACGTGCATATTCCAGAGATATGGGCATGATGATAACCCTTCTTTATATGAGTCATGGGTTTGGGAGTCTTTTTCTGGTCACTAGGGAGTGAAACGCTCAACTTTCATGGGCACCCATAGAAAGAGTCACTAGAGATATCTCTCCCCCCACCTGCCTGCTTTAGAACCACAGTAGATCAATAGATCACAAGTGCATAACAGGCATCATTCCTGGGCACTGAAATTTGATCACCCACATTATTAAATGCTCTGAGTGTTTCTTGCATGCTTTTAGCCTGTCTCAGTAAAGCATACTGAGACAAAGCCAACACCTGGCTTTGTGACAGCCCTAGTTTTGAGTGCCAGGGTAGTTAGATGCCGGTATAAATGCATTCCATGCCATTTAACATTCATACCCAGGACCCTTACTGGCCAAATTTAATTTACTAGAGTAAGCCCTAGAGATTTTCTAGTAGCACCTGACACTCAAGATTAGTTAAAGGAGAGTCATTTAGCTCTCAGTTCCCTGAAAACAGTAATTTCTTGTCATGCTAGCTGCTCTCAGCTGTCTGAGCCAGCTCTGTGGTGCTGGTAGAGATGACACAGAGCCAGCAGAAGATCTGCAATTATCTGGAGTAGCAGTGGGAACCTGGGCAAGGACAATTTACAGGGTGGTGTTTTGTTTAGATTACTCAATCTCACCCTTATCACCTCTGTTCCCAGTCACACCTAGGAGGTAATGGAGTGAAGTTTAATATTGCTGATTAGGTCAGAGGTGGAACATTTTGGTAATGTCCAGGTAAATCTGAGTGGTCCAGTCAGTGGTCCATGCCAGATCTCACATATGGGCAGGGTTCCAGGACCGTATATGAAATTTCTATAACATGTGGGCAAGCTGAAGTGTTTGTCTGCATGAGATGTCACTAACAGCATTACTACATGTTGTGTTCATGCTCATATGTGATGTAAGACAGAAAAGTGGTTGGGTTGCTCTAGGACAGGGGTTGGGAATTGTGGATCTATCTGAGAAAGTACTTTCGTGTTCACCACTCTTACACTAATTTAATCAGTGCCCCTTCCACTGTCCCCCAAACCCCTGTAAAATATCATACAAAGAGAATTCTCAAGGGTTAAACATCATAAGTTAAAACTTACTTTTATAGTTGATTGAGGTTTTGTTTACATAAATCCTATTGCTTCAAGATTTATGGGAGAATGGGTGAGACACATTAATATGTCTGTCCTTTTTCATGTTGTCATTGATGATGCAATTCCTAATCTGTTTTTCTAAGCTGTACAGTTGCATTGACTATAGCAGCGACACCAGCTGGTGTGCCAGGGTGAAAAATGTGTTTTCCTTTCTTGGCTTTGTCTGAGTAAAGCTATATAAGCAATTTTATTCTTGAAGCAGATTTCATAACAGCTGCTTCCAACTCTAATTCTTTCTTTTTCCATCTGTCTTCTCCTAATTCTGCTATTAGAATGGCTAACAGAACCCCAAGGGTGCTGTGAGTTTCTGAAAAAAAAATGGGCAATCTCTAGCAGCATCTGAACAATGAAAGCCTAAAGTTGCATTTGAATTTAACTCTACTTTCCTGTTCTAAATAAAGACCTGGGGGAAATGAGAGCTGCACAGATGCTTTGTGTGAAAAACACAGATTTAAAAGAAGTCTAAAGTTGGATTAAAAAAGCAAAATAAAAGTTTATGAACTCTGTTAAATGAAATCAACACCACCATGAACCTGTCTGACTAATCTAAAAAAAAATCATTCTACCAAATTCTCTTTTCAACAGCTCTGTTTCTACTAAACTTATATAAAAAAAAATCCTATACATAATCCCATACATATTTTAACTCAAATCACCACATCATCTCTAGTGTAACACTTAATGCTACAATAAAGGAAAAGTGCTATATCTTCAGAAAATGCTCAAAATACCCTACAGACATTTTAAAAATGGAGGTTCTCATAAATTGACCTTTCATATAACCAGATTTACATTTTCCCCATCACTTAGAACCTATTTCCTGTTTGTAATAGTGTAATATTTCTTGGTGATTTCATAGTGATCAATGTTTTTTACTGAGGCTGGAAATCTGTCTAAAGTGAGACGTGCCCCCCAGGATTGATACCTAGCTCCACACTGTTCAGCACCCTCATAAATAATCTGGATGATGGGAATGAAACACAGCAAGTTTGCTGATGACACAAAACTGAGCAGTGGGGTGGATGAGCCAGAAGGGAGAGCCATCTGAAAGAGAGACCTGGCCTGGCTGGAGTGGCAGCACTGATGGTACAAAGTTTAACAGAGACAGATGTAGTCCTGCACCTGGGATGACATAACCAAACAGCTGAGCACAGACCAGGCTCTGTGACTGCAGAGGAGCCTTGCTGAAAGTGACCTGGAAGACAAGTATGCAGCTGTGAGGTGCTGCAGCAGCAATGGCATGTTGGATCCTGGGCTGCATCCACAGGGGCATTCCTGGCAGAAGTAGAGACAAGAGCATCCCACTGTACTCAGCACTGGCCAGGCTGCAGCTGCAGCTGGAACTCTGTGCCCAGTTATGGTCCCCACAATTCAAGAATGACACAGACTGGAGAGGGTCCAAAGGAGGCCCATGAAGATGACCAAAGGAGAACCTGCCCTATAGGAAGAGAGTGAAGAAATTAGAGTTTTTCCCCCCTGGAGTAGAGAAGGCCTAGAAGGGGACTTCATTCATGGTATCTCACTCCTTAAAGTGCAGGTGCAGAGAGCACAGAAGCTCTTTTTTCACAAAAAGCTGCCTGGAGAAGGTATGGGGGAATAGATTCCACTTTTACTGGGAAAGGTTTTATCATGATATAAGAAAGGAATTTTTTTAAGCAAAACCAATCATTCAATGGAACAACTTCCCCAGGGATGTGATGGAGACTCCAACACTGGAGGATTTTGAGGTGCAATTGGACAGGGTGGTAGATAACCTCATCTAGGTTCCCTTTCCCCCAAAAACTGGATCAGATGATCTTTTGAGGTCCCTTTCAGCTGGAGAAGTTCTGTAGTTCTGTCTCATCTATCAAATGGGCAAGGAAAAAGTAACTTTTTAGGAGACAACCCCAGTGTTTATTTCAGTAATACTAACCATTTAATAACTGTTGCTACTGATGATCTGACTAAAATCTAATATCACCTTTCTTCAGGGTGAGTAGCAAGGTACTGACAAAAGGTGACCATACACTATCACTACTACTGACTTGCTCTTCGAGGTAGTCTTATCAGCAGAAGTAACTTTAATTTTTTCTTGACTGATACGGGAAAGGGAGCAAACATCTCTCAAAGGGAAGTACCTCACACATGCATATTTTGCTCTCTTTCTGCCTCCAGTTTGATTGTTACTATTTTTTGCGAATGAGAAGTAGCAACTGCAGAAGTTTGCAAATTAAGTTTAACATAAAAAAGCCTTTTTTTCAGCCTTCTAAAATATGAGATTGACAGAGTGATCTGCTCAGATCTGTTGCCTATTTACAGATGCATGCACTGCATGCATCTTATCTATTTGCAGCAAAGTCACTGAGGTATGAGAACAGTGATCTCTCAACATCTTCAATTATTTTGTGTTAGTCTTGTCTCCTTTCTAAGTTGTATGCCCAAGTTACCTAAGGTTCATTCATCACATCCTTGGCTCTTGATAAAAAAATCCCATTGTATGCATTTTTAAAGCTCACTATAACCACAAATATATTTTTTTAATATTTTTTCCAAATTCAGTCAATAAATATATACAGAGTTTGCTGCAAATATGACAACTAGGACCTTTATTTATTATAATATTTTTAATTAATTCTCTTCCAAATGCTAAGAACATTTGATTCTGTATAATTTGAAATCTTCAACATTTGGTACCATTCTTTTCTGCAAAAGACTGCCTCTTTTTTATAAGTCTAACAGTATAATAATGGCATTATTTTTGGCTCAAAACTGGGAAGGAAATAATTTTTTCATATGATGTTAAACACAAGGAATATAAATCACCTTGTAGTAGTGAGAATAAAGAAGATCAGTCATGTTTCCTGAGGGGAAAGGAAACAAGGGAGTCACATTTTAATCTATTCTCAATGGAATATTTAATATCAGACTTCAATACTTCAGTGACCAGAAATTTAGTGCATCATTTTAATTGTCTCCTGACTGTGTTGGGAAAAACTGTTTAATAAATTAGATACTACTTAACTTTCTCACAATGAAAATTCATTCTTGTTTATAAAGCATTGACATAAATTGCATCTGGGTATTTTTTATGGAGTAATTATTCTGTTGTTTTTTTAGTAAACTGACATCAGAA
The DNA here is from genome assembly GCF_012460135.2 of Molothrus ater. NCBI lineage: Eukaryota > Metazoa > Chordata > Aves > Passeriformes > Icteridae > Molothrus > Molothrus ater. Next base: position 102,606,199 of record NC_050480.2, on the reverse strand, counting down.
CTAATCTTTTAGGATGACATTCATCTTGTCTAATTTTATGAATCTAAAAACTAGATAAATTTTCTAAAGAAACTATCTGGGATTCTTGAACAGCCAGTTGACAAAGAGGCATGCAGTCTCCAAAGCAGATTTATACCTGTACTTTAAGTTTGTTTAAACTGTGATTTGGAAAAAAAAATATTTTTTCTATTAATGCAGCTGTTTATAGCACTGGAAAAGCCTAAATTAAAGCTATGATCTAATCAAAGTTTGTTGATGTCTGAGGTTGCATACAATTCCATCTTTTATCTTCGCACAAGCAATCATTTGATCAGCAAGAAGAAAAAGAATGCATTTAGTTCATGTGACTTTACTGATATTCTCAGCACAATGAGATAATTTTACAGGCCTTATGTCTTGAATTTTCAAAGCAGAAGCCAATTTCAGTTGACAACAATGCTTAGCATGTCTGTGACTGATCTGATGTTATTTTCACAGGAATGTCTTAAATGTTTTTCTGTAAATTGGAGCCAAAGTGATAGATTGATTTACAAAAACTATTTTCATATATTTTCAATGATTTAAAAATGTCTAAAGAGGGTTTATTTATACTTGCTATGCATGCTGTTCTAATATGACAACAATAGAGGCCACTATGGTTCCAGAATTCAAAATCTAAAGAAGTCTATAAATTACAGTTTCCTAGAGAACAAAAACAACAATAGTGATTTTCAAGTAATGTTTGCCTTTTAAACTCTAGTAAAATATTAATTAAATATGTCTTGATGATTATAAATACTAGTTGCTTGAAAGTAGATTAAATTCAGTGGGAATAAGGTTTTCTTTAATCTGGATTACAAATTTAGGAAATATTACGTAGGAGGATTAGGGCATTAGTATAAGAATAAATTTGCATTTGTAGGTGCTGGGGTGTCTGTACAAAGGTAGAGAAGTTAGCATCCTTGCTTCTACCTTTATGCTGTACTGAAAAGTGTATTTTGACATTTATTTTAGTTAATAGTGGTTCAGAGCCTGCTAGTGGATACGTAGAAGTGGAGGGGTTATTTTATTTTGTTTTGCAATCTGACATTATTATTAGGTCTTGCAAAGAAGCAATTATAGAGTATTACTATAGATTAGGCTACTAAATGCATAAGTAGATATATGTTCATGTTTTCACTCAGTTTTTTTGACACTTACATGAAAACTCTGAAGGGTTAGCTGTGAGTTATTCTAAGCACTAAACACTGGTAGAATTAAAAACCTCTCAGGGATTTTGCTAAACTTTGCTTATTTTCTGTTGGTTGCTGTGGTTCAGTATTACAATTCCCAGTTTCTGAGCACAGCCATGGGAAACAAGTAGAGGAGTGGAAGTTTGTTCAATATATGGCAGACTGCCCGATAATTAAATATGCTCCTTTTAAAATGCATCATCATCACTTGAATTGTTGTTTCTTTTGGAATTTGTCTGAAAACCGGGTGTGCTAGACTTGACTTAAAATACAAACTGATGCTTGTCCACTTAACATGCTCCATGTGGGAAAGGCTTAAATTTTCTCAGAGCTCCAATAAAGGCAGTGATGCTTGATATGGCCACAAGCACAGAGAGTAATGGGGACATAGCTGAATTGTTATAACTTTGATGCCTATCAATTTCACCAGGCAAAAGGCCAATTGCTAGAGGAGCTGTCTGAGGGAATGCAAGATTCAATGGTGATGCTATCAGTAAAAGTGTCGCTCATCTAGTTGGGGAAGATGCATATTTTTATTTGGGCATTGTCCAACACTGAATTAAAGTAATTTTACCCCATGCATTGAACAGTCATAAGATAGCTGTTAGCTGCTTTCAGGTTGAGCTGGAATTAAATGTCGGTTTAAAGATGGCAGATTTAAATCTTGAAAATTCTGATATCACTTCTGTGTGTTAGCTAGTGAAGACCTTTAATTTTGGAAATAACTTCAGTGAAATTCTCTCTCCGCATTGAAGTCATCATGTTATTTCACAGTTACAATAGCAGAATCTAGAAAGAAACAGCAAGCTTATCTTGCTTGCTTTCATTTTTCAATTACAGGTGCTATGGGTGATATCAGAGATCATGAAATTAAATATGGGACAAGTCTTAGAGTAGCTGGAAGGCTCCTCTTAATCTTTTATGTTTTCTTTACAGTGCCTAATGAATTCTGTATTTTTTTTTCATTCTCTCTATGTATGTCCTCTTTGTGATTGTTATTAGACTGTTTAACATAATCAACTCTTTGACATCTCAGATTTTTCTCATTATACTTGTTTTCCATACATGCTGACAGGACTTCAAACCTGAGATACTTTACATGCAGCAAAAGAAGAGTTTTGTCCAAAAAGCCACATTACCTTTGTCAGGTCACAGGCTAAGTTGAGAAAAAAACTCTTGCTTACTGTACCCATTCTAGAGATTTTGCCAACTTGTACCAGTCAAGCAATGTGATTTTATGTCTATAGACTTTTTTTTCCAACATGACCACATTGGCAGAACATATTAGTTTTACCTACAGAGTAAATCTGTTCTGCAGTGTGGCAGCTGATTCAGACAGCTTGCGATCTGTAGCTCACACCTCATGAGTTCAAATAACCTAGGATTTGAGGATATTGCATTTTTTTCTTTTGCTTATTTCTTTCATATCACTTGGATAACCTCTGGAACAAAAAGTTACCTAATTCCTAAGTACTCAACAGTCATGATGATGATAATGGAAGAAGAAAAGAAAAACAACAAAAAACAACCCAGCAGAATCTGAACCTTTAACCCTTATGCAGGTCAAATAGAGTTGGAAATTCCCTTTAGGGACAAGGATTTTATTTCTATAGAAGAATATATCTGCTATTTATTTTCTCTTAGGGTGTCTCAGTCTAATCTGGTCTTCATCCTGGCAAGTATCAGAACTAAATTCTCTACTAATGTGGATTGTTGTGGTTTGTTGAAAACCTGCCGCAGCATAGCAACAGCACTGTCCCAAAACAGAGCAGTTGCAATTTGGAATGCTAACATTAGGACAATTAATCTTTTGGCCCCGTGGACTGATTCTTCACCTTCCCAGGCTCAAGCATGATGTGAAAGTATCATCTACAAGGCCAGGTTTGACCAACATCACATCAGTCAGTGAGAACTCTCTTAATGGTTGTCAGCAAGGGGAAAAATGACAGAGAAAAGGCAATTGCAGTAAGAAAAGTGTTGTTTGAAAAATTACTTTTTTATACTATACTTCTGTGAATGTGAAAAGTACAGTCTGTAATTTGTTAGGTTTAAGAATGGCCAGAAGTGGAAAGATGTTTTTCAAAGTCAGCACCAACTTCATACGGAAGAAGATATGAATATTCTGCGCTATCTATTAGAGACAGAAATGAGGAGGGCAGAGGAAAAAGGGTTAAATAAAATTAGATGTAGTCACAGGTGGGTAAAAGATACCTAAAGTATTTTTCTAGTTTTGTCAGGTGGCAGTTGCTAATGCTTATAGTAAGGTTTATAATATATGCTTATGAAATCAAGGGCTAGAGCAGGATGGCTGTGCTATGTGACATTACATTACAAAACAACACACCAGACAGTTTCTCTATCAGCAGGGATGTAACTCTTCAGTAGCTCAAATTAATGAGGTTACCTTCAGAAATCAAAAAAACAAGAAGAGTGGAATTTCTGGTGGCACTGCAGCAGGAGGAGGCCTTACTTTTTCCTAGTGACTTGTTTTGAATGTGGTTCTGCCATATTTGTACTTATTTCAGCCCATATCACTGCAGGGATACCACTAATTACTTGAGGTAGAACTCCTACGAGGTAGCACAACTGGCTTGTAAATCTAGGACTTTATTGCAGGGGTCTTTCATCCCTGAATGGTATTGACAGAACTGACCAGAATGCCACTCAAGAAGAGTGCTAAACACTCTCCCAAACCTTATTGCTAAAGTGTGTTTGCAGGGAGCAAGGGATTCAGAAGGAGAACAAGGAAGAAGAAACTGAGAATGAATTAAAAAATATCCAGTCCAAAACCAAGGTTATTTGCATCAGATATCCTGTTTTTTAGGCATGTTTGGCTGTGTTAGCAATTCTATTGCAGTCTTTAGAGCGCCCTGAATATAGTAACAGAGTTAAACCTGGTCACCTTTAAATGACATAGTTCAGCTGAATGCTTGTAAGGTGAACAGTTCATTGCAGTTCTAATGCAACATTCTGATGCTCTTGAGGCAAAGATCAATAATTAATGTTCCACTAGAGACCTTAATGGCACAATTACCATCACACATTGTTATGTTTTATAATGGCATCCACTAATAACTTATAAAAGCATAATAATGATAATACTTGAGAGAAGCAAGTTAACAAGAAACCCCTCAGTATCCTCCCTGCTGTCTCCCTCTTCCCAACACTAGATGCTCGTAACTGTTATGGGGATCCTAAGGCAAAATAAGCATTAGATAGTGGTTGTTATAGGACACTAGGTAAAATAGTGTGTTGAGTAAGATCAGAAACAAGTGAACATCATGCCAAGTAAAGCCAGTGCAATCTCACATAGACAGGATGCACAGCACGCTGTCGGGTATGTTTGCATCACGCAGACCCAACTGACATAGGGGGATATGCCCTCAAATGATAGGCAGGATCTTGAAAGCTCAGTCATTGAGCACTCAGAAAGTAATAAACCAACCACTCCTTTCTGGCATTCTTTAATTTTTTTAGGAAGCATTTTGTGCTTGTTGTTTCCTTGGCAACGAATTTCCATTGTATCAAATGTAGGAGAGTACAGACCATTAATCTTTAAAATGTTACTTTTACGCAGAAACTTTAGTCAAATATTAGTAAGAGAATGATCAGGCTTGGTATTCACAAATTGTCACTTTAGCCCAGGGAACCAAGTACCTTTAGGCTTCCTCTACACTTGGTCATGATGCAAGGAGCAGTTTTGAGTACATAGATATAGGCTACTGCTCTGAATCATTTCAAAACAGGTCCTCTAGAAGTGATTCAGACTAGAAATCTAATTTTCACTTTTTCATCTGTGCAACATAATTTTTTTTCCATAAGTATGCAAAACAAATTTTTTAAGTTTCATCCTATAAGCATGTTCTGAGGAGATACAATTTCACTGGAATTTTGAACCATCCACAGACATTCAGCAGAAATGTCTCAACTGGATGATCAGACATCAGTTTCCTCCTCTGAGGTCTTGATGTGCCCCATCCTTCCCTATCAATCCCCTTTCTTAAAGGAAATATGTGTGTGTGTACAGGAGGGGATCTGCACGGCACTGTGTGAGAGATTCTGCCTGGAAGGAGGGGTAAGGATTGTGAAACATGAACACATGTTTTGACACTGCAAACACCTCCAGTGCCTTTGCTTCCTCCCTTTTCTCTTGTTCATCCAGCCACCAATAGGAATGATTTGGCCTTTGATGAAAAATGAAAAACATGTTTCTTATGCCAATATACTTCTGCAAGAAATTATTTCATTTGTGTACAATTAAACCAAATAACCAAATAAACTATTCTTCATTGGTTAATGCCATCAAACTTATTATATTATACAAGCCACTTCTTATGATGGGTTAACATATTATTTCACCACACAATAAATGTAGTGAAAAGCGTCCCAAGCTATTCATCCTCACTGTGTTTCTCAAAAGAGGAAAATTGGTAAGGTAAATTTTAATTGAGCTATTAATTAGGAAGTAACACATGAAAAGGGTCACCCTAATATTGCAGTTCACAAATTAAGGAAAATGCATGGATACTAAGTTTTAATGAATGTTATTGCAGTTCTTCACAATTTTGTTTCATTTTAAGACATTTTATTTTTCTTTTGGTACAAGTAATAAAGAGTTTAAAAGCCCATCAAAATAATTTCAAGTCCTATAAGCATTAACTCCCACAGTTCTGAAATATTTGGATGATGAAACATGATATTGCCCAGGCATTCAGCACCAAGATTTGTCTTTTTCATAGCATATTGACTATGGACCGAAGTCGAATTTCTGCGAATCTGGGATTTCATGAGCTAAACACATAAGTATATTGTTGCAGAACATAGTGATCAATGTGCCTTATGTTACAGCAGGTGTGTTGGCCCAAAGACAATAAGAAGATCTGGATTTTTGTTCCATCTTTACACAACTTCATGGTAGTATAAACAATGTAATGTAGGCTTTTGCCTGAGACACTCAGTTTACAATTATTATTGAATTTTCTTCCTCTGAAACTCTATATTATATTTAGAATCATCATTGTAGATTATATTGTCATTTTTAAAATACATATAATTTTATTTTTATACATCTAATTTTAATACATATATCAATATAAAATAAGAGTGTATTTTAACAAATTATTTAGGTGATGTGGTGGACTAAATGGTAAAGGAGTGGCAGGCAATGCTGGCTGTGTCAGCTGCTACTTACTAGTTCTGCACTGCACATACTCATTTTAAATAGGGATGCCAGTCAAAAAATAAAAAATGCCAAACAAAACCTGCCAAACAAAAAATAGGGATGCCAATTAAATATAATATCCCCATGCTGAGGAATAATCCACATAATACATATGATAGGCTTGTCCCACCATTTGTAAAGAATCTGCTCAGTTCTACCTCTGTTTTGACATGTTCTTACAGCAAAGCATCCTCTCTCTCTCATGCTCTGATTCAGGAGTAATGCAGTTTTCCAGCCTCAGTACTTAAGAGCTCCTCTTCTATTTCAGTGCCAGCTCAGTAGCCAGACCTTGGCACAACTTCTGACAATGTGCTTTAATATCTTCTGTGTTTAGTAAATAGAAGAGGTCTTAGCAGCAATTAGCACATCTAAGATATTATGATGGAAGGAGTGGACAGAAGAAGTCAGAGTACATCTCTTATCTAATTTGGGGTGTTTTTCTTTCAGAGACTCTGTAGGAAGAAAGAACTCAGGAATCCTGCATGAGTAAATTGAAAAAAAACAACAACTATTTTCCAGTGTAATCAAAAGATCAGGAGCAGTTTTCCCTCTCTGTCTCATTTTGCATTGCTCTAAGAAAAAGAATCAGCCTAGGACTAAGTCTCAGTAAGCTAAAGATCCTAAAATAGGTACTTGAATTTCTTACATAGCTGTTACAGACTTCAGAGGCCAGCAAAGGCCAACTGAATGGAAGGTAAGTACCTTCCACACAGGGAAAAAATTGCTTAAGAAGGAATTTTTCAGCTGGCACCTAGAGTATAAATACTGTTAAGAGATACAAGACAAGATCCTTATTGACACAAACAATAGTGAAAATGTGGGGAGAAACCCCAGCCTCATTTCCCTTGGATTTCTGTGCTTAATTAGGGGCTAATCACTGGTTTAATCCTATGCCTTTCCTCTTAAGAAAGCAGTGATGATATAAATCATATAAAATATGAATAACTATATATCAAGGTGTTGAAATGAAATACAGAATGGTCAATTCAGAAAAGAAACATACTATAACAAGTGCTGAATCATCTTTCATTTTCTATAACAGGAACTGAAATATTACTTCCTTTAATATTACTTGTTCTGAGACATCTCAAAATTGACATCTCAAGCTCTGTACCATAGTCTGGGAAACATGTTCTTTTGTTTAATCTTAGAACTAAGGTTTCTCTTCAACTTATTTTGATTTTTGTAATGGCTTTGTTATTGACAATAACAACACACTTTTGTTCACCAATTTAGAGTCTTTTTGTACAAACTGAACTATGAGATGTTTAAGAAAAGATGTTTATATAGATCCTAGATTCCTTGATTGGATAAGGGTTTGATATAAGACTAGACAATATCAATAATGTCCATGTCATGAAAAAGTTGTGAATGTTTTCCAAAATATCATGTAAAAGATTGCTAACATTTATCCTCAGTTTTTGGTACTAAGAGACAAGAAGCAAATAGTAATAATATAATAGAGATTAAAAGTAATACAGGTTGTCTTGTCAGAAGAGAACCTATAGTAAAATTGCACTCAGATGAACAAAGTGAAAACATATGTCCTTAAATGAAGAATTTGAATGTCACTTCTCTCAACTGCTTTTGTTGAAGTGCAATCCGGAATTGTGATGCAAATTTATTAATAAAGAGACTTAATTTCTGGGAGGAAATTTCCTTAATTTCCTTGAATTCTGCTTGGGGACTGAAATTAGGAATATGACATCTACAAATAGAAGTACTAAGGTTTTTTAGGCTGTTGAATCCTGAACATATGGTAAAGTCTATCCAAAATTCTGCAAGAATTAGATAATTAAGCAAAAGAAAGGAAGTTATGCTTTGGTCTTAATTCTGTAGGCTAAATGTAGGCAACTTGTACCATTTGAGATGCATGAGGATATCTCAGTCAGATATAGGACTGAAATTCAATAGATGTACAGGAGAATACAATAGATGTACAGGAGATGTACAGTAGAGGTACAGGAGATTGTCACTAATGGCCCATTCCTGGAAGTGTTCAAGGCCAGGTTGAATGTGTCTCATGATTTCATGGAAAATTGGGAAAACAAAGGAACAAGCAAACAAAAACCCCACTCTAGAAACTGAATGGAAAAGATCTTGTTAGGAATTGCAGATAGAGGTGAAATCACCATAAAGTAAATGTTTGGAAGGGCCTGCTCTTAAATCATATTTAAGTGATTGGACAGAATATATCTGTTAGGTCCATGATGTTGATTTCATTTTGGCTCACATTTTTAATTATAGCTGTAAAAGGTATAGGAGGTATTCATGTACTTTTATAAAATCTGTGATGTTAGAAAGCAAGGATAATTGACCTAATTGCATAATGGAGATAGATTACATACTAGGATTAATCTTCTAACTGTGAGAGTAGAGGAGACTACTCAGGTGTTGTCCTGGTAAAAGATCTTCATATTCAGAAGATGCAGCACACTCAGATTATGTCTAAATTTATGCTGGAATTTAAACTGTTCTTAAAAATATCTCTCTTTGGATAAAAAAAATACAGAAAAAATTCATTTTTGTGAAAGGAAATGCATTAAAATAATCTAAAAGTAATATTTAGCCATGTATTTATGTGATAAGATGATAAGATTTTCTGTTTTTTTTTTTCTAGGATTGTCCTTAGAAAATCTATTCCATTCTAATTTAATTTTGCAAACTAACACTTTAGGTCAGTACCTTGAAGGTAATAAATATTTAATTTAATTCTTTGGACAGACAACAAGTGGATTTTCTATGCCCTACTTAACTTGATCTTGCTTACTTTTGACCCCATTTAATTAGCAAAACTTCTTTCAAATCTAACATATAGACTAAGCTTTCTCTTAGATTTTAAAAATATTGTTTGCTGCTGCTGCCAGATTTATGGTCTAGTGCCACCCTAGCTGACACAGAATAATTTAGTACACAGAAGATTTTGAATAGGAAACCAAGGCAAGAGCTTGTTTTCTTTAATTATTGAATTGATATAAATTATAATTAACATAATGCTTGGAACCTAATTAGACTACCATACAATAATTTATCTTGTGTTTATGTACCATGTCCAATTTGCTTGTGTTAACCCCTAACCTGCACATTATGACTTGGCATTATGCATTTGTAATAACAGATGTTCATTTTATTTTTATAATTACCTGAATATGAGATTTAGGGTAATTATTTGTGGAATTTCATTAATAACATAGAGTTTCAACATTGCTAAAGAAAAAAAAAATGTATCAATTTACAACCATTTCCTATACTAAGTGCATCTGTTTCAGATTTATTTTAATCAACTGTAACCTGCTGTTTGAAAAAAACAGTGCAGACAAAATGAAATTAGAAATAAACAGGAATTCCAGCAGGGCTATTTCATGCAAAGAGAACTAGAAATATTAAATAAATTGCCAAGAGCACTGATGCGATCAGTATAAATGGATTCATGGAAGAGAAGGAGAAATTAAAGCTGCAGTGACAGTGTAGAAGGGGGTGAAGGAAATAAATTTAGAAATCTTTCATGCTTGGGTCAAGCAACCTGACTTACTTTAGTAATTACTTATTGATGTGCTTCCCTCACCAGGCCTGTATGCAGATTCACAGTTTTACCATCAAAATCATTTGTTAACACAATGAAAATTCAGACAGGGTCAAAACCAAGGTCCAAAAGATCAAGCTGGGGAGGAGATCTCTCATTCTGGAGCAGAGAGTGAAGTAGCTGTTGGGTGATTGGTGATTTGTTTACCATATGTGCTGACCTAGGATTCTCAGTGGCATGCTTGGAGATTTAGAAAAGGAAACAGTTCAGTTTTACAGTAGTACAAGGCTGCCATAGGTCATGGCTATTAGTGGCCTACTATGGTTTTTATTTGACACAATCTCATAGAGGAAAATCTTTTTGCCTATGGCAGCAAAAAATAATATTTTATCTACTGCATTTCTTTAATTTAGAGACCCCGCTTTTCAGAAGGAGTCAGCTAATAATTAAGAAAAATAAGAGTGTTACTTAGGTAATTTTAAAAATATTTGTGGCTTGGCTAGGATCTCATGATATAATCTAAATATCTGCAGTAATTAAATATTGCTCTCAGAGGATGTTTTTTACACTAATTGGCAAATGCATCAACTAAGAAGCACTAGAATGGCTTATAGCATCTCCCTCATTTCTTCTGTGTAGAAGAGAAAGACACTGTGTGTTGCAGAAGGGATAGAAAAAGCTGCAACACATGCTGCTTTTAAAGAATTCCTGAAAGAATATAAGAAGTTTGAAAAAAGTTGTGGAAAGAAGTATATTTTAAAGGTTATTTGCATTTTAAGGAGTGCACATGAGAAATTAATACAAGTAACTGTTTTCTGTGATACACTCAGGTTTTAAAAAGAAGCATCTCAAAAGATCTGTGTGTGTGTACACACACACACACACACGTATATATATACACATATACACAAATATATATAAAACAATTGCTGGTTTTTGAACACTTCAGGGGTGGCACTTGCTTGAAATATTTCTTTAACCAAAAACAATCTCATTGGCCAAATGGGAGATAATTTTGTTCTGTATTTTTCAGTCATGGAACACAATTTTGATAACCCTTTTGTTGTTCTTGCTTGAAGCTTAGAAAATTTTAAAAAGCATCTAAGTGAATTTTTAGTCAAAAGTAATATACTAGCATTATTCTGAGTTCCATCTGCAGATAACAGTGAGCCACATCTCTGTTCTCTCCCCATTTGGCTAAAAAAAATCAACATTTTTCATTCACGTGAGAAAGATAACAGGAATAGAACCTTACAGGAAAATATTCTTATTTTATCGCCATTATGCCAAATGCAGGGGTTGTGAAGTCAAATACTGCATAAGCTGATGAGAGCTAGATGTGTGCTTGCACCTGGTTTTGTGTTGCCTGGGTGAGGAAGGTGCTTACTCAATAGCTGTAACTGTCCCTTAATAAAAATAATATTTGTAAACTAATAAATATGTACATACTAAAGAGGCTTTTTTTGTGGGTTTTTTTTCTGGTTTTGGTTTTTGGTTTGTTTGATTGGTTTGGTTTTTGGTAAATTGTTTTTGGGGTTTTTAAAGTAATTTTAAAAAGATGGGTCAAAATTATGATATAGGGAGATTTTTTTTGGATTCAGATTTTCTTGTTTTCCAAACCTGGGCTTTATCCTCCAGTCTTTTACTAACTCTCACTATGACTTAATAACTAATAGCACAAAGTTGGTAATTTATTCAGATCAGGCCTTCACTTTGTGAGGTGTTTGGTCTCATAGGAAATGTTCAGTGCTTCATAACTCACAGTAGATGATTGCAATACAAGTTGAATGACATATATGGCTGTGTGACTTTTAAATTGTTTGAAAAGATGAGCTATTGATAGTTAGCTATTAAAAGTCACTGCAAACAGCATAGATAGTCAAACTAGGGAACTGTTTATTGAAAAGAGTAGAGCAAAAATTCCCTAATGATTGTACTAAATCAAGAAAAATGATTTCAAACCAGTATAAGACTGCAGCAATGCTTTCCATCTTGGGATTTCATTTCAAGGCTCATATTTTTTAGCGCATTGTCACAAACCCTTCACTCACAGAATCAAGAGGTTGAATGAGAATCTGCCTGTCATACTGACAGAAGAATACTTGGAAATGCTAATTAAAGGAGCTATTTAAACTGAAGAACTAAAAGAAGACAGGTAAATGTAAAATTTTCTGTAAACTTTGTGAGAACCAGTCTATGAGTTTTTAAAACATGAGTCATGCTTTTATAATTGTCTGTGGCTGCCAATAGACAGAAATGTGTTTCAGTCCACACGTTTGTCAGTGAAACCAGAATATAACCAGTGTTTCTGACAGAAATTGTCCCATTATCTACCACTCATTTTATCAGTTGGGTTTTAATTAAGAGGATTTTCCATGTAGTCAGAATTTTAGATTTGACTGTGACACAAGTGTTGTCTGTCAATTTGCTTCCTCTTCTTCCTTCATTAGCTAAGGCTCAATTTAAATAAGAGCACAGGTATGAAATAGTGTTGTAGAAATAGCGTTGTATACTACATTGACTACTCAGTAGTTAAGAAATTCAGAAATACTTGTTCTTCTGCATTTCTAAGTTCTTTCTTTCATGTCTATAATGGAGTCTTTAATTATGTAGTTGTACTGTGATTTTTTCTTCCCCCATTAATATTTGCTTTGTTTATCACACAAGAGGGACCTCCTCTAACTGAGGCTTTACAGTTAAGAAAGCTACTGAAGTTTAGAAACATGAAGTGGATGTATCATAGGAGTGGACCAAAGGATCAGGAATGTGATACCAGATGTGAAGGCTGGGGTCAAAACCGTCTGGAGGAAGATCCTAGTTTGTGAGCTTCTGCCTGTGTGTATATGAAGAACACAGCTTACAGGAGGGATTTCAAATGCCTTTCACACCATCTGCTTCTAAATAATCCAGGGTCTTTTAGGATTTGGTAAATTTGTTTTTAGCTTTGCCAAATTACCCATATTAAAAAAAAAAAAAAGCAACATATTTTTCTCAGTTTTTGGGTGACTTGCTTCCAGAATAACAGAAGGCTCATCCACACCCATTCATCTCTCCTCAAGTTTGTAACTGCAAATTGACTGCAACTCCAAATTTGCTCTGAAATGTCAGGTCTATTGCATTTCAAAGTACAGATTTGTTTGCTTGTAAGTGATACTATGCATTTTTTTTTCTTATTCCATTTCAGCATGCCCATGACTAATATTAGTAAATATTGGCCCAAGACAGTAAAAATGAACTTTGACTTCCATGTTTCATATTAAATGCCAAGTGTGCTTCGAGACAGAAACAACAAACAGGTGGCAGAAAAGGGAGAATTGAAATGTGTATACAGATCACAAGGGATGTGGTACATTTTCCATCTAATCTATTTAGTTCTGCATATATTGCCCAATTCCAGAGTATCTAAACACAGCATGATCTATTGCTTTGCACGTTGCTCAAGATGCATGATCAGATCTCAGAAAGCAGCAAATGCTATCAATAAAACATGAAGCAAAGTTAATGACAGGCTTCCATTCAGAGTCACCCTGCTGCTCATGGTCCATTATAACGATTCATTCCTAACATGTGGGAGAGATTGACAGACATTTCATAAACTTTTTATTCTCCAAGTTTTCCCTGTGTAATAAGTGCCTGCTGTACACTAGGAAAAAGCTTAACTATCAATTTCAAGTAGAATAAGGAATAAATGTTTAAAAGACTAATGAGACACTATTTTTACTGCTTAGAGTACTGTGACTAACCAATGAGTCAGATGAATGCTTCTGTCAGTTTAATTAGTCATTGGATGAACCTCTAGTTTAGCCTTAAACTCTAATTATTTAAAAAAAAATCAGAAATACACTTTTTGAGTGATGAGACCAGCAACTTCATTTTCAAAAGTCCTGCTGGAATAAATATGTGTTACATGCTTGTCTGAAAGTAAAGTAATTTTATTTTGCCAATTCCTTTTAACTCTGTGTTAGTATGTCACTGTCACATCTAGGATACACATGCTTACAAGTCAAAGCCATCTATTTCTGTCATTTAGTGTCCTAAAGACCTAAATATCTGAAAGGGTTTTTTCCTACTGCAGTTAGTCTTTGGTCAAAATAGAAAGTGCTGGTTATCTTTTCTCCCATTTCCATAAACCATTGATTCAGTTAAAACAAATGCTAACTCATTTTTCAGCTCACATTCTTGCAAATTGTCTTAATCTGACATGTTAAATGCTTGAGAGTATGTGCACACTCATCTTCTGATGGGTTTGATAACCTCATTTAATACATTTTCTAAAAATTCACTGCTATATTGAGAGCAGAATAGTGAAAGTCTGTTCAAACTGTTTCATTTTGCACAGAGTTCTACAGGTAAATGATCATCTTGGGAAAATTATCCCTCGTGTCTTCATTTTCTTTTGTTCCTCTTATAATTTTGATTTCACTTAGCCAAAATGCATTAGCCCTTCATGAAACTAATAAAAATTGTGTTGTTTCATCTGTGCTAAACTATGTTAGTATATTACCAAATTGCAGAATCACTGAATATGCCGACTGGGATTAACAATATATTAGTAAATAATGTTGGTTATTAGTAATTAGTATTAGTAATTGTTATCCAACTATATTAGTAAATTCTGTTAAAATTCCAAGCACTCAAACAGTTGTGTCGAGTGGTTTAGTTTTGTTGTATGTAATACTAGCACTCATATCTATTTTATTCAATATGCCTGAGTGGATTTAACGTCTTGCATCTTTTGTATTTCTTACATTGTTTTTTTTTAATAAAATTGATGAATTTCAGAAAGATAGTTGATATTGACGCAAAACTGATCGTAAGGGTAATAATGTCAGTCAAATTTACTGAAAACCTAGCCAGTGATGCAGCTTTGGATTTTTCTGGACTGAAGAGGTGAGTATGGATTTCGAAGTGTAAGTCCACCTCCTCCTAGCGTGGGTGTGCACAGAGAGAAATGAGGGGTCTTGTCCCCACCTGTCAGGTCTCCATTACCCACTGGCTACCTACCCACCATCATTGCTAAAGAGGGGGAAGTAGGGCACTGCCTGTAAAATCACATAACTGATAACAGCAGGGGCTTTGTGATCCTTTTTGTGTTTTACTTACGCAGATGGGAGTCTGATGCAGCGACTAGCTCAAGCCCTCTTGTCCTAGTTAAAATGGTGTCTTTACTTTTGGTATTCTGAAGCTGCATTTTGAAAGGCTATGTATCATCATAATGGCAGCTAAGTTCCCCTCTGTGGTGCTCTTGGAGATTTCATCTTTTTGTATGAATTTGCATTGTCCATTGCTTTGAACTATATCTCAGTGGCCCAAGTTCTTTCCTTTTTAAGTTAAAAGCAGAAGTGAAGATTTGGGAGCAATATAACGACAAAACTCAGATTTCTCTAGGAGGTGTCTGTACCCCAGTAACTGACATAAAGCAGTATCCACTTTTAAAACAATTTAGAGAAATGCATCTAATGACTATCTTGAAATTCTGATGTGACATTAACGCAATTTGGTATCTCTAAAAAGAAAATGAAGTATCGTCTTTTCTTCAGGTTGAAGTCCACGTGTATGTGGACATATGTGTCTGCAGACACACGGATTTCAAGTCCCCAAATCCCAGACTCAAAGTTTATAATATCTGTCTTGTAGAACTCCAGTTTTTCTATAACAAAAAAATTACCTAAATAAATGCTTCCATTAATTTCAATGTCATATTTCTTAAGAGATAATAAGAGAAATTTTGACATTTGTAGTTTGTTAGTAGAAAGGAAATTTATATGTGTAGTGTTTGAAAAACTAAGAATAATAGGTCTGTTTATTTCATAGTCATGTTCAAGAAAAATAATTTTATGTTTTTCCTTGCTGCACTACATTTTAGAATCCAGTTTAATTCAAAAGGGTAGTTTTCTGCTGCCATTAAAAATAGCTGTTAAGACACAAAACAAGGTATATTAGACTGTATAAATTAGATTTATTTTAGAAGAATAGGAAATAGTTGGACTTCATATAGTGTTTCTTGTCACATCTTCTGGGAAGCTGTATGTGAGACAATGTGGTATGCTTAAAGAAGTTAATACTTACTGGCCTGGAGGCCTTTATTTTTTATTTCCAAGGAGTGCAAATAACCTGCTTGTTAGGGTGGAAATTTAAAGGTCAGTCCTCAGATGTCATAAATCATAGATCTAGGAAGAAATAGATTAAGGAAGCTTAAAATACTCAGTCAGCATCAACAACACAGCAGTGTTGCCTTAATTTCTGCAACAGAGAACAGATTCCAGTTATTATTCTGTTCCTCAGGGAACAGAATAATTTATTTTTAGTTCAGGTCTTAAGAAAAACATCACATAAGTTACAGTTCCTGAATTTTATCCAGGTTTAGGTTTTACTCTTAAGTATTTATAATCATTTTAGTCCTTCCTCTGGTGAAACAATATTTCATTTCATTTTTGTCAAGAGATAAATTGATGCTTCTTAATTTATTTTTAAATCAGTACAGATTAGCTTTATTTAAACGCATGTATAATTAACAAGTGCATGTTTATTCAATTTTAATATTGTGGGTTCATAATACTATGTGAATTTTGAGAGGTCATTTAGACTGTGTTCACCAGGGAACCATATTTATGTCATTCCTAATATATATTTCCACATGTTTGCAGTTTTAGAGATTGATACTTTCCAGAGCAATCTAATACATTGCTCCATTACCTTCGCAAAAGATACATTTTTTCTAATATCTAATCTGAATCTTCCTTGCTGCAGTGCAAAAGTATTATTCTAGTTTTGTCTCACACAGGCATGAAGAACAAATCTCTTTAGGAAAAGAAAGTGTATTTATGCATTGTGTATATCATGAATATTATCTTGTAGCTGTCTCTTTTTTCTTGCAGTCTTCTCTACCCCAGGGTAAGTAAACTAGATCATTCAGGTGCTCCTGAGAGGGCCTGCCAATAGAACTCCCACTGCCATTTTTTTTCCTCATGCTTTGTTTCAACTGATAGTGACTTGAAATATGGTGCCCAGAATTTGAGACAAGGCAGCATCTGTGGCCTTACAAGGACTCGACAAAGAAGAATCTATTTTATATACTGTGAAGCAGGTTAGGTAAGCTCAGCACTGTTCCTGGGCTAATTCCATCTATCAGTGTTGCTTTATTCTCACTCCCTGTAAAGGTTACCTTTATCATTCTAATTCTGTCAAAGAAGTGTACTTTATGTCTTTGTCTCCCCACTGAGAAAATTATTGTTATTTTCACTAATAGACTCTTGCCAGTGGTGTCTAGTCAATTAGAGACTAGAAAAACAGAGCACAAATTGAAACACAAAAAGTTCTGTCTGAATATGAGACCTTTTTCTGTTTCTTTTTCTGCGAGGGTGGTTGAACAGTGGAACACTTTTCTCAGGGATGCTGTGGAGACTCCATCCCTGAAGACAGGTAAAACCCAACTGTACACAGCTCCAAGTAGCCCATACTAGCTGATCCAGCTTTGAGCAGGCCAGTTGGACTAGACAATCTCCAGAGGTCCCTTGAAACTATTCTGTGCTTCTATGAAACTTATACCGAAGTAAAGGTTATACATCCAGGATTGTCCTTAGCAGAATTAGAAAAAAAAAATTTGTCATGGAGATAGTATAAAGTCTGTTACTTATAAAGTCTGATTCTTTCCTTTATTTTCTAAATCTAAGATTTATGTGTATAAGATCATAGAATCAGTGAGGTTGGAATAGACCTTTTAGAAAATGGTGACTCTACCACTTCCCTGGGTAGCCCTTTCCAATACTTAACAACTCTTTTAATGGAGAAATTCTTTATAATATCCAACTTGAACTTCCCCTGGTACAGCTTGAGGCCATTTCCTCTTTTCCTTTCACTATGTTGGTCTTTGTGGGTCCCTTCCAACTCAGAATATCCATGAGAGTGTGTTATACATGCCTGGGAGAAGAGTGTGACCCCCCACTTGGCTGCAATTTCCTTTCAGGCAGTTGTAGAGGGCAATAAGGTGTCTCCGACGACTCCTCCAAGCTAAACACCTTCAGCTCCCTCAGCCACTGTTCCTCTGGTCTCTAAACCCTTCAATATCTCCAATGTCCTTCTCTGGACACGCTCCAGAACTGCAAAGTTTTGCATGGTGTGGGGGCCCAGAACTTGGCAGAGGACTATTAAAGTCCCTAAAAGGTTAAAGTATGTAAAGGTTAAAGTAAGTCCTTATGAATTATTATTGTGAGCAAATGTATAAAAAATGATTAGCAGACACATATTTCATTAAACTGTATATATTTTTTATGTGAAGAAGGAAAGTTGAGTTTGTATATGGAAACATCCAGGCTTGTCACTGTTGAATGAGGAAGAAAGGCATGTTGGTTCTAGGTGCTTTAAATAACAGTAGACAGTTGTTCATCTTGCTAAGCATAAACCTTTTATGCACTTTTAAATAGGCAAACAGAAAACATTTTTGCATTTTGTTGTATGATCTATGTCCATTGTCCATCATATTAAGTGACAAAAAATGCTCATTTCTGAAGAAAAAATAATCACTGACACACTAGCTTGTCCCTTGAATATGATTCTTAACATGAAATTATGCTTTATCTCCTTTAACAAAAGATCATTATACACTCATTACTATACCCTATTAATGTGCTTTGTTAAAAAAACCCATGGCAGTTGTTTTATGTGGGGTCATGTGAGACTGGGTTAGAGTGAAGCTTAGAGAAAGACATTTTTTCCCCTAATATACGCCATTAAGATTTCCAGTCTTCTGGACTGGGAACTAATCACTGCATTTCCATCACTACTTTGATAATTTTGGATTTGCTATGGTTTAGTTTCAAAAGCAGTTAACTCATTTGGGTTTAAAACCAAATCAAACAGAACAAGACTTTCCTGACTGTCAAAGGTTTTGTTGTTGGACTGATTTCTAAGGTAGGATCTTATTTTTCAATGATAACATGTTACAGATATGGTGTGACTTGAATCTGATCAGAGAAGAGAGTTTGGGGAAAACTCAGTTTAGGAATAACACTACTACAACTGTAAGTAGACATGCTATTTTCAATAGTATCCCAATATTATTTGTTGGAAATATCTTGAATTAGTAAAATATAAAAAAAATAATTACAGAATATTTTCTGATTTTGTCTCTACCAATGTTAGGAATATGAAGTTATTTTTTGCCTTTTTCTTTTCCTATTTTTTTCCTCCTTGAACATTTTTACTTAGTCATAGTCAAATATTTCCAAGCTATCTCTTCTCTTTACAGCTCGCATCCTGTAACAAGTGGTGTTCCCCAGGGCTCTGTATTTGGTACAGTTCTGTTTAATAACTTTATCAATGATCTGGATGAGGGTTTTGAGTGCACCCTCAGTCAGTTTACATGTGGCACCAGTTTGAGCAGGAGTATTTGTCTGCAAGAGGGTAGGAAAGCTCTGCTTTAAATTTAAATTTAAATTTCCACCCTAACAAAAGAAAGAGGAATCTGGATAGGCTTCCCAAAGGACTGGCTGAGTCACCATCCCTGGAGGTACTTAAAGGAAAAATAGATGCGTAATTAGGGACATGATTTAGTGGTGGGCTTGGCAGTGCTGGGTAAACTCTTTGTCTTGATGATCTTAAAGGTCTTTTCCAGTTTAAAGGATTCCATTATTCCATGGCTCTTCCCCATTAGTAAATAATTCTGTACATTCAGATCCTCTCTTCTGTCCTCATGCTTTTGTTGGTTTTGATGCATGTAAATTTGATGTCTGCTTCCACTTCTGTTCCAGCTCATTTTTTCTAATGAGTTTTTCCATACTTGTTCACAGGTATATTGCATTCTTGTCATCTACATCTCCCACAAAAAGGATGCCTGCAGAAACACATAGGAAAATATACCTTGGTGGGAAGGAACAACATTGGATTAACCATGTTGCATTTTAGAATAGAAAGATTAGTCAAGGCATACATGTCATGAAGTGTAAGATCATATAATCCATCTTTTGTGTGCTAGAGTTATACACTTTTTTTTTGCTGTCATTATTAATGGCTTTATTAAGGCAAACATTACAGTACTTTGGAATTTATGGTAGTTACCTGTTACTGTTAATGTTATATTTTTATTTCATAGATTTACAGTTACATCCATATCAGTTTGACGAGAATTATAATGCATTTTTCAAAATGCAAAATTGTTTAATTTCTATAAGTTTCAGTTAGTATTCCATGCTGTCTTCTAAGGCCCTTCATTTGCTGATAGAAAGCTGGCATATATTTTTGTTTTCCAGATGTATTTCAAGAAGTAAAAATCCTTCTGATTTTTCTGAAACAGATGTTTGTTTGAATTGAATTTCTCATTAAGATAATTCAGATCAAATTCTAAGACAAATAATGCTTAGTTAAAGTAATCTTTCTGCTGGTTGCATAAAAGTTATATGATTAAAGAATTATTTTTAAAAATACTGTATTTATATTTTATCCCTTTCTGCCTTTGGCATTGGTTGCAATTTAACATTTGATACTAGTGTGTTTTTGTCTTGTTTTAAATCAATGAATACTTTATGTCATGGAATGTTAAACTGGACTAAATTTTCTTTCGCAGAACTATACATAATGGCATCAAGTGAAAATTCAATTATGGGAAATTTCCCACATTTAGGGATAGCCTTTTGAACGTAATAACTTTTGAGAAAATTAAGTTTCTGTTAATGGCCTGCTACTGAGTTGCTTGAAAATTGAATTCCCTAACTTTCTTTTCAGAGGACACACCAAATCCAAGCCTGTTCCTGGGTCTGGTATTATTAAACAGATTGTTATACTGGAATTGTACTGCTACAGACACTGAACACAAAACTTGATATGTGAAATTCAGCTAAATTACTAACCAGGAACAAATAAACTATATCTAGTTTTTTTGTTTGGCTTCCTATGTATCTTAGCTGCAGGTGGTTTTGGTTTTGTTTCCAAGAGCAATAGGGCATGAATAAATTAATCTGAGATTAAACAATTTCTCTTTTCCAACAGCTTTTGAGCTGACAGTTGAAGCAATTTCTTGGTCTTACAGCTCAATTTGTTTTTATACAATTTGCAGGTTTTTGGTGAGAGACACCCCTTCTAACAAAGGTGGGAGTGGTAAATCAATGTGTACTAATATGAACCAAAGCTGGCAGTGACTACTAGGATGACCATATATGATATCACTCTTATTGCATTCACATTTCATTGCATAGGATGTCCAGATCTTATTTATAATATCGTTTTTCCTCTGGTTTTTGTTTCATGGGAACATGGAATTCAGCTTTTAAGCTCTGGCTCATTTTCCTACAACTGATCTCTATCTTCCACTATTTGCTCCAAAGCAGAAAGTGCCTTTAGTGCTGCTTTTGGCTGTGTTTATGGTAGAGTTTTGTAAAAAAAGCTGTCTTCTTTCTTCATAGGAAATCATTCCTACTTCTTTCAGCTTTTGCCCTTCACTTCTTTCAGTCATCATCAAAACTTCATTTCGAGAGATGTCAAAACAATCATCAGTTAAATATTCTGATTCATTTTTTTTATCTTGCTGTGCATTATGCATAATCTTCTAATATATGCACTTTTTTTACTTACTGCAAGATTCCCTGTTTATTAATTAATTTTCTTTCTGCCTCTTATTTTATCTGTTTTAATAAATAGTAATTATTTTAAACAAGTATATAGCTGCCATACTTCAGAGTAACTTCTGTTTGACTACAATTCTATTCCACATGTGAGCATTTTATTTCACTCTATTGTTTGGAGAAGTCTGTTTTTCATAACAGCAATGTTTTTCAAGCTCAACAAATAATTGATGGTGTCTTCTTATTGGCTGGCAGAATTAATTTGGATGAACTCCCCACAAACAATATATCCTTCTTTGTATTGCAAGCATGCAGATTGTTCTTCACTGGCTGTTGATGTTCTCCTGCTCCCAGGGGTCACAGCACTCAGTATTTTCAGATTATTTTCCAATAATAAGGATGAAGTACAGTACATTGTAGGACTTTAGCCAGAGTAAGAACATATAAACAGATACATAAAATGTCATAAGGAAAAACACAGATGAGTATGATTCATAGTTACCCTGTCCTAGAGTATTAAAGAGATTTTATTTAACTATTTTTATGCTAAATGTGCACATTTGGTAAAACAGCTGAGGTAAATAGAAGTCATATCCTCCTGGCTTTAGCTACATCACATATATGAAATTATCCACTTTCATGTCTCACAACACAACTGATGGCACAGCTGAGCTATCTCTAGCACAAGCCAGGTAATTTAGTTTCTTCAATAAGCTCATTGAGAAAGATCTGGTTTTCCTTAAAAAATTAAAACCCCACAATGTAGATTAAGAATTATTTTAGAGTGAAGAAATTAGGTAGGGTTAAGCCACTAATATTCATGAAAAATAAAGTGCTGTCTAAGTGACAAAGCAAATAAATCTGTTAGATACCATATATGAGTCAGTGAAGTACTTAGCATGAGAGAAATGGTTTCAAATAATTTCTGAGCTCTGCTAAAAGGTACTCTGGAGTCAACTTATGGTAACCTTACTTTATGGATTTTTGAAATATTTATTCATGGAGTAGTATAGGACAGATTCTTCAGAGTCAAGAATGGGCTAAACTTCCAGACTCAGGAGGTTGTTCCCATCAGCCACTTCCCAAGGGTTTGTAGGAAAAAACAAATGCTCATCTTTATTAATGATCACAGAAAAAATACTATGAAAGTATGTGTTCTTATATGTGTATCTGTGTGTTTGTTCACTATATAAGAGAGAAAAACTAGAAGATACCATATGTAAGTAGTTTCACACAGAAAAAAAAATACAATGTTGTGAAATCTCATAATACAAAAATTCTTTAACATCACACCTATGAAAAACTGATCAAAGGCTTGCACTTCTAAAGGAGAGAAGAGGGGATAACAACATTAAACACTTCCCTTCAGATCTTCTGCCAGAAGTCCTTGTGTTTGTTATCTTACTGAACCCAGTTACTTTTTCTAGTCATCTAATTATTATCATGCTTCCCTGTCATGAGCCCCTGTGCTTGATGCCATATGTTATAAGCCAAGACCTACAAAACTAGCTGAAATTCACTACCTGCTTATTTAATTTAGATGTCTTTGTTGCAGTAGTTTACATCAGACCCTGTATATCTTTGCTGCCTTGATGATTAATTTCGTTGCAGCTTTGAGAACAGCTGCCATAATAAAAAGCTAAGAAAGGGTACTAGGGGTATTTGTTGATTCCAGTTTATGAAAATTGTGGCTGACACTGTAATTTTTTCAACTGAGATAATGAGATGCCTAAAATATTTCTAGAAATATAAATACTCAAGTAGGAAGAGATTGTGAAGTTACTGAAGGAATTTTCAGAGTTTACTTTTTAGTAGCTGTAAAAAATGGAAGATGAAATAAAATTTATTATATCCAAGTGAAAAGGTAAGTTGGTCGTATCCATTAGAACACTAGAATTCCACACAAGTCTCTCTATAAATGTGCAGCTCACAAACTTATAATATTCTGCTAATTTGGAAAAAGGTTTTCAAGTAAAAATAATTTTTATCACATATAAGGTTTTTTTGTACTCACTTTCACTCTTGCAAAGGCATTCAAAGGAGTAGCTGAAAGACCATATGCCTTTGAAAGAGTAAAAGCCCCATTTGATGCAGAGAAAGGGGATCTGAAGAGTTTTTAACTGTTCTTCCTGACATTACTTTTTCACAGTACATTAGATACCATCTCTTTCCTGTTATAATACCTCTTTATACCTAGCCTATAAAATATATTAAATTTGTTGCAGTGTGATGCTTTTCATTTCTTTGCTGCCAGACGTCATGTGAAAATTCTTCATCTATTTCTTCTTGTGCATATGAATACAGAAGTGATAAAACATTGGTGCAAAGATGAAAAAAGTCCACAAAATAAACCAAAAATCTTAAGAAACTCAGAATTAAAAAATAAAGTACTAAATGAATTAGAAACTAACAAAATCCTTGTTAGCATGTGCAGCCTTATGATGTGCCCAAGTCCAGGTTTTGTAATACAGAGTGACTTTAGTATTACCTAACAATATAGGTTGGAAAATATATTGATGTCTTCTGCAATAGGTATTATTGGCCTCTGAAAAGTCAAGAACAGAAATTCTTGTTTTGTTCTTTGTTTGAAATCTCCTTTCAAATAAACTATGATGGGCCTAGTACTTGTTGAGTCATTCTGCCACCTGGTGCAATAGTCACCATAGGCTCTGTCTGCTTACTTGATTTACTCCTATTTCATCCAACATCCAACAGTTTCCCACTGCCTGCTGCATGCCTGTGCTCCTTAGTCCTCCATAAGCCACTATCTTCCACTTAGTTTCATCTGCAAGATGATCAGTATTTTTCAAAACCTTTTCTGTGTCTCTTTTGTGATATTTTTCTATCAAAAAGGAGACTATCAAGAGCATGTGGTCTTGAACCCAAAGTTGTACTGCAACTAATCAAAAGCAAACTGAGATAGCTGAGGAAAGTTCATTATTTATATACAGTGTTTTAGTATAAATGTACTAATAACTGCCTTTAAAATGATTGCACAAGGACAGAAAACATTTATTGTATTTATATTGAGTATATACAAAGGACCTACAATTAAGGAAGTTCTTTAGAAACACCTAAATTTTTTTGGCAAGAGGAACAGGAAGAATCCAAAGTGCATGGGGGTGAAGCAAGAAGGCATGTAATTCTATACTATGAACATGCTTAAATTAATTGAAAAGTTCTGTCAATCCTATGTACCTAACATGTATCAAAGCACCAGACTGGGCACCATGGTCTGAAACATTTGCATAATATGTAAATAAATATTTCTATTTATAATTAACAATTATAAGAGCTATTGTTTCTACTTTTTAAAAACTTGTACTTTTTAATAAAGGGATCATTTGTCCTGCGTCTGTGCAGACAAGTTTACCAACATCTTCATGAAGACTATTCAATTAAGAGTTATGTAAAATTTAAGATATTCTGGGCTTGAATCAAAGAGCCATAGCTCCTAAACTCAGCTCCTTTGATTCTCATTTGGTGGAAGTTCATACAGCTGTTGATGTAGTTGCACTGCGCAGATCTGACCTAAGGGCTGGATCTGGGATGATCTGACCTGAGGTGCTCTATTTTGGATTAAAACAATAATGATCTGGCACCATCTAGAATTCTTTATTACTCTATTTACATAAGTTGCCTTCAATTAACCAGAGCAACTTATCTTGGAGCAACAGAATTGAACCTTAAACTCAGGGAAAATGTGTGATTTGCTCCCCAGTTCCCCTTTCTGGGACAGCACTGTGGTGTGTGGCTGTGTTGACAGGGCATGGCTGTCCCTCTCTGTCTGTCTTTATTATGGTCTCAGCAGCACCTCTGCTCACTGCTGCTCTCTCAATTACTTGTACAGACAAAACTAAGTAACGAAGAGTCCTGCTGCCACAGTGTAATTAATCCTCTGGAGTCCCATAGGCAACAAGCAACTGCACAAACAGCTGACTAATCTGCCCAAGTACGCCGGTATCTTGATTTGCAGCACCATCACTCTGCTGGTATTTCTATACTTAAATGTCCTTTGTCATATAGCAGAAGTGAACTCTTAGCTTGCAAGTGCTCGGAAGCCACTCTTTGCTGCCTGCGTATTTTTACAGCTGATTGTTTATTTCTGGCCTTTTTGGCACAGCTTCTCTTCCCTTTCAAAATCACAGGGCAATACCCTCACCTCATGTAAGCACAGAGAGAGCATTTTTTTATCAGCTGCCCTCTAGAATTCAATGTTCATTACATTTTTTATATTACCTTCAGCAAACTTCTAAAAGTGTATTCTTTAACATGTAATTACATTGTAAAAGTATGCATTAAACACTTTGGATTGAAACAAGTCAAGTGCTAAAAAATATGATGCACAGAAAATGGATTTTCCATTTTCCTGATATAGATCTGACCTTTGATGTATAATAACCACATACTATGACAGATGACCTAAGCTGTAAACCACTACATGTAATAATGATAGATGTGTTTAGACTTTTTCTGACATTAGGCAAACTATATAACGATAAACATATTGTTAATACAGAGGGCACATTTTTACATTTTCTTGAGAAAGAATATTTTTTTCTTCTTTCATTTAGCAGTAACTGAAACAAATGGTTGTTTTGTGCCTATAGTCATTATTCATAAATGGGAAGTACTCACTCAAAATAGACTACTATTTTTCTCAATTAAAATGCAATAATGTTTGTTGAATTTGGTAGAATTTAGTGTGAAAAGAAAAGTATATACTTGAGATCATAAGAGAATTCATCCTCCAGAAAAATATAAGAGCAGAACAATGCTTTATTCTTAATTGGCATAGCAATATTGAAAGAATTTAAATTAAAATTTTCAACAATTATAACTCCTGAGTACACTGAAGCCAGTCAACCAATGCTGTAAGGAGGAAAAAAAATTGAAATACAAATTTGGAATATACTTTTGGAAAGATCAAATCAGCAAGAGTCTGTCTATGGAGCAGAAAGAAAGCGAATAAAATCCAAACTTTAAACAAAATTGCATTTTCTTAAGGGTATGAAAATGAATAGCACAAAAGAAAAGGGAAAGAAAAATACAATTTGAATATTGATGGTAATGGCAGAAAGATATCATAGAATCATTTAGGCTGAAAAATGATTTTAGGTATCTTTAAACCCAGCGCTGCTATGTCCACCACCAAACCACATCCTCAGGTGCCACATCTACATGTCTTTTAAACACCTCTCACTCAACTTCTTCCCTGGCAAACCTATTCCTACACTTGACAAACTTTTTGGTGAAGAATTTTTTCATTATAATAAATCTAAATCTCCACTGAAGCAACTTACGTGTGGATTATCAATGTCAGATTGTCATGTCAAACTAACCCATAGGTAATTTAGTAAAACTGATTATCTATTCAGATAACTAATAGAACTTGGAGGGTTGAACTAGTCTTTTTGGCATCAGTAAATCTTTGAAATAGGACAGCTGGAGGTGTCTCCAAGGCGAGTGTCTTTCAGCTCTTTATTAAAGAGCTCTCATTGTCTCCTTTTGAGACAAAATACTGTGCTGATTAAATACTTACACAAAAATTGGAAGCCATTATCAAAGCAGAAGATTGCAAACTTCATAAAATTAAAAACAAACAAACAAACACCCAAAAACCAAACCCAAATAAATTTTAAAAGTTAAGTAATAAGGGATGGTATAATAAAGAATAAAATTCTAGGTCTGGCCCTTGATGATCCATAGTAGAATGTTGTGTTCTAAGCTCAGTGAGCTTCACCTGCATATGGGTCGTATTCAGGTGTTCTACCTGATCCCAGAGGCCCAGTTAGAGCTGACCAGGGCATTCACTTCTAACAATGCAAAATTTGATTCTGAATTGAATAAAAAATCTAAAAAAAAAAAGGGAAGTGGTAGTACTGTGGCTATATAAGACCCCTTTTGTGCAAAATCCTGATCAGACATAGTACAGAAAGCTAAAGTGAGACTGAAACAGAAAAGGAGAAGGGCTACAAAGATACTTAGGAGACCCTACCTTTTAATGGAAAAGATTAGCCAAGAAAAGACGAGAAAAAATGGCTTTGTTTACAAACACCCAAAGAATGAAGAAATGCTCTTCAAACTAAAGAGTTGTTTTGGCACAAAAGAGGATTTGTCTGAACTAGACATGAATAAATTCAGGCTGAAAATTACATTAAAGTTGTTGACCAGTGAAGCACTTAGATTTTGGATCTGTTCTCTGAGAGTACGAGGATAAAAAAAATTAGCTGTTTTTAAACTGGAGATTATAAAATGTGGTATCTGTGATAGAAGGGCTTGATGCTTCCTATCAGCTAAAGCTTTTTATGTTCTCTTTTTCTCAATATTTAGGAATTTAATTCATAGATCTTATATTCAAGATACAAAGAATCACCTACAATTTCAAACAGAGCACATTTTCCTTCTGGAGATGTTTTTTCAGTTTTGGTGTTAATAATTACAGGTTATTTTAGAATGAAAGTAGTCATGAAGGTTCAGATCTGAAAAAATACTTACGTATAGAAAAGGATAATTGTGAAATTTCCTGTTCGGTGTTTGTAACTTAGAAAACTGGTGCAGTTATCTAAGTAATTATACTCAAACACTGAGTCAACTCCTACACTGCAGTGCTAAAAGCACTACAATTCGACTGAAGATAGAACTGTGGCTGATTCCTGAGTACACCTCTTAGGGCATTATAAGCAGACTCAGCTGTTCCTTTTAAAACCAGATGCTGGAAATTGGGGCTATGCTGAGTTTTCTCTTTAATTTGCACACATGAAATTTTTTTGCCAGTTCTCCGTGTAGTTAGAAGTTGTGTCTTCCAACACCTCACTCAAATCAAGGTCAGCTTCTAGGCTGCAACATGGGCTTGTCCTTCACTCAGAGGTTTGTCCATTTGATCTCTGAAATACCTCTGAACATGGAATTTATACAGGCTGTGCAGAGGAAACATGCCATGATATTTAACTGCCAAGGAACATTTTCTTGTATCTAATTGCCAGGGTGACTCATGGGTCAGGATTTTCAGGCAGGACTGTCAATGGGGACCAGTGGCAGCATTGATTTCATAGAGAGGCCTGGGTCTTGTGCCCACTATTCTTAAAAAAATAGGGACATATTTGTCTAGGGAAATTTCTTTCCATTCACTGGACCAAATTAAAATTTTAATTTGAAGTTCTGAATTTTGACTGCTGACTTAATTGGGAAGTATGCTGTGGAAAAGAAAAAACAGATTGCAATTATTTGGTTATAGATGACATTGGGATAAAGACACTAGTCAATTTAAGGCACTATGAGACAGGTGAGTACAACTCAAGAGGCTCATGGTAGACATTTGTTTAGATTTTTGTTTATAAATATATCACAGTTCATTAATTTCTGTATGTATTTTGCCTTTTTTTTTCTCTGTCATTGAGTTTCTTTGGTTGGTTATGTTCTGTCAACCTGCCACTTTGAACAGAGTCATTCATTTATTTGTATGTCACTTAAAGCATTCCTTTAGTGGTTAAACAATTCTTTTCTGATGTATATTTACCTGTAAAATTTCCACACTTCAGTACAGGGACCATCAACAACAGTTTATATCACTGCTAAAACAAGTCACTTGTATTGCTATTTATTTTTACACACTGTTATTTACACAGCAAGCTGTAACCATGATTTCCAGTCATCACATTAATTAACTACATTTCACTGTGCACCTCAGCTGCCAGTAACTTGGCCATAATTTTTATAGGATTTATTCTTGTTCTACAATGTATGGAAGCCTGTTGCTCTTTTGTGAAACTACACAATCAGTGGTGTTCCACTAATTGGCTGGCAGAAGTGCAAAAAAGGTAAAAATAATTGTTCTCCACTGTAAGGACAAAGAATGAGATTCCAGCACTGTGCAAACTTTATATCAGGCACAGAAACCAAAGTTTTGTCTGGTGAAGCTGTGACCCACATATCCTTCAAGGTAGCATATGAGGCTGCAGTCTTCTGCACCAGCAGCCTCTGGTAAATACATTAAATAAAGCAAAGATTCAACACACAAGCATTAAGTAAGTCCACTGAGTTGTGCATTATTCTGAAAGTTGCTGAACAGCAGAAGGTAATCATTCAGTAGAGTCAAGATGAATAAAATAAAAGGCTATCTCATGTTACAATTGATTTCAATCTGCTGAAATATGCACTGCACATTTTGATTAGCTGGGTAATGCAGTGTGTGCTTCTGCAGGGGAAGGAGAAATCCAACACTTTATTGTACTTTTGGCTGCCTATCCATTCATCAAAGCTTTCCTAATTTGCATTCTATTTCCTTTGATGCAATCAATATGAACAATAGAGGGTGTTACCTTGCATTTCTATACTTTGATCTGATTTGGCGTTTGTGATCAACACAGTCTAGCAATGTTTCAGGTTAGAAAACATTTTGCTACTGCCATCAATTACATTGTTCAGTGACCTTCTTTCTCCCTGCTGTGCTTTGAAAATACATGTATATATTTCAAGATGTCTTTTTTGCCTACACTATTTGTTTTACAGAGCAACACACTGTGAAAATGAGAGATGGTAAACAACATCCTTAATGTTTAGGATGAAGAAGGCAATGGCTACTTATCCACTATTATATTCATGTACAGTTACTCTTACAGTGAATATAAATAATAATGCCATTAATCCTCCACGTCATAAAGAACTATGTGCATAGCCTCCAGCACTGTGGTGTGCATTACCAATTCCTGGACTGGAGCTTTTTACTCCCCTGAGAAGATGTGTTTGTTGATGCGATCTCAGTTCTTGAAAATATTGAAATGCAATAAACCAGGTAGAGGATTATGAAATAACAGTAGCGGTTCTTTGGTTGCTGAGGGCTTTTTTTTTTTTAGTTTGGTTTGGTTTTTTTGGTTCTAACTGGTGAAAATGAGGAATATATGGACCTTTAATATTATTTTTATGATTATACCTAAGCAAATTTATGACTTATGTGATTATTCTACAGCATATCCTTGGATGCATCACTCCCATGCTGTATACTTGAGTCCTTTCACTGGTAGGGTAGGATATTAAAATTAATTTGTCATTACATTAAAATTCCCCACTATAAAAGAAGCATTTGTGTGTCTTATACCAGCTCACAGGGTAAAAAAAATAATAAATATTGATGATAATTAAAGTCACAGGAAATTTCTCCATAAAGAACTGAGAGGAAAAAAATGTTCAGTTAAGTCACTATTCTCTCTATAAACATTAGAATGTCTTAAATCTAAATACGATACTACTGTTTTAATCATTAAGCAGACCAAAATACCTTTTGCAAATCTGGGATCAGAAGTAAGAGGTTCCAGGCTTCCCAGTCAAATTCCCTCTGTAAGACATTTCATCTTTCAAGTTGTAAGTTTGCATGTGTACTCCTGCCTGCTGACATAAAACAGCTCTATAATATTGTTCTCACTACCTTTGTATTGCTGTCTGATTTTCTATCCAAGAAACACTTCCGTCTGAGGATCTGGGAAGATCAATTAGTCCTGAAAGCATCTTCTGAGCCTGGAACATCTGTTAATCCTGTTTCAGGTTGCTTACACAAAGAATCAAGGGGTGCATAGCTGTCAGAGAGAAAGTCTTCAAATTAAGGGTAGCAAGCAGAGCAGAAAGAAATGCAGGACTTGTAAGGAAGAATAAATAAAATAAATAAACAAAAAAGAACTGTTGAAAATGCTTATGAAATGTGGAAGTACCATGCCTGGATGTTTAATGCAGTTTTCTATATAGCTTACACATTATTTTCCCAGAGATTCATTTGTCTTATTTGTGAGGAATACCTGTGTGTCCACGAGCATATGGGCATGCTAACATGAATGATACCAGCAAAGTACATTTACTCTTATCTTTAAAAGAGAACAAACAGATAAAATTTAATAAAGTGTCTGGTTTTATGTGTAGGCTAAAAAGACTTGAAAATCTAAAGGGAACATCTATCAACTGTGATGGAGAACAGCAGGGAAAACATAGATTTCTGTAATGTAGGTTATTTATTCTACTTATAACAGCAAACACTTGCTCAGAGGTGATGTATTTAAGAATGCAAACTAGTTTTCTTTGCCACCTCCTGCCTTTTCTCACAGTTAGACTGAGGGCTGAAGTTTTCCATTCTTTTCCTAAAGAAGGTGGATGTATAATTTCCTTTCTTTTACTGATTAACATTTTTCTCTAAATCCTTTCTGCTCAGAGTATCAAAAGCTCTCCATTAATTTGTCTTCCTTTTTTTTTACTTCTTTCACTTTTTTTTCTCCCTTTTCCTCTTTCTTTGACTCCTCTTCCTATTTCTAGTGTGTATAATATTCTGATTAAAAAATCCTATGATGAAAATCTCTAGACAGTAATATTTCACTCATTATCATTATGCTGTTCATGTTTTTAGCCTGTCTCTGGTTCTTGGTGTATTGGGTGTTTGTGCTCAGGTGTTGGCAGCAGTGAGGAGTGGCCAGGACTGTCCTGCGCCAGAAATGGCTGATTCCAACTGCTCCACCATGGCTGAGCTCTGCAGTCAAGGTTGTGGCACTTTTGAGAAAGCATATTTTAGAAAGGGACAGGCTGTGAGAAATGAAGGGGGAAAATACGCAAGAAAAAAGCCTTCCAAAAAATAAGGGGAACGAAATATTTCTGAAATCATAGTGAAGTTGGATGAAAAATATGGCTTCCTGAAAAATTCAGTTCCTTCATACATTAATTTATCTGAATTACAATATTCTATAGAAAGGATAAAATTGAAAAGGGCGAACAGTAAGAGAGACCCTGGGGTGACTGGGGACAGTAAATTGTAGATGAACTCATTCAGTGCATCTCAAGGGAGAATGGCAAGTGGGATTTTTTTGTCTGCTTGCATTAAAGAATGAAGTCATGCAGAAATGAAGTGCTAATCTCTGCATAGCTCTTACCAGGTCATGTCAGGGATTCCAGGCTAAATTCAGGCATCTTGATACCAGAAATATATGGACAGCTTTAAGAGTTTTTCTAGGCAGGTAGTTCAGAGAGAGAAGTACTGAAATGATTCCAAACCAGGCAGATTGATTTCTGAGAAGAAAAGAAAAAGCAGTATAAAAGCTAAATGTGCAGCATACATAAAACAGCCACAATATGCTTGTATAGAGTGAAGTTTGATTTTCCTTGGATTATTCATTTTGCTTTTACTCAAGCGAAGTGTGATATATCTGCAATGATATAAAAAGAAAAGCTAAAACCACCATCAGGATAAATGCTGAACAGTGACTTGACTTATGAAATAACTCCAAATAGAGGGATTTACACTATATCTTTTGGAATTTTCACTCTAACAAGTATTGCTAGTCTCTTATGAGGGCAGAATGCTTGTGGTCAGTGGAAACTTTCTTACATTAGGTAAATTCCTTGTAATTTTTTCTCATCTATCTCATGTGCATAAAGTCAGAGAACCAGGCAGCAGAAATTAATCCCTCAGAAGGAAGTCCTGGCTCCTTAATGAACAAGGCCAAAGAGGGAAATGTACTTTTTCAATAGAAAACTTTTTCAATAGAAATGCTAATATGTTTTGTATCTCCATTTGTTTATGCCTTAAAATGATATTTTTTTGAAGTTTCTTATTCATGCTTTAGACCTCACTCACAAGTAACAGAGAACTTGACTCCAAGAGCAACCCCAACTATCAAACCAGGAGAAAGAGATGAGCTCCTTGATTCCTCATGCAATCATTTCCTCGCTGTAATTTTTCTGTACGGGTTCAAAAAGGTGTGTTTTGTGAAGCAGCATAGCAAAAGTTGAATGACAGGCATCTATGGTTTCTTTATACTGAAAGTAGGCCACCTTCAGTATATTCTTCAGTTCGCATGCTATTCCTCTTGATGGCAGGTAAAAAAATAATAAATAATGCACAAAGGAAGTTAATCTGTTTCCAGAGTATTTTAATAAATAAAATGTAAAAAACCATTCAGGTCTTGGGCTTCTTGCCAGAGCCTGATGTGAGAGAAATACCAAAAGCACACAAACTACCTCTGAAATCTAAGTTCCTTGTTCCAATTTCAAATTTGTATTTATTTTTCCTTTTATAGAGTATGATTTGATTTTATGCAGGAATCACACTAATAATATAATGAATTTATAACAAAAGTGGAACGTCTCTGCCCAGGGAAATTATTGTTGTATCAATTTCTAATTATTCCTCCTATTAACCTTTTATTTTTTTGTGCCTGGTACTGGAGAGAAAAAAACCCATAAAATCATCTATGCCTTTTGTTGAGTGCTTGTATTGGAATGAACTGTACATGGAGAGGAAGCTGAAGCTGCACACATTAAGAGCTGAAAACTCATTTTCTACTACTCAAGGAATAGTTACTGAGAAGGGATGCAAAATATTTCCCTTCACTTAGGTGGAGTTCCTTTGTGTCACTGCTTTCCCCAGACTTGTGTATTTCCTGGTGAACTGCTCTCCCATGCCACCACGGGCCTCTGCAGCCACCTTTACTCATTTACAAGAGAAGGATAAATCCTTGTGTAAGGACTATGAGAAATACAATTCTATAAAGAGCATAGAACTGTTCTATACAGTTCTATATTCTTCAAATGCAGTATGATGAAGAGTCATGTATTGCACCTCACTAGAAGAGGTATAATACTCCACCACCTGCAACGAAGAGAGATACTCTCTGTATAGATATACACAAATAAGAGCATGAATTGCATTGCTAAGGGATTGATTAATTAAAAAAAAAATCTGTGCATTTTTCTGCTGTTAATCAAATGCATTTGATAGAATCAAAACAAGCAGTAACATCGTCTGTAGACTACTAATCAGTGCAAACAGAAGTAAACACAAGTTAACGTGCCACTGTTTTGAAACACAGTATTTATTAGCGTCATTGATTCAGCTTCAGAAAATTCTTATTCCAGTTTTCATTTCTGACAGGTAGTTTATCCATTATCTTGAATGATTTTTTAAAGGACTGTGGATAAATGGATGCATCTGTCCCAGTTTTTCTATTTTGATTCAGGTTATTGGAAACATAGTACTTGCATTTATTTACATTTAGTGGGTTCCTAGCCCAAAAATATCTGTTAGCTAATAAATGTTATCAATGTAGAGTAAGATTTATCAATAGCTGGGAAAAATCAATAATAGAAACTAATTCCAGTGATTAAAAAAATATTAAAAATATATTAGGTAATGGAAAAAACCCACAGAAACTATATGATATCACACAATGTTTTAGAAATTGTTTAATTTTTCCCCCCCCAAAAAAGTGGCAATTCTTTATTATAGTCTCAGAATCATGACTAAATCCTAATGGATGCTGGAGACATTATTAAGGTAAATATGCTGTTACAAAGCTGGAAGAAGCAATTATGAAAAATATTGGAAGTTCACACAGTAAAGGATATATTATAGTCCCTATACCTTTTGTTTTTTACTGAAAGAGGCAGGGTGGGGATCATTGTGAAGCTGAGAGCTCTGCTCCTGCAAAGTATGAATTGTAGAAATATTACAGTATAAATCTAAATGTAGTTAAATGTGTCTAACAGAATTGTATTCTTTATAAAAATGTTATAAAATTGACACAGTCAATTGCTGTCCAGTATCTTCAACTGTTGCTCCTGGATGTGCATCAATATATACATTTTATAAAAGTTTTTTGTCCCACACTGTTGGATCCACTGTGTGAAAAGTCCTGGAATCAGGAAAATAACCTTCTAGTCACAGATGAATGTATGATCTCCCTGACTGTTTCCTACAAAAAAGGAGAAAAAACCCATTTGTGTCAGGTTTCTGGTTATTTAGTTATGTTTGTCATTGTCACTCAGTTTGGTGAATGTTTTTTCTCCTACTTGACAGGTTTTAGGATTGTTTTGACAACAGCTATAGGTTTATGGATATTGAGAGGTATGTACTGGTTTGGGAAAGCACTTCTGCTTCATTGTGCACAGAAGTGGAGCAGTTTTTAAGTGTTTCTACATAAGAGAGCTCATGGCTGGGTCCTGAGGCTGAGCAGTGAAGGTCAGCATGAATTCATTGAGCACTTTTCAGGCAACAGTGGCGTGTTTAAGCCTTCTTAAAGTGCTTGCAAGTTTAAAAACTGACTACAACAAAAATCTCTCCCCAAACAATAAAATAATGTGAAATACATAAAAAGAAAGTTTATAGTGCAAGGTACCACCAGGTATGGCCTATGTAGCTGTAGTTCCAGTGAATGTTGCAAGGCTCTGAAATCATTCTCTGTTTCAGATCATGCCACAACTGTGGTTCTTGGGATTTTTAATTAAAATGTTGATTATATCTATATTTATCTATCTATACCTATATCACCTATATATCTATATCTATATCTATCTATATCTATATCTACAATCTATCTATATCTATCTATATCTATATCTAATCTATCGATACTATATCTATCTATATCTGTATCTATATCTATATCATCTATATCTATCTATATCTGTATCTATATCTATATCTATCTATATCTATATCTATATCTATATCATCTATATCTATATATTTATATCTATATCTATCTTTATCTTCATTTCTTCTCCTGTATCTCCCCCTCTCACTGTGTTTAACCTCCTTTTTTACTCTAATCATGTTCTATACTGCTTTCCTACTAACATATTTAACTAACTGACTCATAGATACTTATAGATATAGAATTTATAGATAATACCAAGTTCTCCTGGAGTCCTTCTGTGTTCAGTTGAACTGTTTGTATATATGCCAGATCAGTTTTCTTTTAACTCTGCATGCCAGGAAATAAAAAAAAAATAATATTTCCCCCTAGCATATCATATAGCGTGCTAAGTCACGAATATGCCTACTCAATCAATTCTGACCACTCATTGCCTTCTGAAAAATAGTGTCAGCACTTGCAGTTATGTTGATATCATAATTCCAGCTGTTTCAACATTCCTTCGAGCTCAAACTTACATATTCTACAGGTCCCATGAGAAAATCATGTACCTAAGAATTTGTCCGAGAATATTTATATCCATGAGATTAACTAGGTTTTAATGCATATACCAAGGTTTTAAAATGTTTTTATTAACAACAGTTAAGGTCAAATCTACACTCTTTTCTGATTATTAAAAATGATTACATTTTTTTCACTAGTTCAGTCAGCTCTAATAACAGTCAAATTTTACTCTTAGAGCTTGGAATATGACTGACATAGGAAAAATCAGCATTTAGAAGTAGAAAATTCAAACTCTGTAGTGGAAGAAAATGCACGACATTGTAAGCAATGGAGATGAAACAAAACAAGACATGACATGGTATCTGACTGCAGTTTTAATGAGTTCCACTAAGGGATCTTTTAGGTTTTTCGACTAACACAATGCTTTATAAAAATACATCTAATTGCAGGGCAGTTTTCCAGCCATCTTTGTTTTAGCAACTGTGATATATTAGGGATAAGTGAGGAAATAGGTTCTCTCTAGCAAATACTCTCAAAGATTAATTGCAAACAATTCAATCTATATAATATAATTCTTTTTAAATTAAGAGTGGTTTACAAATAGATCATCATTTACTTTTAATATATTATTCCATTTTCACTATACACTTTGAAAAACAATTTTTCAGCTGTGGACCCCATATAAATTTGGGATTTTTTACTCAGTAGAGGACAGCAAGTTGCCTTCATCATATAACATTATCTCTGCTTTCAATGATGAACATTCATACTGCAGCAGAGCAAGTATCGGCTATTGAATATCATTGATGAATAATTTATGCAGACTTTTTGGAAACATTCTCACCTACAGCTATCACCATTTAGCTAACAAAACCAAGCACTATGTTCCTGTGGATAATGCAACTTGAACCCGATCTTTTGTTTTACGAACAGCAAAATTTCACAGGCCTTCAGTAATGAAAAGAAACATACTTCAGCTCAATACTCATAGAATTCCTTGTAACAATATTCTTCTAAAACTAGATTTGTCTTGAACCAAGGTTTCAAGGCTAAATATCCTATTTTGACATTTCTAATACAAAAATATATACACTTTATCTGTGAATAGTTATGCTTGTATTCATATTTCTATATATATTACGTGGCCACTAAGATACTGAATAGCTGTAGCTTTATTTTAGGATACAAGGTGGTGCTGTTTCTTTTTAAAACTGAAAATACTGTGTTGATGTGATCCTGCAGAAAGCA
The DNA here is from genome assembly GCF_012460135.2 of Molothrus ater. NCBI lineage: Eukaryota > Metazoa > Chordata > Aves > Passeriformes > Icteridae > Molothrus > Molothrus ater. The sequence goes on along the minus strand of NC_050480.2, from coordinate 102,568,532 downwards.
GTAGTAGGGACACAATATCATGTCAAGTATGGTTCTTTTAAGAAGCCAAATTCTCTATCTCCAGTTTAATTAATTGTATTCATTTAAATAAGACATACATGCATATGTGTATCCATATGCATATATATTCATACATTTCAATAAGCAGGTTTAAAGCAATAACAGACTTTAACTTTGTACTTAATGCTGAATTTGAGTATTTTCATGCAGAGTCAGTATCTTACATTAAAATTAACTTACATTTTGTCGTGGAACTAAGGTACTGGCAACTTAAAGAGTGATTATTTTCTCTACACTGTATGTGAGTGAAGGATATTGGAACATTTCAAACCCTAATTTGAAATATTTATGAAATATTCGAAATAAATGAAATATTTATTCAAATAAATAATAAATTTATCTGGCCTATTTACTTTTTTTTTGCCTTCATGTCAATTAACACCCCATAAAACAATGTCAGAGCTTATATTTTTAAAATTAAAGCCCAGAAATGTGTTATTTCTCTCCAATACTGTTACCAACATAAATTTTGTACCATAAATGGCAGAGCTCATTTTCTGAGCTGTATGATGATCGATGTTGCTATATTTTAAATCTTTTTTATTTTTACAAAGTTCGCTAGGCTGCCAGATGATGATAATATTTTTGAGAAATAGAATGTATTTGGTACCTATCAGGGTCAGGCTCTCATGCAAGGTTCATTTGGCCCTTTCATGGCCCTTCTGAAAACTCACATTTTGTGAAAGAATTTGAGGAACCTTAGACCATGGGTTATTGAAATACCAGGCTAAAAGAGCAAAAAGAAACTATTAAACTATATATCAATGTGAGCATACTGCTTCTATTATCATAGATTTTTCAAAATGTCCATCACGTTAAGATCCATGATCTTGAGAAGAACTTGTGTTGTAGTTATGCTGTACATATGTACAGTTCCACTGAAACTGATGTGATTACTTACATAAGACACATTCATGGCTAATTCTTTGCTGAACTGCAGACCTTAACTTCTATAGATAGTGTTAAAATACATTGCTCATCTTGACAACAGATTCTTCTTATATAATCAGGCCAGAAATAAGTCTTTTCAGACACCTCCACAACATGCCCAAGTCCTTACATCCTGAGTACCCTAGACAGCATCTTCTGGGACTAAAATACTTTGTATTTAGCAGACTGTTAAAATATACTATTAACATCAATAGGTTTGTGAGTTTGGTTTTTATTTTCTACTTGTGACTTCTGTTGAACTGTTGCCCAGGTAAAAGTTTTATTAGTCTGTCCCTGCAGTTACATAAAGTTATTTTGAACACAGCTGTATATAGCCCCAGAGTCCTGATATTTGATTGCAATTTACCTCTTTTGTTATATATGGTTAGATCTTTAGCATCTCTCTCCAGCACCTACTTTTAACCTGTAATATGTATATACTTGTGCACAAAATATTTAAATCCTTTTGTAAAATAGTCTTAGTGAATCCTAAGTCCTTAGAAACCTAAGTAGGTAATGAAATCACTTCCACAATTATGAATAAACAAAGAAATACTCAGATTTAAAGATCAGTAGCTGTTTATCATAAACTGTTTCATGAATTATTATTTAAGTCATTAAACCTGATAAAAAAAACTGTGTGGTTATGCCTAAATAGAGTGAAAGTGATTCTCATATTACAGAATAATAATGAGGGGAACAGATCTTTAAGACACACTCAGAATATGGTCTAATAAAAACTTGCAGCGAGATATAAATTTTTCTGACTTCTGATGCCATGAGTAATACTTCCCAATACTTATTTTTTATAAAAATCATTGGTCTTGAGCAATTTTTAACTTAGATTTCAATCAGGGTTAAAAAAAAATAGAAAAGAAAACAGAAGAGCAGCATACCTAAATAATTCTCTGTAAAGGATGTCTCTATCTGAAGCTAATGACAGCCTCTAAGATGGGAATTGCTCCTTCGGGGTTCTAGTGTCCACTCCTGTACATTTGTCTCTCAGTTCTGCTACAAATTAACAAAAGCTTTTGTAACCCACTACTAATTTGAGAACACTTAAGCAAACATGATAGAATTTCCCTTTTGTGACATATCTCTCTTTTCTAATGCTTTCTTTTAGGCTGACTTTTTCTTTCCTTTTTATCAGATTATCTAAATGGGAATATCCATTTAAAGAGCAGTGTAGAATGTCCATAATTATGATAAAAAGTATAATTTTCTAGCAAGTAAAGGTCAATAAAGCTAAGTCATAAAGCTAGATGACTAAAGTAAGGTTAATTTAACTGGGTCTAGTAAATCTCTACTCAATAAAAGGTGTAGAAATCTAAGAGGAAAAGAAGAAATAATTGAATGAGAAATGTGTACTGCAATATTATCATATCTTACATAAAAATGTAGCAGTAGGAATAGCACTAGTTATGGGAAAAATTACCTTACTGGCATGGATAAAGTTGTCTCTAGATAATGATGAAGACTAGACAAAAACATGACTCAGACAGCTTCTGAGTCCCAAGGGAAGAGTTTGAGGTAATGGAAAAGGTTTTGTCTTTATCAGGATGGAAGCACAATTGAAATCTCCACTGAGTATTGTACACTTAGAGTGCAGGGGGGAAGGAATACATCTGCAAACAGCAGAAATTATTATTTAGAGCATGGGTTTATATTTGAAGTTAAAATTCACAGCTTTTAAATACATATGGAGTCACATATTAGCACATTAGCTATGAAACATAGCTCCTTTCCCCATATGAACTAATGATTGATGGACAAAGGGGAAATTTGAGCTTTTGGGCTATACACTAGAATGCATAATGCATTACATTTTCCAATTATGCTTATCACCTAGTGGAAGGTCACCAGCAAGCATAAAATTGAAATGCTCTGATTGAGCATGCTGCTCAGGATTTCCCATTTGTGGTTTGTTTTTTTCCCTACCTGCAATTTCCCATTATGCATGGTAGTTTTCACACTGTATTCATAAGATACAGGTTTATTTTTCTTCTCTTACTGATTATTTATGATTACTCCTCCTATCAGGAGGTCTGACCCAAATATCAATGAAGACAATGGACCTAAGTTTGCAGCTTTGTTGAATTTTATGATTGTTATAGTAATCATTTGAAAACCTTATACATTAAAAGTAACTTTCATTCAAATATGAGTGTGATGTGAGGGATTATTATATTTTTTTAGCAGTTAGGGAAAGGTTAGCAAATTTTGTTTTGCTTCATGATAATTTCCTTCATAAGTTAATTTGAAAAGCTGTAAGCTGTTCAATCACTAAGAATTAACTTGAAGTTTTTGGGATATATGCTGGCCATCCAAGAGAAAATTAATTACATGAAATCAATACATTCAGGGCATATTAAAGTATGTACAAAACTGACATCCAAATCTGACATAAATGACCACATGAAATAAAGTTTGTTAGACAGAAACTCCTTCTTGGTTTCCCTGAGTTAGTCAAAAATATTAATTTGAGAGATGTCAGTTGTTTTTTTCACTAAGATCATGGAAAAGACAGTGGCCATTGTTAGTTTTACGTGCAAGTATAATAAGCTTGGTAAGAGAGGCTTGATTTAATTCTGTCACTGACAGCAGAGGTTCCAAATGTCCAGTTTTCATTCCCCGGGCAGATGCCTTAAACAGTATAGCAACCATCTGGCCCTGGCATTCCTGTTAGACTCCTGAGCCATGAAGAATGATCCTTATTACCAGAGCTGAAAGAGAAGAAAATATAAATAAGTGCACTCTATATTACTTACTGAATGCTGGCATTCCAGTTGGGTGTCTAGTTTGTTTGTTAATGTTTATGGTTTTGGTTTGGTTTTTGTTGGTTTTCTTTTTCTTTTTCCTTTTTTTTGGTTTGATTTTTGTGCTGGGGAAGGTTATGAAGTCAAGGAGAAATGCTGTGTCCTGAACTTTGATCATAACAATCTGAGACAGTGCTACAGACTGGGGCAAGAGTGGCTGGAAAGCAGCCTGGTGGAAAAGGATACTGGAGTGCTGGTCAACAGCTGGCTGAACACGAGCCAGCTGTGCTCAAGTGACCAAGAAGGCCAATGGCATCCGGGCCTGTGCCAGCAATAGTGTGGCCAGCAGGTCCAGGGCAGTGATTGTTCCCCTGTACTGGGCACTGGTGAGGCTGCGCCTCAAACCCCAAGTTCAGTTTTGGGCCCCTCACTGAAAGAAGGACATTGAGGCACTGGAGAAAGTACAAAAATAGGACAACAAAGCTGATGAAGGTCTGGATCACAGGTCCTAGAAGGAGTAGCTGAGGGAGTTGGGGGTATTTATCCCGGAGAAAAAGAGGCTCAGGGGAGACCTTATCTCTCTCTACAACAGAAAACAAGGTGTAGACAGGTGAGGGCCAGTGTCCTCTCCCAGGTAACAACTGATAGGACAAGAGGACATGGCCTCAAGAGAAGGTTTAGATTGGATGTTAGGGTAAGTTTCTTCTCTGAAAGTGTTATCAAACATTGCAATACAATGCCCAAGGAAGTGGTGAAGTCACCATCCAAAGAGATATTTAACAAATATGTAGATGTGGTACTGAGGAACACGGTTTAGTAGTGGTTGGGGTCAATGACTATACAGGCCTTTTCCAACCTGAACGATTTCATGATTCTATAAAGGCAGTTTTTGCTGGTATATATTAATTTTACTGAATTTCAGAAACATAGAGGACTATCCTCTTGGCTGCAAGATTATTTGTCTTTGTTGAGTTTTATGGTTCAACCACAATTAAAGACTAAGCCATATACCTGCTTCTTATCTGCTGACCAGCTCAACCAGACTTTTCCCATTGAATGGATTCTGATGGGCATCATGCTGTGGCTTTTTTTTGGTAAGACATAAATGATTGTGAAAAATAGAACTATTTACAACTTCACAATGAGTATTTAACCTCTTCTCTTTTCAAATCTTATTTTGAGCATTCAAATACTCAAAATAGTTTGTTATACATTATTCAAACCTCTTTCTGCTTTTCCTTATGAGATTTTTTTGCAAGGTTTAGTCTTTTGCTTTTAAAAGAAGATAGAAAAATTCATTCTAATGACAAAGATATTTCATTTTTCATTGAATAAGATGATTTTATTCAGGTCATACAAAAATCTTTTATTTGCATTTAATTTGATGAGAAAAAAACAAAGCTTTTCCATCTTTAACATAATAACTTTTCTCATCACATCTGGCATTCATAATCAAGTCTAAATTCATGTGTGTTATCCATGCAACAATTATAACACAATTTTTAATTCAAGGCAAAGGCAAACAGTTGTTTGTTTGGTTTGGATTTTTGTAGAATAAAAATTATAGGGATGATCTCCTCATGTAATGTGAAATGGTTGTTTTGGGAACTGAGATCCCTGTTTTACCTTAGTCTCTAAATAACTTGTCTCAGCTCACCTTTTAAATCTGATTAAGTTAGGGACTTAGCAAAGTTCCAGAAGTATTTTGCTAATACTGTAACCTTGCCTCTTACTGAAGCTTGTGAAAATACTTTCAAGTAGCACTTTTGCACACTGCCGTCATATCTTTGAACATTGAATACGGTGGAATCAGCAGGAGATTACATTTAACCTGTGGTGAAATCCAGCCTGAGGTTTCTCCTTTATTGAAATAAGCTAATTCCTCTCTTTATTAAATGGAATAATTTTGTCCTTTCTGTAAACCTGATTATTATAAAATCCAGTTAGTAGACATAAGTTAAGTGAATCTTGAAACATCTGTAGTATGGAAGTAGAAATATAATAATTTGATGTAGAGAATATGCTTCAAGAAAGAAAACAGTAAACTGATGTCTTTTATTTGTAAACAGGTGACATAACTTATTGTTACACTTAAATATATCTGACATCTGTAATACTCAATCATGTTGGCACTCATTTAACTGAGTAAATACTCATTAAAACAAATATCTATGCTACAAATAGGAATTTAGCTTGCTATTGCAAAAATCTAAGACTGGAAAAATCTCAGGGAAAAGGAGTATCAAGAGCCATATTATATACTAAGATCAATTTGAGAAAACATATGTTGCAAAGAGACAGAATATTTGCATGCAAAAGTTGTAAAGAACCTATAAGGGAAAGACTACAGACTTTCAAGATGGAGTTGCATTATTTTAGTCCAGCTAAAACATAATCAGTAAAAGGTGAAAGAAAAATTGCAAGTTGAATAAGTAAAAATAAGTAGCAAATATGTCCTCTTGGTTGTCTAATTCTAGAGCAAGTATCAGAGGTCTTGCATCTAATTAGGTACTTCAAAGATATCATCAACTTTTTTCTATTTCACCTAACCTGGCTTGCGAGAAAGCTATATCAATATCAAATATCAAGCTTAAAGAATTCACTTTGAAACTTAATTACATACTATTTCCTAAAGTAAAAATTTTGGTCACAGTGGTGACAGAAGTCCCCATATAATTGTGCATTTTTTAAAGTACCCAGCACTCTCAAAGGCTAGCTACTATAATATATGATGATAGAATAATAGCTTTAAAAACACATATGTCAGCAGTGGATGCAGATATAAATTTTTACATATACACAAAATTCTTCACATAAGACAACTTTCTTAGGCATATCATTGCATTCTATTTCATCTTCAAGTTTATATGAAGTCACACTTTTTCTTAGTTGAAAATGGAATTTGAAGAAGCTACTACTTCTTTTCTCGCACTTGATCTCACGAAGAGTCAAACCCTTTACATTCATCCAGCAAAGCACTTAAACCCATACTTCAGTTTAAATAGTAAAACACAATCAGCCAGGAGTATGAACATATTTAGAATCACCCAAGTACAACTCTGGACATTTAGTGCCTTGCATCACCCAACCCTTATGCTCTACAAGTAGCAGACATGAATGCATTGTTTAGTCTTTATGTGAGGAAGAAAAAAGATGCATAGGTCTGTTAGTGACTTCCAGTGTATATTGTAAACACCTGCAGCTGCACTATTTTTAAAGCTTGGCTTATTTTTGCAGCTGAGTGAAAGGTACTGCTTGGTTTACAATGCATAGCAAATCCAATTAAGGGAATGGAGCTGCCGGAGTTCTTTTTACATTGAGATCAAAACTAGCTTTGCTAAACCATGTAATTTTTTCCAGTAAGCATAGAACAGAGAAATTTACACACATTAAAAGAAGTTTCTCTGCGCAATAAATGTTAGACATTAGTCATTATCTTCTTCTAGTGGTGTATTTGTCATTCATATGAAAGATTTGAATAATTGTATAGTGAATGAATCTCAAGAAGAACATCAGTTACAGGTACTGAGGGAAATATTGGAATTCTGAATAACATATTTTTTATTTATTGTCATTGTACACAGCATTCATATTGTCTGTGAATGTGTCTCTAAATATTTCCACTTATCCATACTCTGTAATGACCACAGTTGTAATTGGTTCTTTCACAGTGAATTTGGTACTGATATTTCCTCTCTCTTCAGTGAAAGGAAAAAAGAAAAAAATGAAAGGTGTACCTAAAGGCATGGAAAAGGAAACATAGTCACAAATTTCTTGCATGCCTGAGAATATTGACTTGGCGTTTGGATGAGGTGACATGGATGGATAGGCAGAATAAGAGATAACATATCTAAAGCAGTTTGTATAATGTTAGATCCCCTGTTCATTCCAGCTGTCTCCAAGCAACAACAGCAAAATCTCTTGAGTTAATGTACCAAAAAATAAACCAAAGTGGAACATTTCCTTTAAAAAAAAAACTCACCTTTGAAAGAGAAATGCAGAAGGCAAGAAAGAAAAGATAAAGAAATCTCCTTCTGTTAGTTTAATACATTTTGATTCTCTGAGGTATCACAGGGACAATCGTGATTTAGAAGTGTGGATGATAAGGAGCAGATGCTAAACAAGGTATGCTTTCCTCAGATGAACCAAGGTGAATTTTCTGCTATGGAATCCAGCATAAATGAAAGATATTAGATTAGTAATAATTCATGTTTCTTTAGGAATATTCCTGCTAGCAAAGAGGAGGGGAGACCACTGTGTGTTTTTGATGAGTTTCAGTTTACTTTTGAAACTTCTGAAAACTCTTTGAAGTGGATTGGAGATTAGGAGAATGAAGATAGTTTTGAAATACTTAATTCTATCACTCTTCGTAAAGTCTTCTTATCTACAAACAAACAAATAAATAACCAAACAAACAAACAAGCAAGCCAGTTTTATTGTTGGATACACAGCACTTTAGATCTGTACACACTGCTGTATTTATGGATTTAGCTATTCACTTAGATGAAATTTATCAAAGTACTTTAGGAAAATATTACCATTGTTATCTTTCATAAAAGCAGAGAAGACTACTTTAAGAAATATTCACAAGTCCTTACTTCTCTACTAGTTTTATTACATGACAACATGATTTCAGCTAAATTAATAACTTAATATCATGTTGTAGTAGTTAAGTGATAAGAAGTTCATTTGCACACATGAAGAAAGAACAGAGAAACAATGGCATGAGGACTAAATTACATGTTTCAGCTGATCCCAGGCCATCTGCAACAAAAGACCCTCCATCTCAACAAGACCAGAGGAGCAAAGAGGCACAATGAAAATCAAGAACCCAAATCAAGGGTTCTGGATGAACGTCCACCTTGCCCAGGCCCCTCCTGGAATTGTCCCAGCAGAGTCACCGAATCTGTTCTGGCATGAGACCCACCATAAAAATGGGGAGCAGGTCTCTGGACCACCTTCAGACAAAGGGGGTGTTGCTCTTTAGGAATGTGTAATACATCATTTGATGCATGGAAAAGTCATGTTTGGCATTGCACAGGGCTTATTTTAGCCTCCTTTAGGAGAGTGTCACAGTTTGACACTGGCTAGGCACTCATGAAAAATTATCCAGTCCTTATCCACTCATTTTCCTATGCTATAGTTTAGCAGAGGAGGGGGACAGAAAAATTAAAAGGCTCATGGGGTGAGATAAAGCTTAGGAGAAAACACTCCAAGGGCAAAACAGACTCAAAAGTTATAAGGTATAAAGAAAAAATTATTAACAGAACTAAAAGAGAAATGAGAATTAAAATAAACCTATAGAGCACCTTTCCCACCCCCTCCAGCCCTTCAGCCCTTCTTTCCTTCCCACTGATAGCTCAAGGAGACAAGATATGGGATTTTTTCATCAGTTTGTCACTTTTAAAAAATCTTCAGTTTGCTTAGGCAGGGGAGCCTCTTCTGTTATATCAGACAGCTCTCTGTGAACTTCTCCAACATGGCTCCAATTTTTTGAGTAGCAGTCTCACCCAACCTGCTATAATGTGAATCCCTCCCATGGGCAAAGCAGTCTTCCCACAACTGTTTGTGTTGGTCATTTTAGTTCATGGGATGAAGTCTTTAAAGGATGAACTGTTCTACTCTAAAAGCAAGTGTCTTCTTTCTCTATCTCTGAAAACAAAGGTTTTTTTTCTTTCTGTTTGAGTTTCTCACTAGATTACAACTCTTTAGTATCCACACACTCCAGTGTGAGTACTCTTTTCCATGGGCTGCGGGTGAACTCTGCATGCCCCCATGCACTTCATGAATTACAGGGAAAAAGTTTGTTGTATTATAGGCTTCACCACAGCTTACAGAAGTATTTCAGCTCCGACGCCTGGAGCACCTCCACCTCCCCCTTTCTCTTTCGCACTGACCTTAGTGTCGTCACGTTGTTCTCCTCATGCATCTTCACTTTTTTCTTTTCCCTGACTAAGGAAAGAATTGGTGTCAGTAGGTTTGTTTGTTCCCAAGTTCTATCACTTGAAAAGTTTTTATAGAGTTCTGCAATGCTGAAAAAGTTGATCCCATCTGGGCTCTGCATCAGGGAACTGCCCACCATGCCTCTCGCCACTGGCCACGGGGTCCCCGCTGGCACCATGTGGGCCGTGCCAGCTGCCCTTGCCTTTCTGTCTGCAGCACAGTTGGTTAAAAGCAAGCAAGTAAAACTCATTGCTGAGCAAGCAAGTAAAATTTACTTGCTAAGCAAGTAAAATTCATTGTGAGCCATGCCGAGATGAACAACAGCCATGCGGCCTTGGCCACACTGCCCTGGCTGCGTGGCTGCTCCAAGAGCCATGATGGGCCCTGGCTGGGTGCACTGAGATGGGGCTCCCAGCCAGGAGGGCCCTGGCTGCCATACCAGGAAACCTCCCAGTAGCTGCCTCTCCAGCCCCTTGGAGGAAGAAGGAGAGCTTGCACACATTTTTTTGTTTTTAAATATGTCATCACAGAGTGTTACTAACTTCTCTGTTTGGGCCAGCCAATATGTCTGCTGCCAGAACCTTCAGGGGTTGTGTGGAAACCCAGAGCACCAGGAATATTTCTCTGTTTGCAGTGCTCTGACTCCCAGGGGAGCACTGACTTTGACCCTCATTCATGGAGAAAGTTTCCTAGACTTCAAGATAGACTAGAATCCACAAAAGTGTGAAATAAATTATAGAGAGTAGTGTAGGTGTATCACTTGGTGAGAAATTTAGGTTTTAGGATTTTTAGTATGTTGTGGATGGAAGTAAGGTGGAGGGCACAGGGTATCATCTGGGTTTCTTCTTCATGCTTCTTCCTTCTTCTTCATGGGTTTGGGTGGCATTTTGTAATTGGGCAGAAAAGTTTGCATTGCAGGTTCTTTGGGATCAGTTATTGGCTTAAAAGGGAAAATAATCTAGTTCTTAATTGGATAGTTTAGTCTTAAAAGACCTTGTAACAAGAGGTTGTTGGCCATTTTGTGCCTTCTAATGAAAAGCTGCCAAACTCACAGTAGTGAGACTTTTTTACTGATAAGAAATAATAAACACTTGAGTCTAAACATAAACACTTGAGTCTCTCTCAAGTGCCTTCAATCCAAACCAAGAGAAACTGACAGCTGGTACCCTGGCAGCTCTGCTGGACACAGTAGAAGTTTTGAGGAGCTTCTCTCTCAGTAGCAGCCTCTGTGGCTTCTTCCACCCCCACGAAAAGCCAAGCTGGGTTAAACTAACACAGGGAGGAACCCGAGGAAGAAAAAGGGTGGTATTTTGTTGTGTGTAGGAACAAATGTGAGAAATAGAGGGGTTGTCATGGTGTTTTATTGGTAAACAGATTTGTCTGTCCACAACCTTCCCTCTGCCTGATCACCTCAGTTTGTCATCGCTCCTCATTTTCTTCACCAACTATTTTTACATAAGGGATTCTTTAGTCTGTCAGGGGGTCAGCACAGATGTTTGAGTGAATGTGTGAACAATAGCAAAGATCAAGCTGGAGTAGCCAGTTAGCAGGTAAAGTGTCCTGAGAGCCAGGAGGGTGGGATGTGTGGGCCTCAAAGGGACACCTCTGGGTGGGGAAGTGTTTCTCTCTCCAGTGTCAAGAGCCCAGGTAAATTGGCTGGGGGATCAGAGCACGTGTGTGTGTGTGAGTGAGGGAGTCTGTACCAGACATTGGAGTGGGACTGAGGCCTTGGGGGCTTGTATACCAGAAGCCAGCAGCTAGAGATAGGGATCAAAGAACAGCTACTGGGCAGAATGAAAGTCTGAGCCCAGCTGCTGGATGTACCCACCTTTTACATCCATACACATTTTTGCACTGCCAGAACTCCATGCTGCTCAGTCAAAGTGGGGAGGAGAATGAGAGAATTGGTGCACTCAGTGTTCCTGTAAGTGCTCTGTGTGTCTGCTGTGGTCTGTGGTCAGACTTCTGTATATGTATATGTACACATATATTGTGGATAGTATAAACTACTTGTCAGGTATTCACGCTCAGACTCACTCCTGGAGAGACTGGGTAAGTGAATCAGACTAGAAGGAAGCCAGACCCCAGAGACTGTCACAGGAGGTCTGGGAAATGCAGGAGGAATCCTCTAGGTTTCCAAACTTGTCTGAGTGTGTAATCTCTACATCACTCAAGATAGAATACCACCTGCAACTCAGAGAATTTAATTATTTTTTTCTTTTTTATCTTTTGATCTTCTGTTACCCAGGGTGTTTCTATTCATTTTAGATGCATGACTGCAAAGTCAATGTAAAGCTGATTTGTCTCTTTATAAATGTGCAAAGGTATCCAGAAATGACTTTTTTGTCAAAGCTTAATAACATTAAAATTCTTTTTAGCTGGATGAAAATGTTAGGATTTTATTGGTTTGTCAGTTTTTGCAAGAACAGGAAAAACCAATAATGATGAAAGAGAAGCAGAAATATAGATTTTCGTGCTATTTTGGCAGCCTTTTTTCTTTAAGTTTTTTGTTCAAGGTATGTTTTCAAATCAAATCCCTTTTTTCCATGCTACTTTTTAAAAATAAGTTCATTATGCCCAACACAAATTCTCAAGAAATAAGAAAACACAATCACCTGCATTTTACAAACAGTCGAATCGATAAGGGTGTTCCAAAGCCTTAAACTACGTGTCCTGCTTCACAAATAAGTTCTGCTTTATTTTCAATCATTTATGACCTTTGCAGTGGGATATTGTGTGCTTCACAGTAGTAAAGTTCAGCATAAAGAAGGCACACGTCTATGTCAGCTTAGAAATTCTTCTGTCCTATCTTTGAGGCTGCTCTACCTGTTCTAGAGAGATACTCATAACTGAACCTACCACACTCACCAAAGAGCACTCAGGATTGCACTGTGTGAGCAGCCTCAGGACTGTCCCAGTCAGCAGGGACTCATGAGGGAGTGATCATAAGAAAATTGAAGTGTTTGGTGCTAAATTTGATCTCATCTAGCTCCTCCCTTAAGGCAGTGTGAATTGCTCCTGTTCCATTCTGGGCAGACATTTACCTTGTCTGTTCCTAAAGCCCACCTGTGGCAGGGATGGCCCTGCTTCATCTGTTGTCCATGGGTCTGACTTTCTCTTCCAAAACACTCTCGTGTTTCTCCAAGTTCCCATGAATGTTTTGTGCTGCCATTTTCCAGTTTTCATATCCACTATGGTAAAATGAAAAGGCTTATTCACCTGCAATGGCTTCTTCTGTACTTGCTTTCTCCTTTTTCTTAGATTAAAAATCACATAACTTTTAAATAAATTATGTATAGTATTTTCCTCCTCCTGTACTAGTGCATCATGCCTCTGGAGGATCTTATACTTTTTCAGGACCTTTTTCCCCATCTTGCTTACAATATTGTCATATTAATCAATGTGAAAATCCATTCAATGTGAAAATCCATAGTCAGGATGCATATATAGCCCTACAAGAGCTATTAGGTAATTGTAGTAAGAAATGTACTTTGCTTAGCATGGTTTAGACTGACATACGTATATTATCTGCTTGTTATCTTCCCCATATTTACAAAATGGCTATTTGTTTATTAGTTTTGGAGTTCTTTTGAACCTATAATCTATAATCTTTGAAATAGTCTTCTTTGATGTGCTGAAGATCAGCACAACATTTTTCCTGTTTCTGGTGTTTTGTTCCATTTGCCATTCTCCACAAATTACCAAGTATAAGCGATGTCATTTCAGAGATTATTTAAGCTGCCTGCATATTGACCTAATGTGAAAATCACGAGACCCAAACAATCTGAAAAAAAACCCTAAATGCAGTCATTTAATTTTAGTTTTCTCTAAGAAGAACTCAGCATTTGTTATTTGTACTAATTGAGTTATTTTCACTTGGAAAATGTTTCCTAAATTGTACTTAGCCCACTTGTTTTTTACCAAGTGTCCCCTCTTGTGGAGCAGTGACCAGTTACTGCCCTGTTTGGTTTTTTTTTTTTTTTTTTTTTTTTTCTCTTATTACTGTGGACTTGATTCTTGACATTTTGGAAATATCTTTCTATCTGGGTCCCATTTCATATCTGTCAAATGAAATTCCAGCTGGTTCCAAAGAGATTGGTTGGTTTGACTTTTCATTCACTCTTTGCATGCTTTCCTCTTGCTATTGAATCAGTGAAAAGTACCATATTTGTTGAAGTAGGTCTCTTGCTGCATCTCTTAGCTGTCATAGTTTACATGAATACCCTAGAAGTAATTTGTTTTGGAAAATACTACTGGTGGGGAGTAAATCTACAGAAATTACCCTCCTCTATCTGTTTCTTTCTATAGCTTCTCTGTCACTTTTTGTAGTATTGCACACTAGCCTTAATTGACCTAGAGTATCCTTTCAAATTCTAAATCTACATATCTTAAAATAAACAGTGCTTTGAAATGTTCAATTGCACTGAAATGTGATTATTCTTAATAATAAACTGCTAGAATGGATCATGTCAAATCTATTCTAAATTGTTACTGAAAAATCAGACCATTCTAGGAGTCATTCCCATTAAGCAGTTTCATGCAGTCACCCTTTTCTGGAGAAAAAGAGAGTTACTCACAGGGACATGACAGTTTTGTGCCAGCTGGTCTTAGTAAATGAATCCATTTACTACTATCAAATGCATTCACCGAATCACCGCTCTGAATGATACCTACATTTGGAATTGTACTTGATTAGTTCTCTGAAACTCCTTACTTGGTCATTCCTGCCATTCCTTTTATGAACACTGAAAATTCCTTCTTTTTGTAATAGAGAAATGTTGCTGCAGCAGGGCCCTGGCCAGGTAATAATTAGTATTGACTTTATGATTTACAGAAGGTTGATTAATTTCTTTATTATGTATATAATTATTATTAAGTAATCCATTGCTTTTTATAGACAGTTATCATATACTTGGACTTAATTGGCCTTTTAATGTAAACATTGTCACCATTGGTTAATTAAGAAACTACCCTTTGGTAAATAAATTTCTATAACACATTCTACATGTTCACAATAACAGATGTAGTAAGTGAAGATAAGAATTGTTTCTCATTTTTTTCTCTAATCTTCTCACAGACTTCCCCAGAAAGGCCTGGGAAAGTTATGTGTTGCTCTCTGTGGCCAGAGAGCTGCTATCACATAGAAATATTAGATGCCTCAATGTCCAGGGATGGCTCAAATTGCAGCATGTGGCAAGACAAACCTGATCCCATTGTTGCATGGTACTTCATTCCTTTGCATAGATTTTGCACAGGAGCTTACTGAGATTTGTGCTTATTGCACCAGATGAGCTTGTCATTTACCATCCAAATGTTTTATCTTTTCTATAATCACAATACTTCACAATAAAATTTTGATTACAGAATATCTCTTTCTTTTACTGCTTTATTACCAAAAATTTGACATATTATTGTTCTCTAGACAATAACTTTGTCTCTTTACCATGGTATATAATTAATCATACATCTGGAAACAGCATCAATGAGAAATTCTTCCTCACTTCCAGTAAGGAAATAAAATAACGAAACAATTTTAGGGCCAAATATTGATCTGCCCCAGGGTTCTTGAGTGCAGTTTGCTTTATAGACTATTTCCTGAGAGAAAAAAGTAAAACTTTGGTGTAACTTGGTGATATATATGGTATAATGCATTTCCACAGTATTAAACATGTTTTGGCTTCTTCAAGCCACTTCTGCTGACTGGATGATTCAAGTACTGATTATTTTTTGTGTAGAACAGCAGAAGAATACAAAATACTCTCGTAGACTTGCTAAGCCAAAAGACCTGATTCAGCAGAGTATGTAAGTCAAAAATAGTAACAGGACTTGTCTGATTAAGAAACACTATGTTCTCTAGCTAACATGCAGAATAAAACAAGATAATTACTAATGTATCTAGTAGTTTTGGATCTCCAGACAAAATGGCTGAAACATATTTATAGCTCTTTCAGCTGGGGGAAACTCTCATCATGGTGCCTGAGGGAAATTCAAACTCAAATCTTCAGAAGTATACTGAGGTACTAGTCTTTCCACTATTATTCTACAGAAGCATTTGGTAACTAAAGTAATTAATGTTTACAATAAGCATTTTAAAAAATATCTTAGTGATAAAGGATCCAAGTAGCTACAAATTACAATTATCTGCAGTCCTTTTCCACTCTGGCTATGAATTAGTCAAATGTGATTGAGAGTTTGATCCAGGGGAATTATTTCAACCATACTTGTTGGTGCTTTGGGCAAGTTACCTTACTGTAGCTGAATAGTTGCCTTTCAAACATGAGAATTGTTTCAGGTTTCTGAAAAGTGTTATCAACTTTTTTACGGAATCAAAGAAACATCAAGGTTGGAAGACACCTTCAAGATCATCTAGTCCACTCATCAACCCAGCATGACCATAATCACCCCTAAACCGTATCAACTGATTTCTACATGCAGATGACTTTTGAACAGTTCCAGAGATGGCAACACCACCATTACCCTGTGAAAAGTATTCCAATGTCTAACCACTCTTGCAATGAAGAAAACTTCTCTAATATCTAGTCTGAACCTCCTCTGGTGCAATTTAAGGCCATTCCTCTTGCCCTTTCACTTGAGAAATGGCAGAAGAGACCACTCCCTACTTGGCTAAACTCTCCTTTCAGGAGCTCTCCCCTGAGCTTCCTCTTTTCCAGGCTAAACAACTCCAGCTCCCTCAGCCATTCCTCATATGACTTATTGTCCCAGACCCTTCACCAGCTCCAGTCTCTTCTCTGGACTCTCTGCAGCACCTCTGTCCTTCTCATAGTGAAGACACGGGACTTGAGGGGAAGAATCACTTCCCTTTCTTTGATGCATGCCATTTGCCTTCTATTACTATGAAGCAATTATATCTGCTGAAAAAAATACAAAGTGTTGAATCAGGACAGTTTCTTAATTCTGATAGGATTTAGAAAAAGAGTGCTGAGGCCTAAATGTCTCCTCAATAACATGCATTTGTTAAACTCAGAAAATATCTGAATCTTGAACACAGTGTTACTAGATGCCCTTGATAGAAGAAGGCATAATGAGACAGTAAAATTTGGTGCTGATATAAAGGTGTTTCAACACTGGGAATGATCTAAATGTTATACAGGAAACATTGACTACTTTCAAGCTTTAACAAAGAGAAATTGGAAGTAATATAATAATGAAAGCAAGTTCAAGGTCACCTGCTCAGGAGTTAATAGGAAAATCCACAATAAACTTGTGCAGAGTAGATGAAAATGACAGAGGAAGAAAAAGATCTGTCTGTTTGATTAGTCAGAGAACATCTCTGAGATTCAATATGATGAAAACTGAAGTTTAATAATTATGCATGTCGTATGGCCACCGAGAAAGTAATGGTTATCCCTGAGCATAATGTTTCAGGTATTACTAAAAATAGAGAGAAACAGGGTGTAGGTGCTTGCCATGAGCTAGAAGAGAGAAGGAATTCTTATTTTATAAAGCAACCAGGATCATCCTTTGAAGTGCCAGTAGAAGTAAAAAAAATTAAATGTGTTTCTAGATGGAATTAAAAGAGCTAATGGCAACAATAGATGATGCAAGGGCTTATTTCCAGTCCTATGTTGTGTCAGTGCTGTTGCTTCCAGAGAATAAATTTATTTAAGATAAAAATAAAATCATGTTATAAAGTTCCTCTTATTGTTGTGATTGCTGTATCATAATTTTGATTTTACTATTGGTCCACCCAAAGTGTCTTCAAAGAGTATTAGGTGCAGGAGTTATGAAAATTACTACACTTTGTGTCCCTAATGTTCTTCACAAAGGAAAATATCTAATTTTTTCTCAGTTGTGAACCTACTCTAGGTGTGTGTCCACTGCTTACAGAGTAACCAGGTAGCTGATATGTTGACAGCAGTGATGTTACCAGATGTCTTCTGCACCTGATTTCAATGCCCTCCCTCCTGTCATTTAACAAACCTTGCTTGCCCGTAGTCACTGAGATCTTTGTAGACTTCAAGGGTCCTCTGTTATATTTCTGGTGTATATCAAAGTTGGATATCTTCACACAATGAAACCATGTCTGCCATATTTAACTTGTCACTGTGCTGTGTGAAATCATTGGCCTGGATACCCTTTAAAACTTTTTCCATGATGTTTTATTGGCAGACACCTGTCAATATACTGTTTTCCAATAATACTTTCCTTCTGTCACAGACTGTCAAAGTAAATTTAAAAGGTTTTTTTTGTTTTTTATGAAACGAAGCTTTCTGTATTCTGAAATGCTTATGAAGACCTAGATTGTTTCTGGCTGAAAGAAATGTTAAACTATTAGCACTGAAACTGGAAGCTGAGAGATGGGAAACGATGAAAAGGCTGAATAGTAATGTTTGGAAACAAGTTTCAAGATGGGAGAAAAAGAGCAGGATTAGAAGTAAGAAATAAAATAATGAATAGTAAAGGCACCAAAAGGATTTTCCTTCTGTGTATTGGTTTAATTTGAAGTATTTTGGAATTGTAAATTCTAGCCTACTTCTGAAAGGGAAATGGGATAAAAAAAGCAATTGTTTAGTTTTTACTTCTCCTTTAATCATCATTATTTTGTAAAAAAGAGAATTATTTCCAATCTAGACCAGTTTTCCAGATTTTCCCTTAAAAATATCAGGAATTTAGAAAGACTGCTTTGAGGCCTGAAATAAAAATTTGTTTTGTTTTATAAAAGTTCCACTCATTTTGAAATTTGAATGAATAGGAGACATCTCTGCATATCCTGAGAATGTGAAAGTACAAAGTGAAAGAGCAGAGGGGAAAGAAGAGGTCAAGGACACTTTTGAATTTTCATAAATCTAAGGACTATTCCTGTTTATAAAAATGCTGAGTTTCAGCAGAGTCATTTATGTATACCCTCATTTAGCTTTCAGAGCAATGATTACTGTGGGTGCATATTTAATCCTAAAGATTTACTGTTTCTGATCTTGTATGCAAAAAATCATAAGTGATGATTGTAATAATTTATTTTTGAATATTAACATTTACAATTCCATGCCCTTGCTGATTTTTAAGCTTATTTTTACTATGCAGAGTGTTTGGCACATTTATACATTCCACAAAGCTTTTTCCAGATGATTTGAGGAATGTAGTTCCCTTTTTTATCATGGATCAAAGTCCTAAAGAAACATCTCTGGCTTTTTCAAAATTGAGTTCTAGCACTGAAACATCCAGGTAGTGGAGACTCTGGGAAAGCATCTTTAAGAAAGGGTAGTGAAAAATGAGAAGGCAGAGGAGGAGGGGGAAAAAGTGAGAAACAGAACTATGAGCACCAAAGTGAGGGAAGCAAGTAGAAGATATTCCAGGCACCAGAGCAGAGCTTTCCCTGCATCCTATGGGAAGGACCACAGTGAAGCAGACAACCATAATGCAGCCTGGCGAGGACCATGCTGGAGCTGGCACATTCCCAGGAGAAAGTACATCCCACAGAAAGTACATGTGGGAGCAGGGGAAAAGTCTAAGGGGAGGGAAAGGCTGAGGAGTTGCTATGGGCTGAATCACTGCCATGCCTCTGCACTGCTTGGAGGTTGAGTGTGACCCAAGGCAAGGATGAAGGAACGAAGTTGGACTTGGGAGAGGGAAGAGAAAAATTCTGTTCCAATATTTCTCCACTCAAATCTATTTTACTTGTCAATAAATTAACTTTCCCCAAACTAAATCTGTCTTGCCTATGATAGTAATTGATCTCCCTGTCATTATCTCCAGCCATAAGCTCTCTCATGTTATTTTCTCCACTTCTTTCTATTGAGGAGCAGGAATGAGAATGAGAGAACAGGCTTCTGGCTATTCTAGCCATTACCAAAGCTAACCAACAACATTGATTTCTTCCTTTTTACTCAATGAAGTGTTCTTTTCCTGATTTTGTAAGCTTCAAAATCATCTTTGATTGCTGTGTATTAAGAAAAGTTTAAGTAGACATTTTATAGTCACCCACATTTCTGGCCAGCTTTGTGTCCAGTTGAGCTTTGGCCACATAAATTTTCTCCTACAATGGCTATCAGCATCTCTGTATTCTTCCACGTCACCTGACTTGGCTTCCACTGGGCACACAATTTCCTTTTTTCCTCATTTCTGAGGAAATTAGGAAAATTTCCTCCTTTTTTCCTCACTTCTGAGAGAAGATTCCTGTTCAGCCAAGCTGGCTTTCTGCCTTGCCTGTTTGACTTCTGATATTTGGGAATTGTCTGCTCCAGTGTCCTTAGGAGGTGATGTTTAAAAAGTGACCAGAATTGAAGGACCCCAGCTCCTGCAACATTTTCCCTAGT
Organism: Molothrus ater; assembly: GCF_012460135.2. Taxonomy (NCBI): domain Eukaryota; kingdom Metazoa; phylum Chordata; class Aves; order Passeriformes; family Icteridae; genus Molothrus; species Molothrus ater. The sequence goes on along the minus strand of NC_050480.2, from coordinate 102,548,569 downwards.
GACCTTACTTACTAATTCCCTGAACAACATAAAATTAGCACCCATCATGTCCAGAGCTGAGGCGTTTGCTGGCATGTTTCTGTGGAGGGATAGAATGTAAGAAAATAGTGCAGAAGGCAGTCTCACACCTGAAGAGTTGCAGCTGTACTAATCACCAAAGATTAGGAACAGGCCTGCCCTTAACAGGCCACAGCTGTGTCCAATAAGGAGATGAGTGCTACAAAAGAGTGGGTTAGCTGGTTGAGAAGAGTGATGGGGTTTTTTTTTGGTTGTGCTGTGAAGAGAGTTGGGGTTTTTTTTGGTGAAGAAGAAGGAGTCAGTGCTGTGAGGAGACGTCCATGAGAAAACACTGAGAAGGTATGGGAGTTATGCAATAAGATGGCAACATGTTTCCTCCTGTCAACAGAGATTTTAAACTTGATCACTTTGTGCTTGCTGAAGCCAAGAGAGCTGTCTGTCTCAACTTCTCTCACAGGATCTGCTGTCTTGATAAACAGTAGATAAAGGAGGGTGCCTTTCTGAGTTGGCTTCCTTAGGACCTGTTTTATAAAGTTGTCATCCAGTTTTTTCAGGAATTTAATGTCCTGGGTTTTACCAGCTGTGTGGTACTCCTAGTTTATTTCTGGAAAGTTGCAGTCCCTCATGAGGAAAAGGGCAGTTGACTTGGAAGTGTCCCTTAGCTCCTCAAAGAATAATTCATCACCATCATCATCCTGGCTAGGAGGTCTGTGGTAGGCTCCCAAAATGACATCCATATTATTTGTTTGCCCCTTAATTTTTACCCAGAGGTACTCAACTGTGCTGCTGTCAACTGTGAGCTCCACATATTCTAAGCCTTCTGTTACACACAGTGCTGCCCCTCTGCCCTGCCTACCCTCCTGAAGAGCCTGTAACTCTGTCCAACAGGGCACTCCAGTCAGAAGAGCCATCCCACTGGGTTTCACTTACACCACAGAGAGGAATCCAGGGGTCCTGGTTGGTGGGAAGCTGGATATGAGCCAGAAGTGTTCTGGTAGCCGAGAGGGTCAACCCTGTCCTGGGGTGCATCAGGCACAGCACCACCAGCTGGGCAAGGAAGTGGATTGTCCCTCTCTGCTCTGCACTGGGTCAGCCTCACCAGCTGTCTGTGGTGACCAGTGACAGGACTCGAGGGAATGGCCTGAAAGTGTGTTGATAGTGGAGCCCTGGAAAATGTTAGGCTTTGTGTTTTCTCAGATCACTGCACCTGCGTAAGCAGTATGATAAATGATTTAATTGTTAGATGTGGTGATTGTTTAGTAACTAAACATAATTATTGTATAATCATAAGAAGAATCATGAGAAACTATGTTAGAAATTTAAGGGGGAAACATGAGAAGCTATGCTTGACTGAAATCTATGTATACAATAGAACAATATAAGTTTAATAACTAACATGAAAGTTATATAACGATAGAATATAAAAACACGATCATCTCGAATGTATGGTCGGAGTCAGATTTGAGTTGAATACTCCTGACACCCAGAGCTCTTAATAAAAAGCACCACATATAATTGCTTATGTGATTATATGGTTTTGAACGCTAACAGTGTCGGAGGAATTTTAAGTTGTATGTTAAAAAAAATCTTCAACCCCAGTATGTTTGGGCACTGGAACAGGCTCCCCAGGGAAGTGGTCACAGCACCAGCCTGACAGAGTCCAAGAAATGGTAGGACAATGCTCTCAGGCACATGGTGTGACTCTCAGGGATGGTCCTGTGCAGAGCCAGGAGCTGGACTCGATTCTTGTGGGTCCCTCTCAACTCAGCATATTCTGTGATGTGGAAATCTTTCTCTGAAAACTTACCTCTGACTGTTTAAAAGGCACTGTTTATGTAGTCCTGACAGTGCTCTGCTCTTTGATGGTCCATCAGTATTTCACTTAAGAACGTGTTTAAGAACTGCAGAAATAAATGTTAATTTTCCCAAATGCTTAGCTGAACTGGAATATAGTACTGCAGAAATGTGTCATACAGTAAAAAAATAATATATTAAAATCTTCTTTATTCTTGTCAAATTGCCACTGCATTGAATAGAAGTTGCAGGTTTTTGCATGCTCCAGTGTTTATTCCAGAGTGAATTGAACCAATGTTCTGCATACATCGTTACGCAGGCTACTGCAATGGATTTCAGTGTGACATTTTGCCACTGTATTTGATATACACAATCTAATTTTTATAGGTCTCTCTTAAGTTAACTCAATTTTATGACCATGAAAACTGCTACCTACATAACATTAAATTTGAAAAATAACTTGCATGAAATATGATCCTTATGCATGGTACTTACCACAGTAAATATAATCTTTGTTACAGGCTGATTGTCACAGTGAAATGGAACTGGGATGTTTATAGGTAAGGATAGTACAAACATTAGGCACAAGCTATTCTTATGTTGTTTTTATTTATTGAAAAGCACAAAATTGAGTCAATATAATTTCTTGTTTAGTGTGAAAATTTCTTATACAATACCATGTTTTTTCTCTGTTCATATAAATTTTGGTAGTTAAGAAGAGGGTGGTTTTTTTCACACAGGAAAGACATTAAAAGAAATTAGTCTGTTTTGTCAGACTTGGGCTGTGTGGTCCTGTGCCTGAATTGAACAATCACCAGTACCAGAGCCCTCAAAAAAAGGGGGAATTTGCGAGCATAAACAGATCTGTATGTCTTTGGTTCTTCTTTTAAGTGTTCCACAGTAAATTTTATATATTACTGCATGACACATCAGCTATTCACCAAAAAATCTGCTTTTTCCCATAAGATTAAGAATAATCTTGTAACCCCTTTCTTATCAGTTGGGAAACACAGTTTGAACCTCCTCAAGTCTTTGTGCTATTCCTTCGATGTCCTGCCAATCAGTGCTGATGAGTCCTGATTCTGGTGCTGTCTCTGTTATCTCTTGTACCTTGGAGGTTGTATACCTGGGTGTTCAATTTTTTCCTTCTCTCCTTTCTAGTGCTAGACTCTTCTGCTGAGGATGCAGTAACCAGATATTCCCATAAATCACATACCATTCCACTAAAGTGATCTCCCATAGTGACTGTCCAGTTTACATCTTGATGCAAACTACTTAAGCAGCCATTCTTAATTTCCTCATTAGTATTCTTAAGATGTTGGAAATGAAGCCCATGGTTATTTACACATTCTGCAAGGAAATATTTTCTCCTATTGTTTTTTAAAAACCCTGATTCTTTTTACTACCATTATGATGTCTTTTTAATTGTGCTACAAGACCAGAAACACAGACATGTATCCTCTGTGGGCCATTCATTATTTAATATGCTTACATCACAACTTTTTCTAGAAATATTTTTTGTAAAAAAAAACCTCAGTCTTTTAAATCTCTTTTCAAATTATTGTCTTCCTTGATCCTGGCCATTCTCTCCAGGCCTCCCTTTTCCCCATAGTTCTTTTTTTTTTAAGGTAAGAAACCAAGAAAAAAATGGACTTTCTTGGGACAGGAAACAGGACATTTAGGTAACATTCCCCTTCATCCCCAGCTGCCTTATCTTGGTGTTGGCAAACATCCTTCCCTGTTCCCTTCACTTGTGCACAGAATCTTCCTTCATCTTTCAAAGTCTGGTGGAAGCTGGAAAAATAGATAAAGGCTGGGATCTTGTACTAATCTATCTCCTAGCATGATGCTATAGAGTATATGTGTAGTGTTCCAGATGATGCCAAGATATTGATTTATACAAAACTTTGAAACTCTGTGCTATTAATTATCTTACTTCTTATGCAGCTTAATGTTTTGTTTGCTTTCTGACTGCAGTTGTAAATTAAGCAAATATCTCTCAATTACTGCAATGACTAATGGTTTCTTTCTTGAGATGGAGGTGAGCAAGCAGTTTAAGACTTTCTTCATATATAAATTATTTTTCACTTATTTATTCTGAACATCATCTCTCAATTTGTTTACTTCTCTCTAACGTTTTACTTAATCCTCTAGTTTGGATTAAGTAAAATAATTTTGTAAACTTCAGATTTTGCTGTTACCTTTCTTGTCATTTACAAAAAGTAATAAGCACTATGGGATTTCAAATGAAAATGAATGACTTGATAGCAGCCAGCACATTAATACTGTTTAGCTGTGCATATCAAAATTTAGGGAACAAGTTTGCCTATTAGTGTAAATTTGTAACTACATAAAATATGTGTAAAAGAATTGCAAAGCCTATTATTATTATTGTAATGCAATTTGAATTCCTGAGTTTTCCAGTGCAGACAGTACATAGTTTTTTAGGGTTTTGTTTTGACCACATCTTTCACAATTTTGCAGACATCACTCTCTTAAAAAAAAAAAATCTGGTTTTGTAGACTAGTTTAGGTTATAATTATTTTTCGAAATGTCATGACATGTCATCCAACTGTAAATTAATAATCCCTGATTCAGCATAGCATTCGATCAGTTCTCATTTTCCTAACAATTCTCCTGTCCTTTTCCTCTGCTAAAATCTTTTATGGCTATGAAACTGACTTTGACAAAATAACCTTGGAAGGAGCTGTGGTATGAGAAGTCCTGACTCTGAGCTTCTAGAGAATTACAATCACTCAAAGATATATAAATCAAATCAATCCTTTCAACTGACTTCATTAAGGATGAGACCTGGCTTGTTTTTGGGAAATATTCAACTTTCTAATATTATTCTACAATTAAATTCCATTCTACAATATATATTTTATGTAGAATATTAATATATTATTACATTATAATAATATTATATATGTGTCTGACACATATTCTGAATGTTTTTGTTCTTCCTTTAACCAGAGAGAGAGCCTTTTACTTGAATTAACTGTGATTGACAGTAGAGATGAGATGAATCTTATTTTTTAACACCCATTTATATACAGGAAAAAGCCATAATTATATAATAATTAAACGTGGTATTAAAATGTCTGAATTAGAAAACAGTGCACAATATTTTTGCAGTAAAACACAAGCAAATATATTTTTGTAAAAGAGCATTATTGAAATTAAAAGCATCTTAGCAATAAGTGACTAACTGCAGTTTTCTTTTTTTACTAAAGAGTGGTGACAGATGCTCTGACATTTATTCAATCTGTTTCGGTAGACCATCACAGGAAAAAAAGATTTCTTTTTCAAATTAAAAATCATACAAAAAAATCCCTTTTCCTCAAACCTTCAAATATCTAAAGCCATATTTTAACTTAAAAACATACTTTTTCTTCTACTACTCTGTTTTAATGCTGAACTGTTCTATAATACAGCAGAGTGTAAACATATACACATGTTTTGGAGAACAGTATGTTTTAACCAGCACTAAAAGAAAGAACACAAATACTGTTTCTTGATAAACAGCTTTCAAACAATGTGTAAAATAGATTTTTTTGCTTCCATATCCTCTACTTGCATAGATACAAATGAAGTCTCTTAAACCCAAGGAGACTGTCCCTCACAGGGCTCCAACATTCAGAGACCGCACAGCAGAGATGTCTGGTGAAATACCAACAGGATAATGCACACCTGTCCCACATTTCATTACTGCTTTTTTCTTTTGTCATAATGGCAACAATCAGTAAGCTTTGCCAGCAAACCTCTCCAACCAGGTATCTCAGAGTGAAGTAAGAGCCTTGAAAATGTCTTCAATTCAGTTCGGTAGATCCTAAGAGAATTAAAAAAAAAAAAAAAAAGAGAAAAAGCTGATTTTTTTTCTTCTTCTAAAAAGCTTTCTCATCTTTCAGAGGGCAGTATGCTACCCAGAGAGGAGGATAATGGTAGAGCACCCTCAGGCTGTTAAAAGGTGTAGTTCTGGAGAGGGCTAGCTCTCTTGTACATTCTCTTCCTGCTTGGTAACAAAGAACAGACTGCTAAGTGTCCTTTCCTATTTTCCTCATCCCAAAGGTCTGTCTCTTTGGCCTGGCTGCTGGGTTTTATGTTCGGAGCCCAGAGCAGATGTACCCTTCTCTGCAGCACTAGTTAACACATCTAGAGAATGGATACTAGATTTGATGCCCTGCTACATTTGATATTCTAAAGTTTGTAAGCTGTAAATGCAAAAAATCTTACAACAGGATAGGGCTGCACATTTTATTTGGTCTGTCTCTTATATACACCAGTGTAAGTGAGCTTCAAAATCATATTAATTTGCCATATTGAGTAAAGTGTGTATAGAAAAATCATGAACAGTTCTTTTTTAAGGGAAAAATAACTTTGAGAACATTGCTATTTCAATGTGAGAGAGAGTTGTACATCAGGCCAACTGATATGGAAATGTAAAAATATTCATTTTACTCTCATAAAATTCCCTACATTTGTTTGAATTTTATAGAAAATAACTTTGTAAAAACAGTGAAAATGCCATTAAATAGAAAATATAATACGCTCTTAAGGAAAAACCCCAAACAATCAGTATCTAAATATATTTATTTGAGCAAATAAAATGATTGTTATGGATTGAAGGATGTATAAGCACACATACTTACATATGTGTATCAAATGGTATTTATTGTACCCAGAATAAGATTTCAGTGCTTTTTGCCATCAGGGCAATAATGAAGATTTCAAGTTAAGTTGAATTCTGTAACAAGAATAATAAAAAACCCAATAAAGAGCTTTACTAAATTGCCTTCAGCTCACTAGTGTGATTCAATTTGCCATTGAAACACATGGTCTAAAGCGAATATAATGAACACGTTTAGAGAGTGAATTATTTCAAAGTTATTCTTTCATATAGATGTATTCAGTGAGATGCTCATTAATCACTGTATTGCCTTGGTCTAATTAGATAAGGTAAACCAAGGAAAATAAACCATAGGGAAGATATCAAAGAAAAGGATAAATCCACAAAACATCTCTACAGAAGTTAGTAATTCCATATTTTTCTGCAGTCAGCACTTAAAACAATTTTTAATGTTTCAATGAGGTGCACTCCTTAGGAAAAAAAAGAATAGTACAATTTTGTATCTATTGTTTTTTCTTTTATAGTTCATACATCTAGGGGAAAAAAATATTAAACAGCAGAACACTTTTTCTTAGTGGTGCTGTGTTTGTTCAGAGAAACAGCCACAAAAGAGTAAAGAGATTTCAGGTTTTACTGACTGAATGGAATTGTGTGCCTGATTAGACAAATTATGTTGACATAAAAAAAAAAAAAGTCAGATTTCAACTGATACAAGTTGATAAAGGTTTGTTGAAGGAAAGGACCTAGATCAGCATACCTTAGCTGACTATCTGGTCTACACCTTTAAAAGAAATGAGATCTTTAGTCAGCTGCTTGGTGTCATAGACTCAGCCTGTGTATGAGCCTGACACTATCACTGTCCTTTTCACTGCAGACAGTAGATTTCACAGAGGAGCCTATACCATTCTTAATTAGGACTTTGTATTTTTTATTAAGATTTTTTAATAATTAATTTCAACAATACTAGAGAGTTGCTGAATTTTGCTGGCTTGTCGGTAGACCTGTTATCATACACTCAAGAGGCAGAAAAAAAATCCACAATTTTCAGTGGAATTTTAGTTTGAGTTAACACTGCATGATTGGACCCCAGAATATGGTTAAGATCAGTATTCTACTTTGCTACTGTTGAAGCAAAATGATAACAAAGGAAGCTTATTTGCTTTTGGAGGTTTGATTTTATGCAGGTCTTACTGAGGTCACATGAGAGGTTCTTAATGACTTTAATATATTTCTGATGAAGCTTCACAAGTGAGAATAGAGTAGATAGACAATACTGAGATCTCCATGATCTACTGGTGATTTTAAATCTCAGAACTTGTAAGTGGCAATATGGTGCAGCACTTTATCAGCTGTGACAGGGTTTTCTAGGGCAGGGCTACCCCAAGTGTCTGCCTGTTCACAGTCTAGCAGGATACAGCATACTGAGAAAGGACCTCAATATTGCAAAAGAGAATTTTCTGTTAATTATTTGTGTTTGAAAATAAAATTACTTTTAGCTTAGACTGCACCTTTAACAGTGCCTTCAAACAGTCATATTTATGAAAGAAAGAAGACCAGGTTTTCATGTTATACTTCCTGCTCCTTGTGAGGATATTTGCATCCTGAAACCTTTTTCCACTGTTCAGCCATCTGAGCTGCGAGGTGGATAACAATGCAAAACCACCTGGGCATGCATGAGCTGTGAGGGTGAAAGGTGTGTACCTGTGCTGATGCCATGTTACAAATGACTCTGATGATCTGGCTCACAATTGGCCATTCTGATGTAGTGTCAGTGGTACATGAGGTTCACAAGGTTTCAGACATTCACCAGAAATTTTGTCAGGAGTACAGGAGTAAGAATCATTGTACAATAGAAGAAATCCCTCAAAACCTGTCATAGAGAGAAATCATCAGGGCAAAGGTGATTTCAAACCTGAGATGAATGGCAGATTGGACAAGAATTAACTGCAGTTTGCAGGAGCTGCTGTGCTGATAATTACCTGAATTAAAATAAAAATTATACTTTCATAACAATGCTTTCATCCAAAAAAAACCCCCTAAAACAAACCAAAGCAAAAAAAAACCAAACTCACAAACAAAAAAAAACAGCTCCTCCCTCCTGTCCTCCCACCACAAACCCAGAAGAAAACAGGAAAATTGTGTTACCTTAGCAAGCATATTTGGTCTGAATGTTTATCCTCTCTATAGATTTTACAGATCATGAGCAACAAGCACAAATATATGATTTTGAAATTGTATAAACAAGGGAAAATATATCCTGAAAATATTTTCATTTTCCTCTAGCTAACATGATTATGTTAGCTAATATAAGCACAATCTTTCCATCACTGTCTATTGCTCAGCATTAATGACAAAAGAAGTTTCAATAGCCAGCCTTTCTGTAATTATTTGTTGGTTACTTAATGTCTTTTTGATAGCATCTATTTATAAAAATGTGCCTTCACACTTTTTCTCAGGGGCAAGATCCTGATTGAGGCCTTTCAGTACCTGTTGGGAGACTACAAGAAAGATAGAGACTATTTAAAAGGACATGAAGTGACAGAACAAGGGGGAATGGCTTCAAACTGAGAGTAGGATTAGATTGGACATCGTGAAGAAATTCTCTAATGTGAGGACACAGAACATGATACCCAGAGAAAATGTGGATGCTCCATCCTTGGAAGTGTGCAAGGCCAGGTTGGATGGGGCTTTGAGCAACGTGGTCTAGTGAAAGCTGTTCCTGGTCTCCTTAAATCTTGGAACTACAGTCTGTGCACCGATTTTTAATTATTTTGGCAAATAATGTCCCTTTGGTTTCATTGTCAAGTTCTTTTAGAGCTGCAATATGGATTCACAACATTTGTCTTACTAGAAGATTCTCAGATACTTAATCTTTTGGACATTATTTTGTTTACAGATGAGGGCAAAATATTTTAAAAATATTCTTTGCAATTTTTTGTTGTGTTTTGGATTAACTGACATAAATATAAAATATTCAAATAGCAGAAGTGGAGTTTAACAAGGTTTTCCAGGCTTCCTCCATATGCAGTTGGAAAGATAGATGAACATCTGGGTAATTCACCTCTCTATAATAGTACAGGGAGATCAGCCCTCTGAGTAGCCTACATTCTCAATAATATCAGCCGAAACCCTGATAATAAAGGAGCCTATATTTTAGATAACTAAATTAACTGAGGGGAATCTCACCATTAGGATGTCACATTCCTATTCTATTGTTTGGTTTCTTGCTTTTTGAGGCCTAGGACTTGTGTAGCCCTAGCGACGTTATTCTTTATAGAAAAACAGTTTTTCATTAATTTATTCTCCTGCTGCTTCCTATAATAATCAGTGATTTTAAAATCTCCATAATTTTTCAGTTTAATTTCTAGTTTTTAATTTTATTAATAGTTGAAATCACTCCCTAGATATAAGACTATGGATTTTGCCTCCATCTTCATTTTCCTCTATAGATCAGTTTCTGTTGATGTTTTAAGGAAAATAGTATATGTCATTGCTCTCATTCTGTTTATGCTAATATATGAATTCTATTCTCTTAACCTGCTATTTAGAATGTAATACAGTAGAGTTAATTATATGCTAAGAGTAATGTAATTCTGAACTCCGTGGGATGGAAACAATACTTGAATTTTTCCATATCTTTGCTATCTTATTACTTCTGGGAATTAAGAAGATCTAGTTCAGGTGAATTCATATTCAGAGATTTTATAAGTGAGCTGTAGACATCATCTTCATATGGGCTAAGTTATGACTTAGTTATCAGCCACAAAATGGCAATGAGTCACCAGAGGTGAAAAGTAAAAATCAAATCCCAATCCCTCCAAAAAAACCAAAAATATTTGGGACCTAGTTTGTTAACACTGCAGTCATATAATAGCTTTACAAATGTCTTCATAATCTTTTTCTTTTTTTACATGACCCAGCAAACAGATTGTCAGTCCTGAGGAAATGTGTGTACTCAGAGCTAATTTTTTACAGCTGCTGTTTTTGATATGTTGCATTTTAGGAAGCTAGTGTCAGAAAGCCCAAAAATGTTCAGTCATAGATTCCATTACAATAATCTGGGTAATGCCTTATGACCCAGGCAAGATTGTTTAAGGTCAATGTCTTAGATGTTGCTACAATATTTTAAAGAAAATTTTCAAGCAGTAGTTTGCTTTTTTGTCTATCTTTTTGAATGTGCTTGTGACTATGATAACTATTGGAGGACAGACTCTTTCACTAGACCCATTAGTTTTTTTATTTGTAATTATGAAGCTGTAATAAAATCAGAGGTTATGATTTGGCCATAGATTTTTCAGAAAAGTTTTTAATATTTTCTTATCTTTTCTTGGAAACAGGAAGAGATTTTGATTTGTTTTTTGTTTGGCTGGGGATTCTTTGTGTGTGTGCCCGAGGCCTATATGTTATATAGTACACTTCACCATAGCTATGCAATGAAAATGTTGGATCACACTATGCTGCTATCATTTTAAATGTTTCTGAAAACAATATTAAACTCTTTGGAATAAGAAAGAATAAAGGAGCATGGATTCCACTGCAATATAGAAATATTAACAACAAGAAAAGTTAGCATTTTTGTCCCCCTAGTATTGGGATGGAGTAGGTAGGAGTGAATGAGATGGAAATCTTAGATTGAAATATATATGTTTTCAAGTACTCATCTGATGGATCTTTAAATAAGCCTTACTTTAGGTTATTGGAAGTGTGATTTTCTTTATTGTCATGTGGCGTGTCTATTATTGCAATAAAATAAAAAAGTTTCATGGATCATGTTGTTTTCTTCTCTAAAAAAATGCAGTGTGTTGTATCTCTAGCTGTCCCACAGAGCTGTAAATTGCTTCCATTAGTTTCCTTGCTTTTTACTTTTGTTGTCTTGGTAACAAAACATAATTTGTTCTTATACGTATATTATAGTCAAACTCTATAAGTTAAGGTTGCAAAATTTCTTCCAATAATAAACTCATATTTGCACCTGGACATAAGTTCTTGGAGAAGTCTGACATTAAACTAAAACTTTCCTGGCTGAAGTTTATGAGGAATGCATTTTATCTGTAAAAGTTTATAGAAAATAATTTACTTTATGTGAATGATGCACAATGGCAAAAAAAATTCCTAGGGAAAAAGTAATAAAGATGGGAGTCTTCTCCATAAATGCAGACATCTAAAAGTTAGCCACAAAGGTCTAATAACTTAAGGGTCGTGCTCAGTGAAGAGACACAGTCACCTCCAGACAAGTATTCATTACATTCCAAAACAGGATTTTAAAATAAGGGAAAGTGAGAAGCTGAATTGCTCTATGGAGGTGTCAATTTCTCTTCTTTAATGGGAAGTAAAATGTTGTGAATTATCTGAAATTTGTCTGGCTAAGTTTTAAATGTCCAAACAGGGGCAGATGAATCCCAATCAAGAATTCTGTGCTTAAGGGAAACTCAAATGTATGTGATCTAAGAAGCGTCTTATTTTGTGTATTGACAGTTCTAAAGAGGGCCTTTTTTATTCCATGAACTTGATTTCAAATGGGTAAGAGACTGTTCATTAAAGGAGAAATTCTATAAATCAAGAGGGGTCAAACATTTCTGGCTATATACATTTTTTTTTGTATAGGGCTGCACATAGGTGTTTTACTCAAAGAAGATTGAATGTCAACCATTTCATTTCAGCCCTTCTACCTAAATCATCTAATGATTTTATAGTGCTTGCGGAATATTTTTCACATTTGATCATGACAAATATAGAAAATGTTTCAGGAGATGGAAAATGTTCTGCTGAATTTCAGGCCACAGAGTAGTCAGGGATCTTTAAGCAATCATTGAGTCTATCCTTCTCTGTCAAATGCATCATCAGACTTGTGGCTGATAAAGGAATTGTACTGATTGCTTTTCAAATGGTTTGCTCTTTCTTCTTCAAATTAACATCTGTATGTGGTTTCAATTGTCTCTTGACTGTTTCTGTACACCACTCTAAATATTCAGGTTTTCTACAGAAGACTTAAGAAGAATTTCAACTTTTAATGACTTTTTAAAAGACATTATCTTTCTAAATTTCTACTCTTTGCACATTAATAACAGCATATTAATTGGATTGTAGACTAATAATGCATAAACTCTAGTGACACACATCCTACATCTTACTCAAAGCAAGTCATATGTTTCCTGGCTAGACATATTAGAAACTTTTTATTCTTAATTTTGGTCAAAGGCCAGCCCTGGTCCTGGAGAAAAGTTCTATTTGTTTTCTTGGATTTGTCTCTTTCTTGTAGAAAAATCTGAGACCCTGAGCTTGTATAAGGGTTATACTTACAAGTTTATACTTATAAGTTTATATATATATATATTTTAAAAGCTACATTTGCTTGTATGCAATATTCTTTGAGCACTCTAATGTGCAATCCCCCCTTCTCTGAAGCCTAACCCTCTCCTGATGATCTATGCATGCCCTTTCTCTAGGCCTCCTTTAAAAAGGGACTATCCCTTCTGAGATTTCCATACAGACTTCAAACCTCTCTAGAGGTTTCCACAAACACACAATGATATTTTCTATTTTTTTGCTTTATCCTTTTCCAATAATTTTTGAAATGTAGTACATCTTCAGTGCAGTAAGTCACTGAGCACTGAGCTTCATATTTTTATTAGTCTGTCCACAGTGACTCCAAGCTCTCCTCTCAGAGTGATTATAACCATGTGTTTTTTGCAAACAGAGGAGGACTTGTGGGTGATGTGATGGTTAGAAGCTGTCTGGGGCTTAGTGGTCATGAAATGATCTAGTCTTCAATTCTTGAAGAACTAAGAAGGGAAACTTCTGGAGTGTAGACTGGCCAGTGAGAGAGACTGGTTGAGGAAATCCCTTGAGAGGCTGTCCAGAATGGCAAAGGATCCCCAGAATGCTGAGCATCCTTTGAGAAAGGAATTTTCAAGGCTAGGATCAGGCTGTCCACATGCGCCAAAATATGAACCAGTGGTGAAGACCAGCCTGGTTGAACAGAGTATGTCTAAAAAAAGTGGCAATAAGAGCTGGTGAAACATCTGGAGCACAAGTCCTATAAGGAGTGGTTGAGGAAGATGGGGTAGTTTAGCTTGGAGAAAAGGAGGCTCAGGGAGAAATTATCACTCTCTACAACTTCCTGACAAGAGCTTGTAGCCAGATGAAGGTTGCTCTCTTGTCCCAGTAAACCAGTGATTGGACAAGTGTGGGAACAGCCTTAAATTGAGCCAGAGGGGATTTTGATTGATTATTAAGGAAAGTGTTAGTCACTAAAAGTCTTGCCAAGCTTTAGAACAGGTTGCCCAGGGAAGTGGTTACTTTCGCATCCCCGGAGATATTTAAAGGTGTATAGATGTGGCACTCGGGGATACAGTTTAATGGTGGGCAAAACAGCTGACTTAGAACACATGATTATGCATCAATACCTAATATTGCTTTACTCATGGACTTTTACATGATAATAGTTATTTTATGATACTGTGAGATCTCCCTGCATCTCTCTGCAATCACATTTCATTTTTACCATGCTGCATAACTATGCATAATCAGCAAACTTTTTTTTTATCAATACTTTTTTATCAAAGACTTTTGGAAGTCTAGTGTGCTTAAGAAATGGATCATCACCCTGCACTTCTGCAGACTAATTCAGAGAACTCAATAGGTTCTTGAGACATAGTTTCCCTCTATATTGATTTTTTATCTTAGTTTATTTAACTGCATATTTACTTATTCTATTCTTATTATAATTTTAGACAATTAACCTGTTTCTGACATGTAGTCTGTAATAGTTTGACTGGCCCCAAAGCACTTCTCCAAAGTTGCTGTAATTTTAGCCATCCATTCCTCTGAATCTCCAGTTAATTTTTTAGTTTATATAACACAGTTACTACGTAAAGAAATTTTAATTCTATGTTCCTTCAATGCTTAAAATTAAATAGTACCTAACTTTAGCAAGAAGTTATTATTTATTTTATTTGTTTGTTACATTCAGCTGACAATGTAGTTTGTGACAGCTGTTCCAAGATATGTCTATAAAGAAGAACTCACATGGGACTCTTCCTAAACCTTTTGGTAGTGGAGAGTGAAATCACTTAAGTTTTTCTACCATGGTCTACTTCATTTCCTATATTAACTACTCTTCCTTTGCTATATTAAGTGTCTATTGATCCTGCAGATTTTGTGTCAAGTATTTTGCTTCTAACATGTTTGAAAACATCTAATTAACATCTTTATGCCTTTGGCAAATTGCTCTTTGAAGTAATTTTTTGGCTTATTAAAGTCAAAAAAGTAATTTGACAGAGCTTATTTCTTTTCCATTCACCTTATCTGGACACAATACTCATTGTCTGAAAGATAACTCTTTACTGCTGTTATTCATTTTGTTTTTGCTGTTTAACTATCTCTACACTTTCTTTTCTTTAGCCAGACTGATTTTATATTTACTTTTCTCCTTCAGTATGGTGTCTTGAAGAAAACTCTACACTATCTTAAGAAGACTTGTTCTTTGGCTGATTCTTTTACATTACCTCAAATGTTCTGGTTTTGCATAATTTCTCTTTTTGAAAGTGAACATCTCTACAGTGGTTTATTTTATGTATATGTTTCCCTCCTGCCATAGTTTCAAACCGGAATGCATCGCCCTCAGAAAAGCTCTTTTAGAGAAACTTTCCAGAATATTCCAACATACATCTCACAAGTATTTCTGGCTACCACCAAGGGTAGTCTTTCTGAGTAACTGTTTTAAGAAGCTGAAGTCTAATAAAGTTCTATCTGAAGTTTGATCTGACACCACATGTTCAGATACCTATCTAAATCTTCCTGGAGATAAGTAAAACTATCCATCATTACAGTGTTTATTGCTCTTGCTGCTTTTTGGGTCTCTCTTATTCACATTTAGTGACTGAAGGCTAGAAATTAATATGTGAGCTTTAACCATTATTGTAATTCTTTTAAAGTATTATTTTTAATTATTACTACTCTTTGAACCATAGCTTATTACTCTATTTTCTCTAGAAAAATCTTTGTCTGGCCTGTTTAAGCAATTTGCAGCCTGACATGACATGTTTGCAAGATTGGCTTTCTTTCCCCATAACTCTTCATAGGTTATTGTCCTCATTAAAAATCAGGCAAAAAAAAAAAAATTCACCTATTTTATGCTTTACACTTCAAACATTTAAATAGGTGAATGTGTTTGTTTCCTTTTGGGATGGTTGTCTCCTCACATATGACATCCTGAAAAAGACATGGCTTTTTTTTTTAGAAAATAAACTTGACTTTTGAATTCCTTTTTGTTTTGTAAGATCCTCATTCCTCTTTAGTGAAAAAATTTTCTTCAGTGGGATCTGTGAGCTCTTCTGCAGCTCTGAGCTTTCTCATAATGCTTAGTGTAAATGTTCCCCATAAATTTTAAAGTTTCAGCATCATGATTCTGTTTTCACTTAGATGTAGCTCATCTGAAATAACAGACAGTTTCATAAAACAGGCATCCACCTACTTGATGAGATTTTTTCTAGTTTCTATTGAGTTTGATTACATTTTCCTCACACAACTGTCTACAGATAAAAAGAAACTCAACCTGTCCAGACTGCATGACTTTATCAGTCTTGGTCTTCTCAACTGTTCATTTAAATTTGGCTCCAGAATCTCTATTCTTCTGCCTCATGTCATGCTACAAATGTCAGCCATACAAGCCATATATGACCATTATCCCCACTGTCTAGACCATGATCTTGTCTGTATTAAGTCAGCCTACTCTCACTCTTGTCATCACAGACACATCTGTCTATCTACATGATCCATGTTCTAATATAGTTCACTTCATCCCTTCACCAGATTGCTCTGGATGTTCAGGATATCCCTTTCTATCTAGTCAGATCTTGTTTGCTAAATATTTTCAGCTTTTCATAGAATCACAGTATCCTAGAATATTTGATGTGGAAAGGGGCCTCTGGAGATCAGGAATCCACCCCATGGCTCCCAAAAGGGTCCACCAGGAGCAGACTAGTACCTAGTTTCCTGGTACCATGTCCAGTAGGTTTTTAATATTTCCAAGGATCAAGACTCCAATGTCTCTGATCACCAAATGGAACTAGAGATGCTTGTGTCCTGCCTTGCTGTGGGGGCACATCACAGGCTTGTGTTCAACTGGCTGTCCAACCAGATTCCGCCTTTTCTGCAAAGTTGCTTTTCAGCTGTTCAGCTCCTCAGCACTTACTGGTGCATGGGCTTATTTCTCTCCAGGGTCATAGCTTGGCATTTCCCCTTACAGAATTCAATATCCTCCTTCTAGGAAATGGTTTTCCTCAATGGCACTATTTGCTAATGGCCTGGAAGTGGGCCTGCTTAGGATGTCTGTGTATTTTCTCTGTGGAAAATAATGTTGCATTTAATTTATGTTGCTTATAAAAAAGAAAAAGAAAAGGAATAAAAAGGCAGTAGTGTGGTTTTGATCATGGTCAGTGGTCTGTGGCAGATATATTCTGCATCACTATGCCAGTTTCTTTGTTTTTAAATTTATTTCTCTGTACCAATGCTTCTTAATTATGTTCTACTTTGTTATTATAGAATTGATAATTTCAGTAGGATAAATCATTCTCATTCAGGCTTTCTTAACATTGCAAATAAGCATAAATTAACCCATACTGTAGGTCAGCATATGTGGTCAGCTGATATTGTTCAGTGTCTTCTAGTGACTTCTGCTTAAAGAAGTGAGTAACGCTGAATTCTTCCATAAAAATCTTCAACATTTTTTGGCCTGATAAGCAAAGTCTATATATTTCCTTAATTTTTTTCCCATGTCCTGCTAGGGCTGTTCCTAAACACTGAGCAATAGTCTTGCCACCTCAGTACTGCTCAACAGAGCTTGAAATTAGCAAGAGGAGCTCAGGCTGTCTGACAGCTAGTCCTACCACGGCCGCCAAGTCTGAACAAACAGCAGCAGCTATTTTGCCCACAGGGGAAATAAGGTTAGTGAAAATATTAAAGAAAAGTGAATGCCACTGCTGGCATGGCAACACTTTGCAGTAATTGGCTCCTTGTGATTCATGCTGGCCTGGTTCTGAGAGCTACAGATGGGAAGCTTGGAAGGTTTAGTTTGGAAGTTCTAGTATGGAGCTTATAAGCTCTTCTTAAGAAGTGGCAAACAGATCAAAAGTTCACTTAAGTAAGTGTAATTCTGTAAATTCCAAGAACATTTCTTGCTAATTTGCTTTTCTTTGAGAGAACTCTTTGATTTGAACATGTAGAATAGTAACTATTGTAACCATTCAGCTGCAGGTGCTGCTTTTCATGAAAAACTGCAGTCTTTGATTTTTTCCTCCATTAAACACTATCTCATTCATCAACAGCTGATCCTGACCATTCCATCTTATTATAGAAATCAGATTTGTATAACTAGATAATATGATTAATTTTGAAAGAAATTGCTGACAGTTTGTTCTAAATATTATTGAAATTACTAATAAAGAAGAAAACTTGTGTTCAAAGGTTAAATACAAAACTAGAAATCATTAACTAACACAAACAAATGGTGAAAACAGCTTGCAAAAATTAAATCTTCTAGCTCAGACATGCAAATATGAACCATATCTGAGCAGCCCAATTTAGCAAACCAAGCTGGAATTCTCAATTGAATTGACTAGACTTTCAATAATGTTGAGGAGATTATTTGCTTTTGGTACTCTGTTGCTTGGCTAGGAGTGTGGCAGTTGATAGAGCTTATAATTGTCTTCCTGGTTCTGCCTTAAAATGTAAAATGAATGAGAACGATTGAAAACAAAAGAAAAAAGAGTGAATTTTTCAAACCTTTTCCAAGTCTTAAGTTTAAATACGACTTAAGTTCAAATTGCAGGCATGTTTGAGTGAATTTACTTCTGTTGTTTACAGAGGTGTAATTCTGGTTTCTTGACCTCATCATACTTATACTGATTGACAAACATGATAATACTAAAGATTGAGGATGATGATTAATAGGTATTCCTGAGAAGGTGTAGAGTCTCCATCCTTGGAAGCACTCAAAACCCAATCAGACACATTGCTGAGCAACCTGCTCTAGATGACCCCGATCAGGGGTGCAGGGGAGATGGACTAGATGACATCCAGAGGTCCCTTCCAAACTCAGACTTTCTGTGACAATCTAGGTATAATCCCCCCCCAAGAAGATCTTGATGAATTTAGCAGCTGTGATAATTTTCCTAGTATGCTTGTTTCCTGCCTCGTTACATCAGAGCCCTGATCCCTGAGTTAGCGTGGGGTCTTCTGAGGCAGATAATTATTTATACTTGAGCTTCTTCATTTGCTCCCACCTCACTCATATGCAAAAATATGTAATTAGCCTGAAGCTGAGTATACAACAATATGTCAAGAAAAAGAGGACTTTAAAGAATATTACTGTCTTCTCAAATCCACAAATGTTAATCTGGGAATGTAAATGTAATGTTGCATTTTAAGAGAAGCACACAGTGTGAATTAATGCAGCATGGAACAGCTGCCTTTATAACTCTGACAATTCAAAAGGAATAGGGAGGAAGAACAGAGTGAATCAGTGTGTTTCAAGTCACTGTATCAGGCAGATGTAACACCACCCATGTGGCTGGCAGCTACTGAGCCAGAAAATCAAGCTTTACCAAGAGTGAAACCTGAGATCCCATGAGTTTGTTTTCCATTCTAAATGGTTAGTTGCTTTATTGCTATTTCATTAGGACTACTCACATCATCCCATCCCTGTGATCCTGTTCCTTATCTGCTCTACCATCAGTTTACAGCAAAATTCTGCTATATTCTGTTTCAATAACCTGCAACAGGAAAACACATTCAAAGATGACTTTTTTTGTGAATTATTGCATACTTGCTGGTCCTATTTTGACAGCTTAATTACAATATAGAGAATTTAGCCAGTCAAGGCTTCAAGCATTTTGTTTTCAGCTTAGTAAGAACAAACAAAACTCCTTTAATCCTCCATAAGTAAGTTAAGCTTTGAATTAAATACACACGTAAATATAAGGGTCCCACACCTCAGTTTGTGTAGACTTTTAACTATCCACTGGATTCTAGATGACTTAAAAATTCAGGTTGCCAGCTCAGTTCCTTAAAGATTTGTCATGCCTACCCAGCAAAGCGGCACTACAGTTGTTTGATTAATGTCCTGATATTCTGCTCAAATTAGCAGTACCATTTCAAAGTATTTCATCTCCTGAAGGGAAATTGCAGCCTGATATTCAAGGGATTAAGCTGCAGATAAAACAATTATCTTTTAATGACATCTCTCCTCCTCATTTTCATGTTTTTTTCATTATAAGGCAGTAACACAATTTATAAACAGAAAAAGGCTTTGTAGCCTTACATATTTAGAGATGTTGCATATAAAAGTCTTCATTGTTTGTATTAGCAATCAAACAAAAGAAAATGTGACAACTCAATCATTCTTCACTTCAGGAAAACTGTCTTAGGACGGAAGAAATTCAGCCCAAGTCTTTGTCTTCCTATAGACCCTTTGTCATCTGGCTATTTTGAAATAAAATGGTTTAAAACCAGACAGATTCATGACATATGCTGGCTAATAAGAACTAAATATCTTGTCTAGATTAAGCAGTCTCTCTGAGATCTCTTAAATAGACCAGTAAATAAACCAGTCTTTATTATGCTCTAAAGGGACAATAACAGATACATAGATAAATATAATAGGAGGAAAAAAAGTCCTGAAGAGTGTGCTTAAAAGAAGAACATTACTGGAAACTCAATACTGTGCTATAGTAAACAAAAAACATCAGTACAAAACTACAACTAAATTTATTCAGGGTTTTACTGATCAGAATAAATAAATATTTTTTAATCTCCATTCAGTTAATGTGAGACAACTGTCTATTAATCCACTGTTCATACTCTTATTTGAACCCTTTCTGTGCATCAGCCCAGAGGGATGGGTGTAGTTTTAATCCGAACAAGCAACTTGTGTGTCTCAGTGGCAATGATGATAATGTCCAACGAAACCATTCCAGATACTGCAGTGACTAGGGATCAGTGAGGCTGCTGAACTGTCAGGACTCACAATGTGCTGGACATGGTAACAGCAGTTTGATGTTGGTCTCCTGGTCCTTTCAGAAGAGAAGCATGGGATGACAGGATTTACCAGCAGTTATTTTCCCATCCTTTCCTTAGCCAGTTCTTGGAGGGGCTGGGGAGGAAGTTATCTGTACATTTTTCTCCACCTGTTAATCTCTTTTCATTTTTTTAATGAAGATGATAGACACAGCTTCTGTAAAACACAGGCCAGTCTTAATACTGAATACAAGGCCTTTTCTGATCTTCTCTATTATTTCATCTCTGTTGCAATGAATAAAAGAGTGTCTTTGGAGGATATTCTACATTTAAGTAATCCTTTTGTTCCTTTCCTTCTCCTTGCTCAAACCTGAATCTGGTTTAGGACTGGCTTGTGAGTTGAGCTAGTTTGTGGCCAAGGAAGAATAAAGTGCTGTATCAAGACTTGTATTTATTGTGAAATATCACAATTCCTTAGTATGAAACAGCTCTAAAATGCTTTCACAGACCATTTGATTTGAAATAGATGTGCACGCAATATGCTGGGTTTTCTTCTGTGCAGCTTTTGCATTCTTCAAACACTATTTTTTAAACTCACAAGACAGAATGTTAATTGCTTCAAACAGTGTACCAAGAACTTTTGCAGGGTTTTCACTTCCTGTTAATGTATGTGTGCATGAGGGAAAAATTCACTCCTGTCAATATTTGCAGTAAAAAGCCAAATTTAAGAGTACACTCTGAATAAAGAAAATGGTTCATGATAACTTCAATAAAGCTAAGATATACCTTTTAGGAAAATACAACTGCTCCTGGATATATTTTAGTTTTACATCAGTAACAATTCAAGTGCCTATTTTGGTACACATAAAAAAAGAAAGCTTGATTTTTTTTGCAAAGAACTAAATAAATACCAGTGACAGACAAGCACCACAATCACACAAACACACACACACACACACAGTGCTCACAATCACACTTAGAAAGACAAGATATTAGAGAATGTATTTCAAAATCAAATGTATTCGTGAATGTATGACAAAATCAAATATTGTAGTGTGGAAATGTTGAAAGTTTCCCTTCCTTTATTCTTTATAGCACAGAATACCTATGAAACTTTTGTTAGATGTTTTTCTTTTCCCCACGCCCAGAGCGGTCTGACTTCACATGGATGGACTCTTAGCAGCAGTAAAGGCACATCTCAGACACAGAGATCATCTCCATCAGTCAGCAATGCATACTTTGTCACCGTGAAATAAGAAATGCTAAACATTCTCAAGAAAAAGCCTCCAAAGTATTTTTACTTCACGTGTTCTTAAAAATATTGGAATCATTTGGGTTAAAGTTTTTTGTTTGTTTCTTCAGTGACAGATGGATTAAAAGATCTGACAGATAAATTAAACTTTCTACTAAAGAAGAAAATTCTTGTGTGTGTGCCTTTTGTGTATTCAATCTGTCTGCATGAAAAGTTAAAATACATATTTCCACGTCTTTACATATGTATTTCTCACTCAACTAAGCCACATTTGGATGTGGCTTTTGTTGTTTAATTATTCATTCATTTCTTTTCTCCCTTATTTTTATCCATAAGTTATTAGACAGTTCATTTCCTCAGGTTCTTAGACTGTACTTTTCACTCTTTTTTTAAACTATTGCCTCCTTTTAGGAAAAGGAGATTCTAAGAGAGGAATTTTAAGGCACACAACAATGCAAATAATCTTTTTTTACATATGCAGAAAGGTATTTTGTAGAAATAGGGTAATTGTGCAAAAGAAAGAGAGAAAAATGAATAGAGGAATGAATTTTGTATTTTGCTGATCTAGTGGATCATTTCTATGGATATGGAACATTTCATTGGCACTCAGAAATACTATATTGAATCCTGCTCAGATCCCTATTGAACGTGTGACCTTGGTTTCTCTGCTGCTTGACTCCTGGGTGTAAATTTGGGACACTGTTTCTCCAGTACAACTGGGTCATTATAGAGAGTGGGGCACCTCTGGAGGCCATTTCACCCGGCTCTAAAACAGGTGTTTAAAACAGGAAATAAATCAGCAGAGGAATTGCTGCCTCTCTTCATTGTCTTAGAAGGAACTGGGAGAAGTAGCTTAAATTGGCTACCAAATTTATGAATAGATAAAGGAAATTATACAATACACAATATTTAGGAACAAGCTGCTTCTTCTGATTAAAGAATTGTTTTTGAATTTTGATGCAAATACTTAGAAGTAAAAAGAATTGAGGAGCTTCTATGTTTTCAGGTAGTAAAGCAGATTGCTCTTCTTTCTGTGCTTCCCTTGCATACTCACCATATCACACAGTATCATTAAATTGTGTTTTAGTATATCTTTATACATTCTATGTTCTGAGTTATAGTCAGTAGCCTTGAATCTTTGCAGCCCTTTAATCTGAGTATCTGGTAGCACCAGTGTGAAAAGCAAATGATTTATACACATGCTAAGTGAAATGTACACTGTCTTCTGTATGTAATTAAAACAGGATTTTCATCAGACTTGTCTTTTTCTGAGTGTTATTTTTTCACTTTTTTCTTTCTTGTTCTTCTTTTTAAAACCTATTTTTTTTTCTAAAATCTGTCTGGAAATGTAAGGAGTGTCTCTTAAACTGAATAAAAAAATTAGCATCTAACAAGAATTTTTTTTTAAATAGGCATTTTTCATATGCAGAGGAAAAAAATTGTTTTCTTACATAAGAAAACAATTCCCAAATACACAGTATAAGAGGCCCCAAAGATTCAGTTATTTCCTCTAGAAATTATAATTTAAGAGCATATGATTTCTCCAAAAGAGCATTGTTCATTTTTGAGACTATCATGCTTACTTAGTCCCCAGAATAAATGTAAAACATTTGTGTCTTTACAATACACCATTATAAGGGGAAAAGAGGGAAGAACTGCCTTGTTGAATGCAATTTTTCAAGGAAGACATCTCTTTTTCACTTTAATACATTTAGAAATCTCATAAATGTATCTGTCCAAACAGCTATTAAAAGCTGGCTACAAAGATCTTGCTGCCTGAATGCAAAATACAGAACATTTATGGTAAACATAGGCAAAGTCTTGTATCATATTTAAATATTTCTCTTCATAAACATAACAGACTTTTAAAAATAGATTTTTAAAGTCAGAAGAGCTCTTAGACTCAGTGATCTCCAGTTCTGCATATGGGGGGCCACAGAATATCCTCAGAACTAGGCCAAATTACTTACAGTTGCCTAAAACAGATGTTCTGTATATTTCTCCCCCTGAACATTTTGGGAAATGGAAAGTCCGAACAAAAAGAGAACTGTCTATCTATCTTCACAGGATGAACTGACTTTTGACCCAATGAAAGCCTTTGTAAGAGTACATACAAGCTATCTACAGGGCTTGATCAGAAATTGCGGCACATCTACATTATATCACTGATCCAGGGCAAGATCACAACAGATTAATTTCTTGATCTGCCACGTTTGTAAGTACTTGTGAGTTTCTGTATGCACTTCTGAAAGGTTAAAGAAATAAAGTTCAGAGAACAGCTGAAGGTTACCTCTGCTAACAACAAACCTTAACAGATCTGTATCATAGATCTTTCTCCATAACAGGATTTGGGATGTGCTGCTATTTGAATTGCCTTACTGAGTTTTCTGTCTTCAACTGATGCATGAGCTCAGTGTGCTTGCTCCTATTTTGTTTCTCCAATTAGAAATCTAACAGGTTAGTTGAAACTACTAGTGACATTAGTTTTAGCAAATAAATAACTTCATTGGAAAGGGCAAGTAAAGGTCATATAATCAATCTGAAAAGAGGTATCTTCCTCTGGATCAGTCTATGGCAGTAGAAAAGGTTACTTTGTTTAACTGCCTATGCATTCCTGAGAAGTTCTGGCCTTCACTGATCTGTCAGTTACATAACTTGCATGAATACTCTCTAATTTGCTGAAAAAAATTAATATAACTTTTTTTAGGGAAAAAAATGGAGCTGTTATTCATAGTGTTGCAATGGTGATAGATTTGCAAGAGACTCGTAATTTATGAAAGTGTTGAGGAGAAATATCAGACACTGAGCCAGTTGGACCAAAAAAAGACATTTGTCCAACGGCATCATTTGCATCTTAGAGGCAGTTTAGAAGCAACTTCCTCAAAGAAAATGAGGTACTGATGGTAACTGCTTGTTATTAATCATGATAAGATGTTTAACTTAAGCACACAGATGAGATGAGGATAGTGAAATATTTTAACAGTTTTGCTAAGCATCAATTTAAGTATTTGTCCTTATTTATTGTTTTAAGGAAGAGAAATAATTTTTGCAATAATAGTTTTCTACTTTGTTCTATATCCCTACCCACCCCTGCTCACTCCAGCAAAAAGGTATATTTGCTTGAACAAACCTTGATGCTCGATTCCTCTCATGGTATTGTGTTCCATGATGTGATCTGACTGACTCCAACTGAGTGTGGAGCACGTTCTTTTATACACATTTTTGTACAGTGAATTCAACTGAAGTTGGTTGATAAAGATATTTTTAGCTTTGGGTCCACTACTGTCTGCTGCCGACTCTTGTCAGACTTTTCCTCATTTAAAAAAAAATTATTATAAATCTGACATATATTTAAAACACTTGCCACCTCCAATTTTTCATAGCAATTGTGTAAAGGATTGTGATTTTTACATTAAAAGAAAATGTTCTTACTAGAGCGTAAATACAGTGTTCCATCCAGCACAGTTTAAATTGTATGTATTTTCCATTTTTCAGGGAGTCACTAAGTGTTATAACTATTCATTTTGTTGGTCACCTCTTCTGCTTCAAAGATCAAAAGAGAAATGAACATTACTTTTAACACATTTCATTATCACTCTGGTGATGTGTAAAAGGTTTGCTACAATTTTTTTCTGGAAAACTTCAAACCAAGGTTTTAAAAAATGACATCACCTCCTTTTTCCATCTGAATTTAACATGGTGTGGGATTAGAATGAAGTTAGTGCCTCAGCTGGCCACACTTGGTTTGATGGTAGTGATTATTAGACTTGTTTCGAGTTCATTGCTCATTGTTAAGTAGGGATCCTATGTCATACTGCAATTAAAAAGAAAAATTGCAGATACAGGCAATAGACTACTTCATTATCACAAAGGAACAACAAGGAAGATTTATTACCACCTTTAAATTCAACTAGATTATAATTTTTTCCACACAATCTATACTTTCCTTACATTTCTCAGAAAATTCTGTAATTCCAACTGAGCATCCTGATACCTGTTATTTATTTATTTATTTATTTATTTATTTATTTATAAGTATCAGAATTTATATAATAAATGGACATCAGAAAAAGTGGTTTTTGACATTTCACTGGTTTTGGATACATATTTATGAGATTTATAAGGTGGGACTGTAGCACCTGATCTTGCTAAATCCAAAAAAGAGGCAGCTAAATAGGGATCCTAGTGCTCATCTTTAGCACTTTAATGGAAGGATATAGTGAAGACGGAGTCAGACTTTTCTTGGAGCTGTGCAGCAAAATACACATTTTTCTGAAGTCAGTAAATCTGCTGAACAAACTCTCGGAGTGCTACTTACTAGGAAAAAAAGGGAAAAGAGAAGGAAAAAAAATGCCTCTCAAAGAGAGTCAAAGATGAAAGGTGCATGTGTGAAATGATCTTTCCAAAATTCGTGGCCTTATACTATAAAATCATGCTTTAAAATAAAATAATAATATAAAGTATTAAAATATTATAAAATAATATTAATAAAATATTTTGCTGGACTGAAATGTAGAAGCTAAATTCTTAAAAATTTACATGTCCATAGTCTCAGTTAATATGCATAGAAATGGCTAAGTAGAATATTATAAAATTACTGTTTTATCTTAATGACTTTTTAAAAGAGAATCTTAAGAGGATAAAGTTTTTTAAGTCCACTCTTAAACAGAAAAACATTCTTGCTGAATATAAATATTCATACCTGTTCAGAGACCATTTCAAGGAAAAGGAATAGTATAACTTTAGAATTTCATGGTACTGGCTCTCTTAGAAACCCTGCTAGCAAAATGGGGAAAAAAAAGAAAAAGCTTTGACAGGTACTGTTTTCAAACTAACTAGCAAGTATTCATGAAGTCCAACAAATTCTACTGATTTCTGCTTTAGTTCCTGCTTCATCCTGGCAGCATAAATGTATTTAGGTTCAACATCTTCTACCAAAAGTATATCCAGTCACTTACACAATTTATGGTGATCTCTCACAACTCTGTAAGTTACCATAAAGTTCAAGAAGTGCAAATATGTTAATAAATTTTTGCATGGTATACTCTGTGGAATGAAAGACTTAATGTGAATCTGGGTCTCCAAAACAATTTTTTCATTCTCAGTGCTGACACTACATTTAGGTATTTTTTCTCTTCTTTTCAAGTCTGACATATCTAAAAAGCCTTCTCCTTTGTCTGTGTCAAAATATCTATTTTTGATGCTTTTAAACAATTCACAGTACTATGTAAGTACTGATGATTTTTTCTACTGTGGGCATTATGATAATGAATCAGCTCAGTCAGATGAAATAAAGTGCAACATCACTTGGTAGACTTAGTGACCAGCAAATTAACCTGGTAATTTTCTTTAATAAGCTTATTTTATAAATCAAAGAAACAGAGGAGATGCCATGCTTCTGGACCTTCAGAAAAATATCATTTCCATACCAGAGAAATCTTTAATTAAACCAGAAAAATGCATTAAAAAAACTATCTAAAATGAAAAAATTAAATAGACAGTGATATTCGGAACATTATATTACCATCAGAACTCCTTAAGGATCAAAATAGGATAAATATTAACATCAATGAAGCAATTTGTTCAAATTTGCTAATATTCTAAAATTCAGAAATACCACAACAATGAAAGCTTAATAGTGTATCAAAAGAAATTGAAAAATTATCTAATGCTTATGAATGAAATTTAATGTGAGGAATTTCAGAAGACTCTGATGAACTTATAATAACAATAAATGTTACTCTGAAAATATCAGGAATTGGAATTTACGATGGAAGAGAAAGAACTTTTCACATTAATTCATTGCAGGCTGACTATGAGCAATAAGTATCATATGGATATGAAAATGAGAATGCCATCCTAGATAATTTCCAGTTAGTTTTGGAAAATTTTTACAAAATATAGAGCCTACAATTTAAAAGATACTGTGAGCAGTTCTGTCATGCAAGTCACACATGTCGAAGAGTAAATTTAACCTCAATGAAGGCAAACAACTGCTGTGATCATCTAGAGTCCCTGAAAGTCAAGTGTATAAACATGGAGTACAAAATGTAAATCTGGTTAGCAAAATCTAGAAAATATAGAAAAGGGAAGGAAGGAAGGAAGTGGCGGAAGGAAGGACGTGGCGGAAGGAAGGAAGGAAGGAAGGAAGGAAGGAAGGAAGGAAGGAAGGAAGGAAGGAAGGAAGGAAGGAAGGAAGGAAGGAAGGAAGGAAGGAAGGAAGGAAGGAAGGAAGGAAGGAAGGAAGGAAGGAAGGAAGGAAGGAAGGAAGGAAGGAAGGAAGGAAGGAAGGATGGATATGGTATGTCAGTTTGTATATATAGGCATGTGGAAAATGGAGGATATTGAAGGAACCAGAAGCATAGCTTATTTCATTACTGGACAGTGGTGGTACTAGATTAATTAAGTTATCCTGTACCTCAGATTTCCAAGGGGAAATCTGAGGTACAGGAAAAAAGTAATTCATTATTGGTATTTGGTTCATTAACAAGTATCTTGTGGTGTAATAGCCTTTACAGGACTGGATTCAATAGTCCAGAACAATCCCTTCCTATAAAAAGCACTCATTTCTATGAGAAGCAGTCATGAAGTCAATTGCTGCAAAATGATCTGCCTTAGGACCTTCTTTAACAGTAACAGGGCAGAGAAGGGGAGCTATAGTGTTGCAACTTTCCCCGCATGTAAATGGGAAAGATGCTTCTGCTGGGAGACAGAGTAGCTTTAGAGTAGCACTTCAGTTTGGATCAAGAACATACATTTGCTTTCATTTGTGACTCAAGAAGATCTTGGGCACATAATTTAGACTTCTTCTGCTGAAACCAAGATATATAATTCACTTTGGGAGCCACCTAATACACTTCATGGACAGTTGACTGCTCAGTGCTCAAATCAGCTCGTCAGATTTCCTGTAATGTGTTGTGCACCCTGGGTCCTTAGCACCAGCTGCTCCTCTGTGTGGATCTGCTCCCTTTGGGTAGCTGCTTGTTAATGCAGATGTAACCTGTGCATCACGCAGAGTTATGCATGACAAAGAAGCAGCAAGGCCCACCCACAATGACTCTGGAAATCTGCCAGGGGATGGCAAAGGACATGGCTACCATTCCTGTGTACCAGTGACAACTGGTCTCGTCACAAAGCTGTCAGTATCTTTATGAGTTGATGTGCCCAAGGAAGGGAATCATGTTAACGTTTCATTTGGTCCTTGGCAGTGGGTTCCCAGTACAGTAACCATTTGCTCAAACTGTAATGAATGGAATGAGCTAAATTCCACCCTACTGTAAGCTGTCCCAGCAAGAAATTTGACTTTGGCTTGGATTTGTATGTTAGAGATGCACTGGTAATCTTAGGATGGGTAATTTCAGTGGCCACCTTTTTTGCTGATGTGTGAATGGTTCTTTCTGGAATCTCTAAAAATAGTAGCATTAATCATAATGTAAATCAGATTTGGATTTTATTTACTGTGCTTTTCTCTTAATGGTACTCTGTGGAGTTTTTTTTGCTGTTGTTGTTTTTTGGGTTTTTTACAGCTGCTATCTCTGCTTAATTTGCTTTCTGCAGAGTAAAAGATTGTATGAAGAGTACACATGTGAGTTTATTATGCAATAAGGAAAAACTTATTGTGGTAGCAGCATGCTTTCCAACTAAAGATGAGCTGTTAAACACTGTCTCACTTACACATGGATTGCCTGTGATGAGTGATACCAGATGTAGAGAAAAGTGAAGTAGCTGATGCAGATAATTTACTTTTGTAACTGTAAATTATATAATGTGTTTGCATTCACTTTAGAGTCTATCAGAAGTAACAGAACATAATGATGACAGGTGGTAGAAAACATGTTGACTTTTTCCTTCATCTTCATACACTTGTGTCTAACTCAATAGTGTTTGCTGTGCGAGAATTCCTATTGAAACACTGATTAAGTCATCTCCATTACTCTGCAGAGGGAGATAAGCATCCAAACCAGGTGAGATCTTAGGCAAAAGACAGTCCCAGAAAAGGATTTATGCTGGAACCCTATTTTCACACAGTTCATTTCAGTAAGCATCTCACTTTTGGTTTGATACTCCCTGAGGGAACCTGTTTTCAAATGAGGAAAACTTTAACTCATTCAGGGCCAGACCTATGTAGCTGTGTACAATTGCATTTACCTCAGTCTCCTCTGTGGAATCAGTGTGTATTGCAAAGTTAATGAAATATTTACTGGCATAAAAAAGAATTGAAAGGATACCTGATCCATCTCTAAATTCCCTCTTTTTTCCCTCCCAGTAAATATTTTTTTAATCATAGAAATATGGTGGAATTTCTATAGCAGTAAAAAGAAAGAGACCTTTTAGCCCTAGGCTTATTTCTTGGTGAAATATGTAGTAAATGTTGGGGTATTATAATGAAAGATATTGGAACCTCATATTCTTAAAATTTTAATTGTCCAGCCAAAGTCTACTGGATAAAATGGGACTGGTGGAAACATACTGTCTTGGTGTTTGCTTTCTGATATGGTGTGTATCATTCTCAAGCTAGTGAGGACAGAATGAGTTGCCTAAACATAGGCTATTTTACATACTCTGGGTTATTCAAGACATCTGCTTGGAATTTACACATCCCACATCCTTCTGGGGTGGCAGCTGAAGGTATTTATTTAGACAACTCATTACTAGTGCTCCAACATTTTCTAATTCTCTGTTGAATTATGTTCAGACACTGTGATTATGGAATCTGCAAGAGTTGGGGTAATATCAGTACATGCTCACTGACAGAAGTTAAGGATCGGATGAAACTTATGGGTATCATTTGTGGAAATATGGGCAACCATTGTACTTTAAGGTAATTCTGGGATTTGAATTCTGAAACTAGTGTGTGAAGCTGCTGTTTCAACTGATTCTACATCTGAATATGACCTCAAGGGGCAGAGGAGCAAACTTCTTGGGCATCCATACAAAGGACAATGACTAAACTTAGCCAGGTTGTCACATTATTTTTCTTAAGCTAGTGTTTCCTGATCTAGACAGGTCAGCTTAACAGAGAGTTAGACTAAAATAGCTTGAAAATCATCAATTATTTTTCATGTGAAAAAGCAATTTAAAAAATCCCCAAAATCAGAAGACATTAAGAAAAATAAGTTTGTTCTTATTCTTTTTCTAGCAAAAAAACCCCATCAAACCCCTAAGTTTATTTTTAAGATTCCAACCTCCCTGCCAGAAGCCAAGCTCCATGCAGGCATTGGCTCACTCCCCCACCAGCAGGAGCAGGGAGAGAATCAGAAGGGTAGAAAGCAGAGAGCTCATGGGTTGAGATGAAGACAGGTTAATATGTAAAGAAAAAGCCAAGCACACAAGCAAAGTAAAACAAAGAATGAATTCACTGCTACCCATGGGCAGGCAGGGGTTCAGCCATCCCCAGGAGAGCAGGGCCCCGTTATACGGAACAGTGACTTGGGAAGACAAACATGTCACTCCAAATGTGCCCTTTATCCTTCCCCCCACTTTATGTACTGAGCATGATGTTCTATGCTCTGGGATGTCCCTTTGGTCAGTTTGGGTCACCTGTCCTGGCTGTGTCTCCTCCCAGCCTCCCAGTCACCCCCAGCCCCCTCCCCAGCATGGCGCTACGAGAAGAAGAAAAGGCCTTGGCTCTGTGTAAGCCCTGCTCAGCAATAACAAAAACATCTCTGTATTATCATCCCTGTGTTCAGCACAAGCTCAAAAAACAGCCCCCTATTAGCCACTGTGAAAAAAGTGACTCTACCTCAGGTGAAACCAGCACACCTCAATTTTAATTTTTTTTCCTCTACTTCCTTTCATTAGAATAACCTTCTTGGTTCTCCAACACAAAATAGTTATGGTGTTTCAATTATTTCTGGTTAAAGAAGAATTATATAATAAAGTAAAATTTCAAAGAAAATGGATTTTAAGAAATTTAGACAAAAATAATTTTCTTTAAGGTATGCATTCTTAGGAAAATTTCATCTCCTCTCTTTAAACCCTGTAATTTGGCTGTCATTATTTCTACTATTTTTTATATTATTTAACACTATGTTTTTTACATATATATTTAATAATTAACTAATTCTACTAGTTAATTAATTAATAAATAAACTAATTCTATACTAGTTATTTGAAAATTGAGAGAACATGTAAGAAATAACTATTATCTTTTTACATGGTATGTAAATGATACACATGCCTCTCTGCATTATCTTTTCTGTAGAACTGTCATAGAATTGTTAGGTAATGCTCGATACTTTCTAGAATATATGCAAGAAAACCCCAACCCAGACTTCAAACTTAAGGAAAGTTTAATTTAAATAGCAGTGTTACTGAAATACTTGAAAAGACAAACTTTATTTCTAATAGTCCTGTAAAATTATCATTCTGATACAAAATATAAATTTTTGCCACTGATGTCAATATCTTCTGGTTTATTTTCTAATAAGTTTTGATGAACATTATACTTGTGGTATAATCCTTTGAAAGCAGTTTTAAGTGGACATGCCATGAATATCTTGTCTTTTTATTGCCTTAAAAGAGATTACTCTCTTTCTTTAATGAAAACCAGAGTTATTTTTATTTCAGTAATTTTATTCAATACTAAAGGCTTATAGTTCCCTTCTGATGATTTTTAAATCCAGAACACCTCCTCAAAGGAAACAGTTATGCTCCTTCTGTCACAATTCTGACTTATACAAAATCTGAAAGTTCTTCTGAGACCTAGAATGTAAAAACAATTGCTGATATTATAAGAATGAAAAGTAAGAATCATTATTGTGAATTCAAAAATAAGCAAATAAATTTGACTGGAATAACTCTGTGTACAGATGAACATGAAGACAGAGCAAGAACTTCAGGGTTCAGTATTTCCCTTATGGCTTCATAGTAATTATTTTTTCAACTGGCTAGGGAATACACGAAAGGAGACATGGGAGACTGTTGAGAAAAGTGCTGCAAAACCCTTCAAGAAGGAAGGGTACTGTCATCCAACACTAAGAGGACAGGAACTCATTCATACATCTGTGTTCCAAACTCTTGGCATGTGATACACACAAAGGTGTGGCTCAAATGGGTCCTTGTGGGTTTTCAATATTTTCTTCATCCCCTATCTTCTTCCCTTTAATATCCAAGAAGTTTTATGCACACAACTAAAGGAACAATTTGGACATATGGATGTCTTACTGAAGTCCTGGTGCTTAGCTTAGTTTTTTTACGCTTGTATGGGACTGGAGCTAGTGCAAATAAGACTTATTCATTATCTTCACAACTCACAGACAGTCAGATCATTATGCTATTTATGAAATTATTATAATATTGTGAAACATGGAAAGCAGCTGCCTCACAGTTGCAGCAGTATAGCAGAGATTTATCAAATGAACAATACAAAAATCCATGTTGAAATAGTTTTGGTAACAAGTTTAATTCATTTATTAACAGATTTATATAAGACTTAAATTTATCACGTCCTTAGAGTCTTTAAATTTCCCTCTCTTTTGTGAATTCATTTCTAAGTGTCTAATAAAAGCCAGTATTCACATTTAAACTAGGGTTGAGTTTTGCACACCCATAGTTGAAACTTCCTTGATTGGTGTAAACCTTGAGTAACAGGCCTTTGTCTTTTAGATTGTGGGGGAATTAATCAAAACCTTTATGTTGAACCTCATAACTTTACACAATCTGAACCTCTCTTTGGCTGGGAAAAATATCTACAAGCCTTAAAGATGCCTGATTTTTTCCCATACAAATGTTTTTTTCTATTTAGAATGTTTACCTAAGCCCACTGTTACCACTTTATTAAAAAGAAGAATTTAGGATGCAAAAAGGACCAAATTAACTCCTGATTTTTGTGAGGAAAGAACTTATTTTTCTTGTTGATCATCTCCTGTTTTGTTATTTCCTACCTGGTAAATCTAGATCAGAAAACTTTATTGATCCTTAGGTCTTATGACTAATGATTTGAATGTAGACAGTTTACACTGTAATACTAATGGGACCTGGCACTGAATAGGTATCCTGACATCCAAATTCTATTTCTATTGATCCATAAAAGCCCTGTAATTTTTGTCATATCTCCTTCTACCTTTTAGTTTCCTATCTACTTTGTCCTTTGTGTGTGTTGAGATCATTTAATTCATTGAGGCACAAGCAACTTATAAAGTGGTTGGGACATTAGAGCCCTTATTTCATTGAGACACTCAAAATACTGGTGCATTAATAAAAACAGCTGAGAGGTGGGTGGACAGAAAACATCACCCACAAAACTGGTAAGTGCAGACCCATTGGAAACACAGAAGTTTTATGGATCAGCATGTTGCTTCACTAAAGAAGCAGTAGGAGAATCAAGACCAGATGGACTAAGGGAAGGCAAAAAGGACTCTGTAAAAATTGATTGTCTGAGAGCACAACAGCATGTCACCAGTGGTGTACTGTTCATGAAGAAGATTTGATTTGTGAATGAGGCATCAGTCTTTGGATTAGATAAGGTAAAGACATACAAAACTGTATCATAAGTTTATTTGATTTTTTTCCCTTTCATTTTTATAATAGAAAAGAAGACTACTCAGTGTGGGTCCCTTTTGCTTATTGAAATAATAGATATCTGCTGGCTTGCTATAATTAAATTTTCATTAAGACATTTGAAATGTCAGTGTATGCTTTGAATGAGTTTGGAGGAAGGAAACTCCTATTGTACAACTACTTAACACTGAAAGGATAGTTGTTTTGAAGGCTGTAATATAATGTGAGAAAAAAGGTTCTGAAAAGGTGTAAAGGCTATTGTTAAAGTTTTATTATTGTTCAACAATGTGCATGCAAAGAGAGGATCCAAACTACAAAGAGGCTAAAAAAATTTACTTTATATGCTATTTATAGAGTCCCATCACCTCTCAGTGTAGCTGATTAGAATCACTTGTAGCTGTGAGAATGATTGTGTAATCAAAGACACATAAACATGGTGGATTTTTAATTATTCACACCTGCACACATTCTAAACAGCACATCCTGCTGTATCTTTCAGATGCTCTAAAAACAAACATTCTGCTCTGATTCAGTGTGCTATTTTTAAACATCCACAATTTGTTAGTTAAAGCACAATTGTCACATGGGTTTTTTTTTCCTTAAATATAGCAAAAAACTCTGTTTATTATGCAGAGAGATGTAAAATTTTGTTTCATTTCATTTGAATGCATTGTTTAATCAGAAGTGAAAATGAAATCTTTGGTGTGGGACTCTTGTAAGAAATCTAAAAGTAAAAGAAAAATGGATTACTTGAATATATATTTCTTCCAGCAATTTGGAAATTACAGAATTCCCCCAAGACATTAATTCAATTATTTGAAGAGAGTTCTTTAAAGCGAGCTGAAGACACACCAATACCCATAATGTTACCTGTAATTCTGTCTTAAGGCTAAGGATTGTGGGATGCTGAAGGAAAACAATTCTTGTCATATAAATAGTTAGACAGTTCTAACACCTAATTGAAAAAATCTTTTCTAGTTAATATATCAGATAAAACCCAAAGGAACATTCCAATGCATGAGTTCCTGACTCACAGAATATATAAACAATCCTTACAGAGGTTGTAGAGAAGCCATTGTAACAGGAAAAATAGCCATTATGGTGTTTAATAAGCAAGTGCTTAGCTTCATGCTGCTATCTAGACCAACTCTGATTCTGTAATTTGTCTTTGTCTGATTCAGAAAAGGCATCTGACTTGTGTCTTCCACTCTCTGCTTGTATATGTTAACTACACTGGGACACCAGCCCACTGTTGTCTCATAAGAGTAATATATCTAGAGAAGAGATCCTGATATTTTGCTTTGACTGTGATTTTATATGAACTGTCCTTGCTTCTGTTTTTTCTCTATGTCTTACATATTCAAGGAACCCCTGGGAGTCTGCTTGGACTGTCCAGGCACAGCAAGGTTTACTATTTGAACTTACTGAGCCCCAAGGAGGCTGTTGGACATGCTCCAAGACAGTTGTCATAGCCACAGAATCTTGATGCTCTTTATTTGTATATGTTCCCCTATGTCATTCCCCCCATGGTGATAATTCACATTAGACCTCCAGGATGTTGCTGTTTCTGTGCCTTAAATTCTGTCTACATCACCTATCATTATTTTCAGGTCAAGCTACAGCCAGACCTTTTTCTTTTATGGTTAGCTGGTGCTGCTGCTTTTCACATTACCTCATCTGGCTCCCTATCTGTGAGAAAAAACAGAGAAGAAACTCATAGCCTAATACTTTATTAGCTCTTAGCTTTCTCTTTTCCATCTTCCCTCTGGGTGGGAATCTTTTCTCAATGTTTTTTTCTTTTCCATTCCTATCCAAACAGCGATAAAAAAGAAAAACCTGCCCAACACCATAACTCTGCCCCTAGATTTCTCCCCACTCCTTTAATATTTATAACCAAATTTCTAACATTCCCTCCACTCAAACAAATGCATACATTACTTTAAAATCTACCCATGCAGTACACTCTGTAGAGATGGTGGTGGCAGTTCAGCTCTGAGCAGGCAGCATCTCCAAACACAGCAGGACTGAGCTACCAGAGAGAAAAGATTCCCTTTTGTTGTGGAAAAGAAGGAAGAGGGAGGTGGGTAGTCCGAGTCACACAGAGGGGCCGTGGGCTCCAGGTCACGAATTTTTTTTCTACACCAGGTTACTTATCTCAGTTCAGTCAAAGCCCAAAGGCTGCAAGTGCCACCAGTTTGTGGCCTTGACCACAGAGGCAGGTGGCACGAGGGCTGACCACAAGTGCTCAGCATTTACTTTGCTGATGTATCTGCCTCAAAGCTGGTGGATTTAGCCCAAGAACAAGTAGCCTTT
The DNA here is from genome assembly GCF_012460135.2 of Molothrus ater. Lineage (NCBI taxonomy): Eukaryota > Metazoa > Chordata > Aves > Passeriformes > Icteridae > Molothrus > Molothrus ater. Next base: position 102,512,045 of record NC_050480.2, on the reverse strand, counting down.
CACAAGCCTTCCACAAGCAGCAAGATCTGTCTAAATTTTTATTCCATTGTATCTAATGCTGAAAGGACAAACATTAAAAAGAATATTGATGAGGTCTGTACAACATTTTAAGAATTTCATAATTAATTATAGCAAAAAAGGCTATGTGAATGTATTTCTTCATAAAGCTCTCACTGGTGGAAAGCTGAATTCAGCTCACATGTGACGAGACCCACAGAAGGTTTCAGTTCTGACCTGCTCACGCTCCTCTTCTTCTCTCTCTTCTGAAATGCACAGGCTGCAATTTCACCCACTGAACACTTCCTGCAGATAAAGCAGTTGATTGTGAGGGTACCAAAGCTCACTGGTTGCTCTCTGTCCCCCATTCCTGTGCCACAGCAGGACCTGTCTCCAGCTCCCCACAGCTCTGTCCTGCCTGACCACAGGCCCCCTAAGGCAGGCACACTCTCAGCCCATGTCCCAGCCTGACCTTTCCCTGTCCCCATCCCCTCTGAGCTGCCTGGTGCTCCCCAGCTGCCCTGCCCTGGGAATAGCGCTGGCTGGTGGCCCTCCAGGCGCCCCTGGCTCTGACTGTGAACAGAAAACTGAAGGAAACTTCATGAGAAGGCATTTTACAAAAGCATTTAAAATAAGGAAATACTCCCTTTAAAGTTTCTTATATTGAATTTCATATAGCTTTACATAAAAGCCTGCAGCACCCTGATTGAACTACTGTAATCCTGCTCTGGAACAGGCATGGAAGTGTCCACCCAACTCTTTCCCAGCTAATTTTTATCCCGACTACGTTTCTGTGGCTTTTTTTACACTGACAAATTCTTAATTTTAAAATTGTTTTCAGGAGGCAAGGGCTGGAAGGCAAGCAAGACCGAGCAAAAATGCAGGATGTGGGTGGTCTATCTTTAGCTTCAGCAGCATGTTTTTAAAATTACTTAATCTTCTGAAGACATCCCAAGAAACTCTAGGTTCACCCTTGCTTCTACTAATACTTAGTGATCGTGATTGTACAAATATAAACCTTCATGAGAAGACTCATAGGTGACTTAAATAGGGAGTTATATCACCTCATGGATGGAAATCACTGCATGAAAACAGCTGAGAAGGGTTCTGTGAGTGAGCTGATGCATCATACTTATTTAACCCTGGAAAAAAGTAGTGGGCTGTGCTCAGATGTGCAGAGCACTCAGCACAGAATATGTTCTCCCTTCTTAATGAATAATGAATTAGTTGTACAATAACTTATCAGCTTATGTTTTGCTTTTTATTTTTTTTAAATCTACATAGTTATTTCTGGACATATGACTTGTCAACTACATGTGGATAAAGACAATTTATGGTGCATGGAGACCTAAGTGCCAGTTCCTAAGAAGCAATTTGGAAGCAAGATACCTTTATATTGATGGATTCTATCTTAGCCTTAATATAGTCTAAAACTGATATATCTCCTTCATCAATACTCCCAGATATATATATATATATATATATATATATATATATACATATATATATATATATATATATGGAAAAAAGTGATGGAAAACCTGAATCTTAAAATTAACTATGAAAATTGAGAAATATTAGAAGCAGTGTGCAATTTAACATGAGACATAATACACACAAACCACAACTGAGGGCACTCATAAAAACCTTAATTAGAGTTTCCAGAACATATTAGAGGATAGAGCAAATAAAAAATATTAGTGAGTTACTTCATTGGTGGCCATTAAAAAGAGCTAAAAATCACTAAGTTATATAAAGAGCAAAATTAAAAAATAGGACAGGGATGATGGGGGCAAGTGCAACAGTACTTGACATATTCAGGACAAAATACTCCTGATGGACTGTTGTAGTGTCATTGTCAGGTCAGAAGTATCTGCTCCAGATATCAGTCAGGAAAATGTTGAATTTCTATCTGTCTGTTTAAGTGGATATCCCATACTTATTCAGGTGTCTTGCAGACTACCAGCGGAAACTTACTGACTTTTGAAGTGGTCTCATATGTATTCAAAGAGCATATCCAGGTTTCTCTGGTGGAATGTTACTGCCCCCATTGAATATAAATCTGGTATGTATTAGTGTCCCAGTTATCCCCAGCATCACAGGTGCAGCAGATTCTCTGCTGCAGAGATTTTCTGGTTTTGCTTGCAGAAGTTGAAGATTTACCACAGAGGGTAAGAGAAAAGGTTTTTTTATTGATGAGAGAAAAAGTTTCAGTTCTGAAAATGTGTTATTTACACACAAGACATTATACATTGTTTTGATTTAATTTGATAATGCTTAAATTTCTTTGTTTACTTTTCAGCTAGGAAGACCTAGATAGGTCATCAGAACTGAAGTAACACATCTGTCCTCTCTGTTTCCTCCAGTCCTCTACTTTTAGAGTCCTTGGAGTCACTGCAGCTCCTTCCTGGACTTTTCATACCCTAAAGAGTGTCCTATGGCCTCCTGCTCCCTGTTCTCCTGATAGGAGCCATCTACATCAGAGCCTGTCTTATCTCCCCTGGCATCTCTTTAGAGGTGCAAGGGAGATGGGATTATCCTTCCCTCAGGTTACTGCCACTCTGCTAGTCAGTGAGTGCAGCACAAGGAACCTAACTGGCCATATTTGCAAGAGGTGTTGCTAATGTTATCCCTGATAACTCAGCCCCTTGCCTTTCTTCTTTATATTGAATTTGTTTTTACCTCAATATGCTGTTTAGGTATGCAGAATGGCCATAAAAGCAAGTTAACACACTTATAGAAGAAAAAAATCCTCTCTAATTGGCTGTGGTGATGCACTTGGCTTTTGTTTTTAGCCTCTTTTGTTATGGCAAGATTTCCAGCAGTGGTTTTCTTTAGGTAGGAAATCAAACTAGTCTTTTTCCTGTCAGAAAGAAGAGGGCCTGCAGCTGACTGTGACATTCTTTTAGTGATAGAGGGATCTGGAGGAGCAGGGAAAGACCTGTGCACACACAACTGCTGTGCCACTGATTTTTTGAACAAGTATGGAGAATTACAAAATGGGTGTTTCTTTCTGTTTTGGGTTTGGTTTTTTTTTCCACATGACAGGTACAGAATTTTCAATCTTGAGTGCTTTTTAGTGATTTTAAGAATTATACTACTTCCTTCTTAGCAACCAATAATAAGATAAAACATTCAGTAAGTGAAATTTAATAATCTCTAAGTTATGTATCTCTGCACCAAATCCCCAAGTCCTTATTAAATGTTATTCAGCATTAGCCCTCACAGAGGCAAAGTCTCCTGATCTCATGATCCCATATATTATATTGAATTCTACTTTTCAAGTATTTGCCATTGTCTCAAACAATGGTTGTTAGGTCAATAAGTGACTAGCATGGTCAAAATGTTTTATATTATGTATTGTTCTTTAAGCCAAAGCTCCCTTTCCTTAAAGACTGAATGGCAAGAGAATTCAATTTCTTGAAAAGCACGCTGATGTATGGCTAAAAGAGCAAAGTAGAATGGAGAACTTCTAATCCATTACCTACTGTAGGATCTTTGAATCAATTTAGAGACACCTTATTGTTACTAAAATTAGATTCATTTTTCTTGGAAAAGTTTCTTTTCCTCTTGAAAAGAGTAGTCTTAAGAAAGGGTAGTCAGCATTTCTTGATGGAATCATTTAATGGCCTCCAACAAATGGTCTGCAGTCTGTCAGGGAGGAAACACAAAAAAGCCTCAATATTTTGTAGCCTGAATTTAATGTTTATGGACGCCATATTAAAAAGGACTCTTGATGTTTTTTTTTTTTTGCTGTGTCAGAACATATCAATGCATTATATATGAGATTTAATAATTTTTAAATAAATTCCTAAGTAGTTTTTTATTTTCTTTAATACATCTAAATTATTTTGATTGACTTTGCAATCAAAGTCACAACAAATTTCAAATAACACACATTATCAGTGTTAGAACTGTGTATGACATCTACTAATGATCAGTAGGTTAAACCTCAAGTGCTACATGATTTGCAATTATAAAGGTCAGAGATTGCATCTCGAGTATAATTAGGCATTTGGGAGTGCCTGTTTCTTAAACCAAACATAGGAAAAGGTATTTAGTGAAAATTTTACTTAGGTCTTTTATGATGGCCTTCCACTGATGAACAGTTACCATTATCTCCTGAGGATATGCATCCTGTAAGCTGAACAGAGATATAGAATTTTTATAGCTGAAAAATCCTTAGGAACTATTTTTAGACTTGGTCTTCTTGTTTCTTCTTTTTTTTTTTTTAATAGTGACATAAAAAATAACAAAGCCTATTCATATTTATATCAAAGGCATGTTTCAGGTGCAAGCTGAAACTTTATCAGAATGGATGGACAGACTTCCTGAGCAGAATCCTGGCATACTTGGCAAGGGTGAACTTTTTAAAGCCATGAAAATATAAAGCAAATCTGTATCTTGTTGTATGATGGCTGCCAGCTGCTCTTGCAGCAAAATGTATATATTAAAATCAGAATAATAATATAGTATTATAATATTACAATAATAATGATAATATTATAATATTAAAATGTATATAAAACAGTTTTCTAGTAAATTTGAAGGAAATGGTGAAATGATGAAAAATTATAAATAAAAAATGACAAAATGTTAAGATCTTGAAATTTTTGTTGATCTTTTAAATTTATTTCCTATATCAGAAATGAAGACTGATACATTAGAACAGGGAATATGCACCTGCTATTTCAAGCTTTTAGGCACTTTTACAAGCAGATATTAGCATCTAAATATAGATTTTTAAATGCTTTGAAAACCTTCATATTGTCACCATTAAATCTTCAAGCTTATATCTTGGCATTATTCTCAAAATATCCATAGTCAGCTGTGCAAGTACGTTTAGATCTCATGACACTTTGAGTTATAAAGTCTGTAAGTCAGGCAACTAACTGAGACTATAATTCAGTTTTCCATCTGAGGTGTTACGTGTATCCCTGGACCTGCCCCTCCAGGAAGAAATGCAATTAGACAGAGGCTGATGCAGAGAAAGCTGCACAGAATGCTGAATTCTGGGACTCTTTTTTTAGCATCTTAGAATAGAAAACATCAAAGACAGAGGTTCATCTGAAGAGTCTTCAGCAGGGTCTTGTGTAGCAGCTTCTGTGCAGCTGGGATTTAGGGTTTTCAGCTTCCATTTCAGTTCATGTGAACAGGTCATGCCTTTCCCTTAAAATACAAGCAGGTAAAAATTCTGCCTTTCAGGAAAACAGTTCAGTGGCAGGAGCACACTGCAGGCATCACAGTTCTTGGTACAGTTCTCCTTAACCTGGGAAGATCTGACCTTCCATCCCCTCTCTCTGTTCTAAACTAATAAATAGGATGCACTAGGACCCCCAGGGTAAGTGGTGGAACATAACTGGTGTCCTTGTGGTGATACTCTCTTAGGGGTCCCATTCATGCTGTTTAACTGTAACAAACCCTGACCTGGCTATGCTGGGGATCATGCCAGTATGATAGGTCTGGTCTGGGCCAAAAACCATGCTGAAAGCAGGCTGATGATAGAAAAATACAAAAATTTTCCAGTATTAGACCCCTTGTCCTGGCTGTGCCTAATTTAATGGACTAGACATAGTCATTAATACCAATAAATGAGTTTCCAGAGTGCTCCATGTCCTTGTCACTCTTCTGTTTGAAGCTGTGCTGCTCTGCAGCCAGAAATACTTGATTCAGAAATCCAGAAAGAGAACAAGTGACCTTGTCAATTGAGTTTAAAACACTCAGTGAACAAAGAGAAAACTAAATCTGAATCTTGCTCGACACGTGTTCTCAAGGCAATGTAGAACCAGCAAACATCACTTCCATTTCTCTCCTTATTATTATTTCAAAGAGAATAAGAACTGTTCAGTTCCTTGAAAGCATGTTTTACCCTGTATATTCAAAGTGGTTGAACTCACCTTCAGCTTGAGGAGATAAAATACAGGAATTCAAAGATTTCCACATCTCCACAGTTTCCTGATTGTGATTCCACAATGCAGATTGCACTTGCTTTAATATGCAAGGCTCTTTTTAAACCATGGCTAATTTGTACTGCAGATTTTTCATTTCATTCACCAGACCAAAGGAAAAGTAATCATTGAGATGAGGTAGATTCTGCTATTTTGGTCTGAATTTTGATGAAAGAAAGACGCAAGGAATTCTTGAAGGGTATTATTTATAGATTTTTTCCCCGTCATTCTCCATTAATAACACAGCTTGTTAAAAATACATATAGGTATAAGTTGAAGCGAGGTACTTTTGGGAGAAAGCCCGCATGAGGCTTTGAGTTTCACAAAGCCGAAACCCCATCTACAGCGTGCAGAAATGCTCTCGCTACCACCAAAGCCCACTTCAGCTCACAGCTATCATCAGAACTCGTGTGTCCCTTATTTAATCCCCGCAGGTGCTGTCAGCTGTGTCGATCATTTACGCATAAGGGCGACAATTTCAGCGGCAGTTCTGTCTCCGGGGCTGGGCAGAGCCCTCTCCCGGCGGGTCATTCACCGCGCTGCCCGCTAGGTGGGGCTCGACAACCTCCTACAGGCGGCCGCTCCCGCAGGAGGAAATGTCAGCGAAACCGCAGTAAACGTGGATGGATACTTCGAGAGGTGCTCTGATTCTGTTTTTGTTTCACTGGGGGAGGAGCTGTGTTTTTTCCTTTCCCTCCCCCTCCTCCCGTTTGTGTTTGTTTTTACCTTGTTTGTTTTGCTGCGACAAAACAAGAATTTCTATTTGTGAACTACTGGACTTTAAAGGTGATAATGAACTGAGAACACAGGCAATTAAGTTCGGGTCGGGTTGATGCAGAGCTACGGTTTTGAACTTCCATTATTACAAGTCAGGTCATTCCTACAGCAGCACAAACCCAGTATTTTACTGGAAAATAAAGTAAGTAGGTCCATTACTGAAATATCCCACATGGGTATAATATGCAGGCAGACTAATGTGGATTAATTATTTTTAACTGCTTATTGAACATCAGACAGTTGATTACAACTGGTAGTCCATAATAAGTAGATCCAGTAATTTTAAGTTAGGCATAGGAACAATACAAAATGATCTACCTTGTCAGAACGCAGTGAGGCACCATAAGTCAACGAAAGTATAATTTAATTAGCAAGTTCATAAGACACAAATTGTGTGTGCACCAGACACACTCCTCATATCTTCTGTTTCTGAGTGAAAATTTAAAGGAAAGGTTAAGTGTAGTCAGAGTGGCTTAAATTTCTAAGGTGCAACACAGCTGAATCCTGCAAATAAGACCACATACTTTTATTGCAATGAATGAATGAATGACTGCTTTTTCTGTAGGTCAGCAATAAAAAATATATTAAAAGAGCATACTTAAAATATTATAAAAGCCTAGTTGGCAGGAAAGGTCAGTTGTGCAAATTCTAGAGGCCTTTCATAAAGCAGGTTAGTGGGCAATAGGAGAATAGTGTCAAATTAATGCGTATTTTTATGGCATCATCTAGCATTTAAAAGGTGTGGAACGTGAAATCAAAGGTTAGTAGTTTAATCTACTGTTGTTTTCCTTTTAAGTAGCTTGTTTACTGCTGCATGTGGTTCTTAATTGTTGTAACACATAGTAGGAGTTGAGAAAAGAAATTTGTGATTTTATGAGCACATTGAGATTTTCTTAATTAGACAGAGCCAATATGTTATTTGGGAATAGACAATTAAAGTTCGCTTTCCAGCACTTTCGCATTATCACTACCAAAAAAAAAAAAATTAAAATGAAATCGTGTCACAAATTTCTAATAACTCAAATACTTTGTGTGCTGTAGATGGTCCCATTTTTAGTTTAGAATTTTTTAAAATGAACTTTATCACTTTCCTTCCTCAAAGTACAAAGGTATTACATCTTTTGTTTTAGTCTTTGTCACCCCTTCTTTTGCTCAAGCTGTAACAGTCCACTTCCAGAGGGTGTGTTTTGTTTTGATTTTTTGTTTCCCTTATTTGTGCTGATAAATGATATTATATAAAAGTTAAACTTACTTCTCCATGCTAGTATTTTCCCAAAATTGAATGTTACATACAGAGGCATCTTTTTCAATCTGTGAAGAGACACATCAACTCAAATTTGGAACTAGCTTGCTTTCAGTTGTAAAAAACTCATTTGCAGCAGCTCTAAGTCCTACCAGTGATAAAATGCTTCTTTCACTAGAGCACTCAATAATACAAGAAATAATGGACAAAGCCAGTAGATATGTTTTGAAATAAAAAATAATACTTCAGAATTATCATAAATATATATCTGTCTGATTTCTGTAATATTCTGTATAATAATATTGAACTACAACACATTACAAGTACTTTAAGAAATTAATATTATAAACTTCAAATGTAACATAATCAAATATTTTCAGTGATGCAAATGATATATGAAATTGTACTGAAGTACTTTTAACTATGAGCTCAATCATATTAAATAATACCTTCTACTCAGATTGGTTTAACACAGGTTTAAAGGGCTTTTAAAGGGTTTGAAAATTAAATTTGGTATGAGAACTAATTTCAAATGTGCCAAAGTATCAAGTTCTGAATATGTTTGCATTGCTATCAAACCACCCTTAATGTTCTACCTTTTCTAAGACACATTTCATGATAAGTTACTTAATAAGGCTTAAGCAGCATTTTCATATACTGAAGTAATTCCATGCAGTGTTGTGATTCATACTCATATTATATTCATGATGACTATTAACCATTCTTTAGAACATTAGCTGGGTTGTCATAAAATGTGCAATGTTCTTAACTGATTATATGCAGGTTGGAAGACTCTTCTATTTCTTGCTGTGTTTTAGTCAACCTATTCAAGAATTCCTTAAGTAAAGATATATGCCAATGAACATAATTTTTTTCACCTTCTTTTGCCACAGTGAGCTACTCTGCAGCTGCTCTGAATGATGGAATGCTCCCTTCTTCCTCTCCACATACTTTTCTTCTACACTGCACCTGTCTCCACCACTCGTCCAGTGGCATAGCCTGAACACCTTTCTTTTCCAAGTGTTCCACAATCTCTTTCACTTTTCCACAATCAACATAATCCCACACCTACTGCAGTTAAGGCACTTTGCACACTTCAGCATGATTACACAGGAATAGCTGCAGTAACAGAAAGAGAGAAATCTGGATCTCAGTGAAGTCAATGACACTTTTTGCACCATGAACTGGATGCCATTACCAAACTTTTAAATTATGACCTAAATATTCAGGTCAAATTGCAAATACCAAGTCTTTTTTTTTTTCCCCTCTCCCCAAAATCCCAAGGAGAAATATGAATTAACATACTGTGAACTGTGCAATGCTATATTGTTGTAGTCACCATTTTCTGCATGTGCCCTGTAAACACTAAATACCTGCATGTGCAGCCAGTTCAGCACTCTACAAATATGGCAGGTGTGTTAAACACTTGCTGATACACTCTGTGAACAATCAGTGCATTCCTGATTATTTCAGCTCTATGTAATTGCAGAGAGGTTTAATTGCTTTTTGTTTTAATTTATTTTAATTGCTCTTGGTCTGATGGGGCAACTGTACTCCTGGGAATCCAATACAAATGATGAAATTTCTTCTTTTCCACCAAGATAAATTCCTTTTCCTCTTGGCAGGAAAAAAAAAGAAAAAAGAAAAGGCATGTTCTGAGAACCCAGGACACAGCTCCATCAGAAGCAGTAAATTAAACACTGTCAAGACCCTGGTACTCTTTCTCTGAGGCCAACTAACACAAATAATCCATAGCCATTACTAAACTTCCTTACTCTTTAGAATATGGCATCTGCATTCAAACTAGGAACTGGAAATTCTCTTTGCTTTAATACAAACTTCAAGCCACATCTGGGAGAATACTGGCCAAAATCATGCCAAAGCACTACTCTGACTACTTAACAGGATAAGGGAGGATTTGTCAAGGTTTAATATGTTAGAATAGAGTGGTCTCAATGCCTTCAAGAGTGATGTTGGTTGTGTGAAAAGATTGACCTGGAAAGACTTCTGCAGTATTAAGCCTCTGCATTTGCTAGTATTTTAGCAATTAAAATACATTTTAGTTTGTGTTAGGAAATTTTGGCTTTCTTGACTATACAGCAAATTGTGATAAAAAGGGTTTTTTTTCCTTTTGGTTTGGAAAGAACTTTTTCTACTACTTGAAACTACCCACAAATTCAGCTGAAAAACAACAAATGAAATGCTTAAGAAATCAGAGGAGTTGATTACAGCCTTTTCTAGGTGACATATTCTGATTTTGCTCTGCAAGCAGATGTGTTGGTGTTGGGATTCAGGGGTAATTCCACAAATTCAGGCCAGAATTAGACAGGTGTAGGGAAGCTTATTTGAAGGGACAGGCTACTGCAGAGTTTTGTTTCTTCCTAGCTCAGAACACAAACTTCAACAGAAATTTTCCTTCTCACAGCAAAATGCCTTAGTCAGCAAGTTATGGGGCAGCCTGGAGTGTGAAGCTGTTCCAATTTGTATTAATTGAATGCTTATTAATTCAGAACATGGTAGCCACCTACCTGCTCTTCTCAGATGAGTGCCTGCATCACAAGGTTTTTGATAACAGGCATGAAAAAATGAATGGTGAATGGTATAGTAATACTTTGAAAATTTTCTTTTTAAGAAGTGTGGACTTGAGACAATACACTTCTCTTGATTTTGACCATTTTTTTCTATTTTCAAGAAAGGTGCAAAAAAGCCCTAATTCCTAAACTGAATCCAGTATATTGGATTGAATTTATTTCTTTTAGGGCTGTCAGAACAGCAAGTACTCAATTACCCTTTGGATTTGAAACAGAAAAAAAAGATTGCCCAAAACAGACTTCTGCATTTTATTTTTACTTGAGTCTTTGAGATGAAAAAAGCTGTTGCTTCATGGTACTCACTATTTTTTTTTCCTCCCTGTTCTCAACTGAAGTTTTGAAATGACTTGATCTTACTTTATTTCCCATGTTTTAGTCAGAGAGTCAGCAAGGACACGAGCATCCTGCATATCCTGGAGTTTATGCAAAATAATAGGCTCAAAGCACACTAATGACTGCCAGTTCACGCTGTCTGCGGAGGATTACTAAGGATTACATGTAATTATCTGAAATTGCACACTGGTTTTTGGCAATTTTTTTAAAAAGTGGAACTGATAGGGCTTCTAGTTTCCTGCTAAGATTTTACTTTTATATTTTGCATTTAATATTTTCTCTTTTATGAAAAGAAAATGCTGTAGTAAATGAAAGAGTCCCTGAAAGTCACTTAGGGATTAAATATATATAAATCTCAAAGCTGAATACAGAACTCAGTCACAATACCACTAATTTATTTGAAATTTTACAGAATGTTGTACAAAATACACTTTTAAAATGTCACTGATGAGACCATGGACCAGATTTTGATTTTCATTTCTGGTTTCTGGAAATCTGTGTAGGAAGCAGTGTAACAAAATTAATTGTAAGAATTTATGGAAGAAGAAGGTGACATTTATTTTGAAAAGTTTCTAAGTGATTTCACATACTTATAATGTCACACTCCCATCTTTTCAAGTTGGGGATTCTATCCAGCAGTTGAGCCAGTGCCATTTGTATACCCAGCTACTGAGTCCACATCACATCTCTTGTGATATGTTTGTGATCAGAAACTAGTTTTTCTTTTAGTCTCTATATTTTTTAGATGCCAGCAGTTACTTATGTTCTTTTGCATTAGAACTTAGCTTATCTAAGCCTCCATAAATATTAGTCAAGGTTGCCAGTCACTGTCTCTTTTTCTCTGTTTGGAACACAAAAGTCTTTATGGTTCCAGCCTGTCTTCCTTTTGGTCAAAGAGAAGAAATAATTGTGTGTGTGATGTGCTGTAGCTTTGTTTCCAACCTCCTGTTGTCACAGTACAAACAGATTCTTCTGCCAACAAGTTCCCTGTGCTCTGGCCTTATAGACTTGCAGGCTTTCCAGCTTTGGAAGAAACAATGCATTTTTCAAATTTATTGCTAGAGCAGTGGGTTTTGTTAACTACATGCCACTGTCTAAACCCTTGTTTTGCTTTTTCTTCCAATATTTACATATATACATTTCCCTTTACAACTCATATCAGTCTTTGTTTATCAATGTTTAAAAAATAAGGGGAGATTATTACAGCCATTTCTAGGTTGTATATTCTGATAAAATATTCTGATTTTGCTCTGCAAGCAGACATGTTGGGATCCAGATGTAATTCCACAAATTCAGGCCAGAATTAGACAGGGAAGGGAAGTTTATTTGAAGGGACAGGCCCTTAATATTCCTGTTAAGGTTCTCTTCCTTCTCTTCCTCTTTTGACCCTAAGGATATTGGTGTTTATGTGTAGAGTTTTAAGAGAGATTCTCAGTAAAAATGTTCAGCTTTAAATGTTAGTGGTGGCCAGATCCTGTCCTGGATACTGTTATCAGACATGCTTCACCACAAATTAAAAATTCTGTAGTTAAAACAAGAAAACAGAAAAAAAAAAAACCCAGGAGGGAAAAATAAAAAAACTAAGAAGAAAATGCTATACATGAGACAGGGCAAACCCAAGATGCTTTTAGTCTGCTGCAAACACTTCAATCACACCAGTCCATCTCTTACTAATGCAGTGGCAAAATGCAATGGAGATTCACCAGGTCTAGGTGTAGGTTCAAAGAGCAGAGGCTGTACAGCCAGCAGGTGACTCTTGCTAATCCTAAAAAGGCTGTGCTGGGATAAGAGACAGATTCTGTTATTTAAAAATCCTTGGACCATATTTATTCCCAGGGTTTTAGTTGCTGTGTGGAACGGCCACTCAGGCTTACTGTGGCACATGGTGCATGTGGCATTTCAGGTTACTGTATGAATAAAAATTATTTGCTTGTCTTCTGTTTTCTTATGGTCCATCAAGAAATGGACCTTGTATTTTTGCCAGAGAAGGCCTCTAGCAGTTTCTTTTAGTCATTGGGTTTATTTCTCTACATTTTACAAAATTTGCTGTGTCTGAATTAAAAGCCCTCCATAATTACAATGCCCAATTTTTCAGCCTATATGGAAAGCTTTATTTAAATTTTTTGTCACTACTAATGAGTGATCTGAGATGATGACTGGTACATTCTAATTATATTTCCCAGTCTAGGGAATCACCATAATTAGACTTTGCAATATAATTCTTGTCACTTTACCATGAATCCAAAATTCTTAGTAGAATGTTATTATCACAGGTTCCAAAAATTCATCAAAAATCCCATCTCTTCACCCATATTACACCTTCATTAGCAAATCTAATTAGCAGGACAGTTATGGGAAAGGAAGAGGAAAGAAAGCTTTAGTTTGGTATCAGTCAACTAAGTATTTGACAGACTTAATGAAAATCTGTATAAGAGGATTCACAAAGCAAGAGCACTGAGTGAAAATGGACACAATATTCAGAGGAGGATTTGAAACCATTTAGCATATTGTACAGGCAAGTAAGAAATGTTTCTGTTACATCGGATGTGCTAAGCAATGCTTCTGATAATGTAATGATTTCAGACCTGCTTGAAGCTCACCTGGCGATACCAAAGTTTTCAAAAGAATCAAAATATGTCCTGGTTTCTTATCTAAAAGAGTCATGACTTCTTATCTTCACTCTTTGATACAAAGTCATAAAGCCTGCTTGGTCCTCTCCTTTATGTAACTTTCATCTGAAGACTATGCAAATATTATTGGTCAAGGTAAAAGCTTAGAAATGTAATTTCTTTCTAAAACTTTGTCCTAAAATAAGACTTTCAAACACTAAAGAGGAAGTTAAATAGAAAAGTCCCTTTGATTTCCTTTGGGAACTGATTGTGCCCTTGAAAAATTTCCACTGAGAATCAGTCAAAATTGGAGAACATCCCAGAGTATCATCTCACTAAAATCCTTTGGCTGCCCTATATCAGAGGATGAGGCCATTAGGGTGTAAATATGTTATGTGTAAAGAAAATGATAGAATTAGTTTTTGAGTTCATCCAAAACTGTAAAGGCTGGTGCTGACTGAAGGGGAAAAAATGTATCAATTTTATTATTTATTAGGACTGTATTGAACTAAAAATTATGTATGAGTTTGGTAAGAGTGCACATTGAATGGGTTCATCCAAACAAGCAGCATTTGAGGCAGACAAAATTTAACATTTCAAAATGTCCATATTGTTCCAGCTTTGTCAGCTGGTCTAAATTCATATTATTCCACTGAAATCTAAGCGGTTACTCCTGTTCATCCCTGCTAAGCACTTGGACAATTAAGTATCTGAAATCTGTGTAGTCATGTCAGATGTCAAGGAAGATGCCAGTTTGAATGAAAACATAGAGTTAGAGAAATCCTCCACATCCTCCACATGCTGTTAAAGAGTGGGCTGCCAAAAGGTTAAATCAATGCACTTGATAAAAAAAAAAGAAAAAAAATATAAAGCACTTCACAGTTCAACACTCAAGGAGTTAAAAGTGAATCAAGAGCTCATGAAAGGTCTAAATGCTAAGGTTGGGGAAATGCCAGAGAGAGGTACTTGGGAAGTTGCTCCTGTTGCAGAACTACCAAGGGGCTGATTAAGCTTCCCACAGTCTCCACTTCCTCAGATGGTTTGTAACCTCTATTAAATCTAAAACCTTAAAATGTATCAAAGGTCAAAACAGTTCAGGACAGATGCCTTCAGGATTTAAGAGTGACAGTTTATAAAGGGAATATAGTGCTAAACTCAGGTCTGAACCACAGTACACTAAGCACTTCAATCTGCTTGGATTACAAAGAATTTTTGGGATTTGGTTGGATAGGAAATTTATACCTATGGAAGATGATGACTGTCCTATCAGTAGTGTTGAGAACATTCATCACGCTTTTTAGAGGGCACTTTAGATAGCAGTGTCTCATGAACCTCTTCAAGCCAGGTAAAAATCCACCACCACCAAAAAAAAAAAAGCCCAAAAAGCCTGTGGGAGAGCTGCCTTCAAATGGAGAAGTTAAGAATGAGAATGGCTTAAAATCCAGATTAGAGAGGATCAGCAGCTGCTGTCAGGGTGCCGCAGTAGATGAACACAGACCCGTAAACAAGAAGTGAATTGTTAACACGTCTGAGAGCAGCAAGTGACAGAAATAATTCCACTCCAACGTGCGCTTGTGAGGATTCTGCTGCACTCTGTTGCTTTACAGGAGGTAGATGTGTGAGAACCAAGGGCTAATTAGGGAAAACAGATTAGCCTTTTAAGTTGGCCACCTGGTATCCACCCAGTTCCTGCACAGCTATGAACCCATGCTGCTCATTGTAAGAAATGTGTAGAATTTTTTTTGTTTTGTTTTATTTTACTTCCTATTATTTTTTTTCCCAAAAATACCATCTCAAAACTAAGCTTCACTAGGACTGTCAGATTAAAATCATGTCAAAATCTAATTAATCAAGGCAGACTCGATATAAAATTAAAATTAAAACATTAGATTAATTATAAAGTATGATTAATCTTTATAAATTTTAAGAAGTTTGCCATCTTCTTGGGTATTAGTTCTAATTAGATAATTTGGTCAAGTCAATCAATACAATAATTTGAATGTTTAATGCTGAATCCAAATTAATATCTAATTCTTAAGCCAAAATTTCAAGAGAAATACAAAAGTTTCTTACTTAAAATTCTACTCTTGTATGAAAGCTGTTTCCTGCCTAAGAGAAGATACTGACTAAAAGTTCAATAGTCACCACTGGAAAGAAATTATGGAGGGAAACTTTAATCTTGGTAGGGCTTTAAGTGAAGAAAATAGAGCATAGTTTTATGGTTCATTTTGAGAGAAATTCTAAGCGAGATTAAATCTAAAACTGTTGGGTTTTGTGCTTTTTCCAGTATAAAAATTAAAGACGTCTATGAATGTGCCTTCAGAAACAATGATTGGAATTTCAAGCCAGATACTTAGCATTTATTAGCATCCTGCAAAATGGAAAATAAGCTCAAATTTATGATTAGTAGACTGACATTAAACTGTTCTGAAAGAGCATTTTATGTTGATCTTTCCCTTTTGAAACTGTCAAATACTTTGTCTCTGGGAACAGGACTATTGAACATAGTAACAACTGCAATTTTTCACTGCTCAATGTCTGATAGAAAATATGCCTAATAAGGTAATGCAATACTTGCAAAAATTTGGGTTATGGAAATTAATTTACTAATAAAAGTGTAATTTAAAAATGAAAAATAAATACTTTTTATTACTTAGCTATTTCAATGTTCCAATATTTATATTTTCAATTTTTATGTGATTTTAGATCTCAGTTTGACCAAAATTTATAAATTTAATTTTCTCATACCCTGCAAAATATTTTATTTTGCATTCTTGGGAGTGAGGCTACAAATTTCCTGTTTATCAAAAACTCTGTCTCAGCTTTAATTTGACATTTGGAACTACTTGAATTATTTCAGGAGAAAAAAAGAAGTATTTTGGTGTTTGTTGTTGTTGGTTTTGGTATGTTTTGTTTTGTTGTTTTGGTTATTTCAGGGCTAAAATTATGAAGAGCAGCTACTTTGTATTTGAAACCTAAAAAACAATTTTCTAGTGCATTGACCCTATCCCAGAACTAATGTTGTGGAGACAAATAGCGCAAGACACTTAAGATGTGTTTTCAGAATCTGAAAATACAAGGCAGGTTCTGTAGTCTAGTAATTTGTATATTTGAGACTGTGTGTATGTGTGTGTTCACCCAGACATGTGCAGATATATAAAATATATATATATATTTATTTATTTGTTTGCTGGTTCCTTATGACACAAAAGACTTTGGAAGTAGTGGAACTCTTCATGCTTTCATATCCTAATTTGAAAATTTAGTATAGATTTCCTTATAGATCTCTTAGGCACTACTACAAAAATCTCATAAGCTGTTTTTAGTATATCCAAATTTCTTTCATGGTGTTGTTCCAGTTGCTTCCTTATTCTACTGAAGTATTGAAAGAAAAAGGAATAAAATTCCTTCAGTCAAGATAAAGGGAATATTAGCAATGATAAATAAGATGTCTTGTATGTAACCAACAGACATTCCTTCCTACCCCTTTCATCATAAGCCAGAGAAATAAAAGCCAGCTCCCTAGTAAACTCTGAGAAAGGTTAACGAGTCTGCCTTCAGTGAGTCATGGGAGGGAGTAGAGAGTGGCTTTCTCTGTGAAGGATCACTCAGAGAAAATGCCTTGCTGCTCCTACTAACTTCTTTTAAAATGAGCAGGCAGAAGTTCAAACCCCTGCACTAAATACAGTAGTGGTGCTACCACATGCAGCAAGAGAAAATCTGTCAGCCAGCCATAACATTAAGCCTAAAATATTCTACCTCTAATTTAACTTCAGAATTTAATGCCATCACTCAAGGAATAATCACTTACAATTAGTAACTAAATTGAATGGTGTTTTCTACAACTTTTGATTCATATTGTGATGTGTAGGTAATTCTATTTGGATCAGTCTTTATAACTTGATTTAAGACTTTGATTATGGAAATATTATTTGCCCTCCATTTCCCCTTTAAAAATGTACTGCGTTCCCTGGAAGCTTTATTTTCTTGGTAATAGAATTTAATCTGAGGTAATGACACATAAATTCTACCTGAGTACTTAATTCCATGTTTAATTCCCTTTTTTTTTGGTTTAACTTTTTAAAAATAGTCTATGAACCTATAGTAGAACTGAACTTAGACCAAAATATTAAAAAATGTTTATTCTTCAATGTTCTTCTGAAAGCAAGTGGCTTTAATCATAGTAATTCCAAGTTCATAGATAAAGTGCATTGCTTCTTGAGGAGCTCACTACAGATGTTTAGCAGGATTGTGTTTGTCTTTATCCTTTGCTCGCGTGAGGAGGTCACCACAGAAAATTATTGTAGGGAAAATGGAATTCTTAAGATTCTTTGTTTGGGAATGCACAGTTCTAGCTCATTTTTCTGTTCATATGAAACTGCTGATATAAAGCAGATCTAAGTGTGTTTTGTCTAGTATGGAGAGTTACAGTGAAGACAAGCTCTTTTTCCCAAGGCAACACCAACTCTTATTTGTCAGAGACATATGCAGCCATGCCTCCTTACACCAGGGCAGGAGACAGAGCTAGGATGTACAGAGCCATATTCTGGTGGGAACATAATTTTCTACATAATAAATAAGTGGAAAAAGAAAACATGGATTAAATAAATCGATGAAGCCATGCTTAGCTTTCTGATAGGCAGAGAGCCTCATTGCTCTCTAAGGCACTGCTGTATGTCTGCACCTACCTCTTGTCCCAAGCTTCCTATATTGTTATAAAATCCCTGGTAGATTTTTTGCTGCCTAAATGTGTTCAATGTCTATAGCAAAAGGGTTCCTTGATCTTCACTGTGCTCCTGATTGTTCACATATGACAAAAGAAAAACCCATTAGTAATAATAGTTAAAATTATAATGATAATAATAAGAAGAAGGAGATACAGGTGTAATACAGGTGGATGAACTGCTGCCTCAGGCAGCAGGATGGTTGGATCACAGCAAAATCAAGGCTTTGAGAGAGGAATAGAAGGACTGAGCCGTTCCAAGCAGGATTCTGCAGGAATTTCAAGGGATGGGATTGGTCTTCCAGAGTTGATGCTTCCTGGAATGGCACAGGCTCCCATAATTCCAGCACCAGGGGTTACTCTATGCCTGGCTCTTCTCTGAAGCCCATTCTGACTGCTGCTGCTGGGTGTGGAGGGGATACACACTGGTTTATTTAAAGAGAAGGATAAACTCTCAATTGGCCATACTCTGTCTCAATTTTTTCTTGGGTGAGCTGGCTATAGCTTTTCTTTTTAAGAGGAGACAGGCAGGCTTTTGAGTGGGACTGGAGAGTGGGCACAGCCCTCAAATAGCCCCAGTCAGTTGGGCAATACAGCTGCTTGCTGAGGACAGTGCCTGTTCTGCCTTGCTGATGAGCCTGAAACCAGCTTTGCACAAAGAAAGGAAAAACCCAGGAATCCCTAAATTCAGTCAAGGTCAGTGTCTGACAGAAGGAGTCAGGTATTGCTAAAGCTGCTCAGGAAGTCTCTGAAGTGATGGTGACTTCATCAGCTTTACTCTGTCCTTGAGAAACACCAGCATCCTACACAGAGAAAGGAAAATATATCTCCAACTGAAAATCTTGAGGGGTATGGTGAAGAGCTGGGTGTACAGGTTAAATCAAACCCAAACTATTTGCAATGGTGATAACATCAGAAACAAGGAGAGAATGCTCAAAATGAAATGGCAGTTAGATCAGAAAACATTAATGGAATTGCTAAAACAAGTCACCGTGTCAGGAAAAAAAAGTCAGGCTAAAAGAGTTAAAATAGCACTCTTTGCAGTGCCAAAATAAATTATTTCAAGAAATTTCTAGATCTGTCATGAAAAACCTCAGCTCACAGACCCAGAATATATTATCAAGATTTGGAGAAACATGTAGGAGAATCCAGCTGAACTGCACAGCTTCAAATGAATTCAGGTGGAGATTCTGTAACAAGAAAATGCAAACACAAATAACGAAAAATTACTAAGGCAACCTTTAAAACACAGAACTGGAAAGTGCAAAGACCAGATGTCATCCATGGTTTGGGATTAATTGTTTTTCTCTGCTACAGTCACTGTTTCTACATGTTTCATAGGAGGAAAAATCATTCAAAGGATGACACACACAGCAGAAGAGCACCAGTACTGAAAAACAAAAGCAATCAAGTGTTTTGTAACCACAAATAAGTCATATGTCTCCCTTCCTTTGCCTTCCTCTGAAACTGCTAAAGCTGGTTTTATAATGTCCGATTTTGAACTGTGATTGACATTTAACACAGAATCCAAATGTAGACAAAGGAAAAGCAAAAGACATGAAAGCTCTACGTCTGATTGACTTCTGATTTCAGAGATTGTTCCGTCCAAGTCAAGAAATTGTAGCTGCAGAATTTTCCAGCAAAATATTTGATTCAGCAGCCTCAGGACTGTTGTGACTGTTCCAGCTTTCACTTGGGCACCTATAATTTACCAGGGAGCAGCAAGAGCTACAAGATGTTTTTTCTTACAAGATTAGGAATAATGTCTTTTTGGGAAATGTTGCCTTGTAAGATGTCCTTAAACTGACCCCTGGAGCAAAACAGGAAACATAAATCTCGATATTCCTAGATTCATCTCAGCTTGTGGGCTTCCAAGTCTTTGTCAGGGTGTCTCATTGCATGTACATCCCTTTTTTCTGCAGAAAGAAAGTGTCTCATATTTCTCAGCCTCCTCAAATTCAGTCTTAAAGAAAAGAAGAAATTTAAAGTCAAAAGCAGGGAAGTTTGATCTAGAGATGCAAACGTTGAAACTCTTGATTAGAGAGCCAAAAATAATGTTAGTAAAATGGGAAATTAAAACAGTAAAATGTGTTCCTTATTACCTTGTTCACACCAAAGATACCTGCTATTTAAGTTACCTGACATATATATGGGCTGAAAAAAAAAGGCACAATTCAGGTGGACATTCATCCACCTTCTAGATGCCAGCATTCAGAATAGGAACTAAAATAAGTTCAGAAAACAGTACATTTATGTCCTTTCTCAGTTTCTGCTTTTTTTTTTTTTTCTGAACTCACTGTGTTCAAGATTTTTCTTTCTCACTTTAGTTTTTATATGGATCAAACTGTAGCTGCACTGAGCTGCACTTCAGTACCTTATCAACCTTCATAGGCACTGCCACAGTTTCGTTTTTTAACTTGTGGATACTTTCCAACTTACATGTCTATCAGCAACATTTTCATTATGCTATAAGACATATATCTTAAAATTTATTACCTGAATAGATGGTTTTTTTTTTTAATCATCTCTTCCAAAAATTTTGGAATGCAGGAGAATAGTATAAACAACCAGACCCAAAATTTTGGGTGTTTGTTATCAGCACCACTGATATGAAAACCATATCAGAACTAAAGAAAAGGCTACATCAGCCGCCTCATGACATTGAAGTGGACACTAAATTATTTGGCAGAAACAGGCCTTTTCAGCTGCATCATAAAACAGGGCTTAGGAAAAACTGACAGCACTAAAGAGAATGACAGGCAATCAGGACATGTAGTCTTTTCCTTCATATAATATACCAGCTGAAGATCAGCTTTAGAGATGACAGGCAAAACCCTCTTAGATGGGCAAAAGTGTTAGGAAGCTGATGAGTGTACTGCTAAATGATCCAGAAAAGACTGCTTAAAACTGTTCATTTCTTTTGGACTCACAAAGCCCAGCTCTTCAGATAGATTTGCTAGCACATCATGTTTTGAACCAGCACACAAATGATAAAGATCAAATATAGTGCAAGATTATGTTTCTGAGTGGGACTGGCAGATTTAGGACAAAATATTGGGGTGGCAAAAACAAGCCTTCCCTGGGACCTACATGGCTAATGTTACCTTCCTGCAAAAGTGAGGTGTTGGGAATGCTGGCATGAAAGCGGGAAACACTGCAAGAAAATTTCACCAAGTTACCAGCTAAATTATTAAACTACACACTCCAGGAATAAGAAGCCAAAACATGGCACCTGTAAGACATTGTGTAAGAGATTTGCCTGCCTGAACATAGTGGTCCTGTGTGCTTTTAGACAACCCACAATATTTTACCTCACTGATAGATGAAACTCCTAAGCTGCATTAGATGCTAGTGTTTAGACACCTTAATCTCCCTCACACCCCAACATGCAAACTTACCCCTGGTATGAACACCTGTCAGATAAGAAAAAGAAGTAAATTATTGAAATAAATTACTAAAATAAATAAATTTTTTTGAAAAGTCTTCTTCTGAGTATTGATCTCTAAAAATTGGGAAATAGTCAACCTTTAAAGAAAGCAAAGAGTTAGGATCATCTTCAGCTCATATCAAAAGTAACCATGCCATGGCTATTTCCATCAGAAATGAGCTTAAATACTGGTGTTATTATGAAGAGATTTTCCATACTGGTAGATCTCACTCTCTCCTAAAGATCCAGCTGTTTTGACATCTACATAAAAAATTGTGCACGACAATGCTGGTGCATGAAGTTGTGATTTGGCATAATGGGGATTGTGGTGTAATAAAACTGCTCTGATTACACCTGAAACTTTTATTTGAAAGCTTAGGATATATGTCAGTTTATAACAAAGTGTCATAACTCCAATATTTAGAATGTGCTGACTACATTTAAATCTTAAATGTCTTTTCTTAGTGCTACTCATTCAAGCAAAACTGATTGATTTCAAAAGGTATTTTGGCTGAGTTAGAAGCTATGGACTCTGTAAATATGTAGCCCAACCAAGGTGAGGAGAGAGATTGCTATAGCAAACATAATTAAAATTTCAAAACAAAGATTAATTCAGCTAGTGAATTTTAACTTAGCCATAGCAGGAAAAATGAAACAAACCCTCTTTCTGTATATGAGTTTACTCTCAACACAGTTAAATAACAGAGGTCATTCAACCAAGTGTCCCTGCTGCCAGTTACTGGAAAAGAAGAGGAGAAATCCTGTGAAATGAATTCTCAGAGGATAAAGTTTTTCATGAAAACAAAAATAAATTGAATTCAACCGTTTTCTAACTGCAACCTGCTAACCTTATAAAAATATATCAATGATGTTAAAAATAAAAAATGCAGCCAAGGGAAACAGCCAGATTCCTGAGGGAACAGACTGAAGTCTCACTGGTACTGGTTAGCCACTCACCTTTCTTATCCTGATAAGCAATTAAGATGCTATTCTGTTAAAGCCCAGTGCCAGTTACTCTTAGTTTGTCACAGCTTAGATGGATAAATGAGCATGGACTATTCTTTCAGTTGCCTGCCTTTTTTTATTAACTGCCTATGCACAGCAGGTTGGCAGATCTTGTGCAAGAGGTGTTAATTAAGGCCGTTTATTTCTCTTTTTTTTTTTCCTACAGTAGAATTAGAATTCGCTACACTCTTTAACAGCCAAGCACTACAAAGAAGTACATATGCAGTACACACACTAAAGGAATTGGAAGTTTTGAGTATCAGTATGCTGCAGAAACGTATGTTCTTAAATGTGGCTGACTGGGATAGCTTGCAAACCTCTGGGAGTTTTTTCCCTCCATGATTTCATTCTGAGATAAAACACATTTTGTTTGTAAATTTTTTAATACCTATAGTTAGGGCCTAAATAGTGGCTACCATGTGACAGTAAAAACATCAATAATGAAGATAGTTGTCCATTTCTCCCTACTACTGAATGTTTATTTACACAAAATGAATAGGCCCAAAATGAGCAATACCCACATCACAGTGGCTTGGGGGTTAAACAGTCACCTGTCACTGAGAGGAAAAACAAAGCCAAAACCTGAACTACTTTCACTTACTTTTCAATAGAATATCACCATAACACCCAAGTATTTCTCTCTGTATGTTGTCCATGACTCACACCCACTAACCAACTGCCTTAGGAAAAAGCTTTCTCTTCAAAAATTTTGACAGAAGTAGTATGTTTGTGTTTGTGTGCAAAAATTTTAGTTATGATGAATATTCATCTCTAAGAAGAAAAAAAACCCAAACCCAACAAACAACACAGCTGAGAAAGAGACAGTTAGATGACATTTCTTAGGGGTTATCCTAACACTAGCTTATCTGGTTTAGTATTGAGCACAGATACATTTTATATCTCACTCATACCTTGACAGTAAAATAATTTCTGACTTTTATGAGCCCACCACTAGCTATAAGCAGGCTGCAGTTTTTTGTCATTCATAGGCAGAAATAAATGGTTTGGAACTTTCATCAGAGCTGAGAGCCAGACTCACCTGGCCAAGGACAGTGTGAGGGTTGTGTCAACAGAGATGACTCAGAAATTGTCACCACCATAACAAAAGCTTTGATGGCACTATTTCCAACTGACAGCAGAGAACAGAATGAATTTTCAAGCCACTGTTACTCTCAGAAAAAAGCTCTATTGAATCTTGCAGAGACAGCTGACAGGATTATTTTCCTGCAAATGTTTGCCCTGCCCACCTTCTGCTTCACATTTCTTTCTAAGGTAATAGAGCAAACAGCTGATGAGGGCAGGTTGGTGGTGGGAGAATGTCATGTGAATGGAATGGATGAGAATAAGGGGGATTTGCCATTCTTTGCAAATCCCTGTTTATATTGCTTTTGCACCAGCTGGAGTAAAGGTATGAAGAGAAGAAGGATGGTCCGAAGTGTTCTAGAAAGAAAACTGTAAGAGTCGAAGTTACATATCTGGCACTCTGTGCATGCCAGCAGTTCCTAATAAACTGATGAATTTGGTTGTGAGGAGCTAAATGGTGTCAGAATTTGGGTAGAAGCCTGACAGAAATTGAGGTGCTATCTGCAAAGAGGAGATTGAGAGAGTCTGTAAAGTATTTTGTTGATAAATCAGGTTGTGTGGCCAGAGCATCTTGAACACAGTTTCTGCAAGCATTATGTAATGATAATTTAGAGGGACCCCTCTTATGTCTCTGTATTCATACTTCTCTGTAACTACCATAAAAATGTTTTTCTATTCTGATATATGTTTAATTAATTTATATTAGAGTCAAGGAGGAAAAATACTATTGACATACACACTGCAACTGAATCTGACATTAAATGATAATTCTGACATAAATTATTAATACTGCTTCTGATTTTAGGATTAATAAAACCTAATTTTTACTATGCTGACAACATTTTCTCTTTGGATGGTATGATTAGACTACATTCAAAACAAATAAAGCTTTGAGCATTGGAATTAGAAAAATTGCCTCTTTCAAATTTTCAGCCTATTTGAGAGTTTTAGAGACTGTTTTTTAATCGACATATTATAGAAGCAAAAGTGATCCACAGCTATACATTGAGCTTCCTCAGAGGCTTACATCATTTTGTTTAATTCACTTTTGCAAGGAAGTGGGTGTTATATGCATACTCTAAAAGAGCTTTTTGTTTTTTTCCCTAAGAGCTAGCTTCAAACATTGTGGAAGACTCAGTCAACATTTTGCCACCATTAAATTTCATTTCAGAACGATCCTTGCTCTGGAACTGCAATAAGATTGGATCAGGAGCAATGAAATGGCATTGGAAAGGTGTTTTCATTGTCTGTGTTCATCATAAGCTTTATGGCTCTTGCTGAATTATGCTTTTGACTTTAGGTCGCCAGTTGTTCACGTAAATGCAGGAATCTAGAACAGCACAATGACCAGGTAAAGTGTTTCAATTGCTAATGTCTGTCTTCTGTCTTGGAGGCTGAGAAGCTTTGGATAAGTGCCTAATAGAGCTGCTGTCTTGTTGCCAGACACATTTCTTCCCACCTTTTGGTGCTGCAGTTATGGCATACACTGGAAGATAGGCTCTCCACTGGAGTTCAGCTGAAATCTGTTATCCACTAATGCATAGCATACTTATACAAAGCCATTTTCAACTTATGCCACTGTGTTTTCATGTATTCCCATAAAATCCACACATTAAACTTCTTCAAAACTCCTAATGACTGTATTAGTCCTCTAAATAGCTGTTGTGTAATGTGTGGTGAATATTGAGGATTTGTGCTCTGAGAAATGAAAGAAAATAGAAAAAAAACATATTTTTTAAAGGGATCAAAGACAAAAAAAATCCTCCATAGTTACTTTTATAGTAAAAAAAAAGCATTCTGAAAACTGTAATAAACCCACAAATTAAATAACCTTTATAATAAATATTCTGCTCACAATGAGATAAGATTCATGACTTTCCTTCAATTACAGAATAATTGTTTTCTTTTTTATCAATAAGAAATATATATCTACAAGTTTCTTTCATTGTTTTCATTTAAGAATATTATGTTACTTAATATTTAAATCTGTTTTTTCTTTAATTCAGTGTAAATTCTTCTAATTTGTAATTGAATACTGTGATAACAACTATATGGACACTTAAAAGATTTTATTTGAATATCAACCAAATTAAGGTAAACCTTGTAGCATTTTTTCTTTTTTTTTTTTCTTTGAATAATATAGAGACATGTAAAGTATTAGTGATCTAAACATGCTTGAGTTTGTTATTAGCAATGTCCACATTTTTTCCTAAGATCATTAATTAGATATCAAATGTTCTTTATTTCTCCAAGAATATCTATGTGTCACAGACATCTTTTATGAAAAATCCTTTCCTTAAGATGTTTTCTACTGAGAAGCTGAGAGGCCTCAGGAGCAACATGTAAACAATGATTATCTGCTGCTGTGAATGCAACAAGTGGATCTTTGACTGGCCCATGTTGGTTGTTGCTAATTAATGGCCAATCACAGTCCAGCTGGCTCAGACTCTCTGTCTGATCACAAGCTTTTGTTATCATTCCTTCTTTTTCTGTTCTAAGCTAGCCTTCTGATGAAATCCTTTCTTCTTTTCTTTTAGTATAGTTTTAATGTAATATATATCATAAAATAATAAATCAAGCCTTCTGGAACATGGAGTCAGATCCTCGTCTTTCCCTCATCCTCGGACCCCTGTGAACACTGTCACAGCTATTTACTTTTTAGATTGAGGATATGACAATTTTTAGACTGTGACTGCAAACATTGGTGGCTCTGCAGACTCCTTTGTCCTTTCATGTAACATGTTACAATTTTAAGTTTCAGAACTGTCTTACTACTTATTGTTAATATTTTAAACAACAGAGAACATGCACATCACTTATACACTTGTCATAAAGGCAACTTGATTTGTATAATTACTGCAAGAAGTACAAATTCTGCTTCTTTCTGGGGAAAAAAAATTTAAAAATCTGACCTCATCTCCATAAATATAGCCTCCTTTAGGTTCCATAGGCATGTAAAGGTATTTTGTTGATGCCAGTCAGATTCCAGTCTTGTAGTATTAGCAGAAAGGAAACAATAGATTATTTTAGCATAAAAATTTAATAATTAGTAATTTAGTATAATTTTCACATTTTCCATTAAGCTTTTGCACGATTATGTTACTATAGAAAACACATAAAAAATAATACTTTCAGAAATGAAAAAATAAAGAGACAAATAAGGAATAAATAATGAAAAAAAATGAGAATCAGTTACATTGTTTGTAACTCATTGACATCAAAACACTTGCAATTATTTTACTAATTAGATGCTGTTTCCACCAGGCATGAACTCATGCTCCATTTCAGAAAAAATTATTTGTTTTCCAAAATTAATCACTTTCTTTCTTTTTTTTTCAGAAGAGGATTGCACAGTCAAGAGGTGCACTTGAGCTAGACAAGCAGTGCTTATCCTAGGCTGTGCTGTGAAGCAGTGGGCAGAGCTGGTAAGCTGGGAATAATTGAGAAGATCAGAAGTGACCTGTCTGAACTTTGTTGAGGGAATAGTGGATGTTGTTAAATAAAGCTAATTTCCTTTGGCTAATGTATTGTTAGAGGCTGCATGAATTTCTGCATGGATGAGACAGTGACACAAGGGTCTTGAAACTGTAAAATCTCAATAATGGAAAATAACATTCATTTGATATTATAGTGATGCATTTAATGGAGTAATGAATACTGGTTTATTTTCATAATTTTGTACAAAATTACGCATTTAATGGAGTAATGAATACTGGTTTATTTTCATAATTTTGTACAAAAGATGTGTGAATTTGATCAAATTAAATACTTGCATCATTCCTTTATCTCATTACAAGAAAACTAAGAGTAGTTAGTAATTTAAGATATCTGTATAATTTATTGGATGGACTTGTTTCTTTGAAACCATAAGAACCCTTTGCTATTGAAATCCTTTTGACTGGGACATTGTATTTTAAGATCTATTTTAGATATATAGCTCTCATAACTTTCCATTTCAGTATCCTGACCTTATAACGATTTCCAGGTCTATAAAAACATTCAGGGTCTGTTAAGATTTTGAGAATGGGATTTGAAAGGAAGCTATTAGGATTTATGTTCTTGACATGCAAACAAAAGGTTCTGAATGCAGTATATGGAGATCTACATGTGAAGCTTCTTCTCACCTCACTTTGACTCCATAAAACTTTATTGTCTGCTTTACACTTAAAAATGCCCTGGCTCTATGGTCAGTGGGTGAATTCTTCCCACCCTAATGTGGCAGTTGTTTTTTCTTTATTGATTATGGGAGTAAATTCAATGGTTAGCTGAGATGCTGGAAATTAGGCAACATGAGGCCATGTAATTATTATTTCATTTGTTCATAGTAATTAAATAATTACTTTCATGAGTATTTCATCAGAATACGGTATTTATATGGACTAATTTAAAAAGAATATCCAAAATTATGCAAAGAAGGGAGGGGATTTCAAATTACCTGCAGCATATATAATCCTAGGATTTCTGGTTCATGAATCTTGGCATGTAATAGAACTTGTTGCACTTCGTCCTTCCGACCTTTTTTTCTGTGAAAGAAAGAAGGAAGAAATCATTATGCTGCTGCCTTCACAGCCATTCAATGTCCATCAGATCCAAAGCCCTCCAACACTCTAACAGTTTCTCATCTGGTTTAATCAGCCTGCCCCACCGGAAGCTTCTAGTGGCAAAGATAAGCTGCCAGTTCCTACCTTTGGGCGACAAAAAATGTCTATCTTGTCTTAATCCTCTACCTCAGAGCATTATCTGGAGTTTAAGGAGATCTCATGATATCTGACACAGTAAGAGGAGAAAAGCAGTGAAGTCAGGGGCTGAAAGGCATTGCAAGATCTTGTAAGGGTTAATGGGAGTTTGGAGAACAAGTGAATGAAGGAGGGCAATGGCACTCAGCCACGTGCTCTTTTTGCTGCAGCTGCCTCGTTGGGATCAGCTCCTTCCTGCCAAGGGCACAATGCTCTGCTCTTTGCTGTTGGATCAGACCTGTAGGATCCCAGAAAAGGTGCTTGAAACACACACACATTTTATTCTAAGAAAATAACATGGAGATGAAACCCACGTGGTTTAAATGAGTTTACATGGTTACTTTTGCTTCTTTGGTGAAATCTAACCTCAGTTTAAGAGGTGCTTTCCTAGCTCTACAGATAAGCCTTTGGGAAAAAAAAACCCAACCAAACTGGCAAAGAAGATTTAAGAGCTGCTCGAAAATCAGCCTCAAAGAGTTGTTTTAATGGAGAGTGCAATGTACTCTGCAAGCACAATTGTCCCTACAGATTATGCACTGTATTATATGCTCTTATCATGTGCTCCTCCCCAGTTGTTCAAACTGGTACAGAGAACAAAATAATTTTTGTGATGTTTTCTGTGGGTGTCATTCCAGGCTTACTATTCTGTGCATTATTTTGTGAACATTCATCACACAATCTTCTAATCTGGAATTAAACCCCCTTCTCATCCTGTATCTGAAAAAAAGAAATTAAAAACAAAACCCCAAAAACTAAATTAAAAAGAAAAACAATCAAAACCAAAGCAAAATGTCCCACAAAGCACAGAAAATCAGGGTGTGTTTCAGAAGATGGAAAAAAGAAAAAACCATAACAAAACAAAGGTCTTTGGATTTTAAGAAGTGAAACTAAACCTCACAAGAATTCCAAGTCAATGTAGCAGCATTCTAATCTGGTTAGATATAGCCCTTCAAAACCATAGCATGCTGAAGTTAGCTGCTTCTCAATCTTTCTCCTTCAGGAGAAAAGAAAGGAATGTAGTCATCTAATACTCCTTCACAGAGAGCAGGAGGATACAGAAGAAGAAAGGATTAATGAGCACCAGTCAACACAGATATCCTCAAGGAAGCCCCACAACAATAAATTATTAAACGTGAAAAGCATAGCACCTGCTCCAGCCAAGCTAATGGTGAAAATATTTTAAAAACAAGAACTATCCTCAGGTATAATCCATTAATATAGTCTGCATCTAGAATTTTAATTGTAATTCTTCAGAAGTCACAGATTGGGCAGCAAATGCATTCATTACATTAAAATGCTTTTACCTGTATAAGGGATAGGCCTTGCTGTGATTCTGCAATGCTGCCAGTCCTCTGTTTATCTTTGTTCTGGCTGTGTGGCTCTAAATCAAGATAAAAACCAACTCAACATGAAGGAAAATAAAAGGAAGGTCATTTAATCACCACGTTAGCTTAAAATGATTATTGATTCCTGGAGGTGATGTCTAACTCTGCCAGAAAATCCATTTCAGTAATGATTACTGCCCTCTGCCTTATCTATTATACTGGAGGTTATTAAAAGTGGGAATCTCTAGGGAAGTATATAGCTTTAGACCAGTAATATCATATTTAATATGTTTTTAACAGAACAGAGTTTCAGACTGTGCCCTTTAACCTATAAGCGAATCAAGGAGAGTGTAGGTCTAATTATTGTATATACTCCACTGGGATCTAGTCACACACTAGACTGAGAGATAAATATCAGCTGGGACAAAGATGTATTGAACTCTTCATCACTCTAAATTACCAGGTGCACACAGCTCTAGAAATAACATACTCAGAAAACTTACAGCACCCTTTTGAAATAGTTACTCAACTTGCTGTTGCACTTTACCAAATAATGTTCTCATCCTATGACACTTGTATCATGTTTTCCTCCTGGCTGGACTCTCAGAAATCACAATGATATGAACTACTCTGGGAATAAAGAATTTTCTACATACTAGGACATCTGTCCTGACATTAAGTACACACAGGGACTCTGGTGTGTCCCAATTCAACTAGATTGCATAACTAAATGCATAATGAGGGTAACCTGATAAAAATCAAAGCTTAAACATTCAGAAAATTAGACTAGACCAACTAATCTAGTTGTATTTTATGATCTTAGTTTCTTTCTTTATGTGAATCCCTAATTTAAGGGAAAAAAACAGGCAAGATGACGTATGAAATAGCATAATAGAATTATGTTGTTTTTATGTTCCATGGACCAATTTGGGTTAATCCTTGAACCTTTTTACCACCTTCTTTTAATCCCTGAACTTTTTTGAACCAAAGAATCTGTATTAACACTTCTAAATTTTCATAGATAATATTTTTTTCTTATTATTTTAAAATTAGAAAAATATATGATTTCAAGGATCAGTTGCAGATCTTTTTCCATAGAATTTTGGACCACCATTAATGAGAATGTCAGACTCTCTATCACATGGCCAATTGAAAATAATTTTATTTTTTTTAGTCCCAGAGAAGCTTTTCAAAAAGTTATTTTAAAGAAAAGTGTTCAAAAGAATAAATTACTGAACCCAATTTCTGAAATTAATTCATCTGACAGTATTTACAATATGAAAAATAGCTTAATAACAACAAATAAAAACCATATAGCAAAACTCATGACTGCCTCTTTATTTATAACATTATTTTATTTTCTGCCATGAACAAGAGATACTGTAGATCATATCAGTGGTATTATATTTGATAAGAAGAGATGTCCAGAATCAATGACTGAAAAAAAAATAGCAGCAAATTGCAGTTCCAAACTACTGCACATATTTTAGGCATTACAAAGCATGAGGCACAACTACTTTTAATTCTCTGGTATGCAGTCCCTATAGCCTTGTGTGAATTATTATTTTATATATATATATATATATATATATATATATATATATACATATATATGTATACATATATATACATATATATATATAAAAAAATATATAATATATATAATATATATAAAAAATCCCAACTACAGTAAATAAGTGCAAATAAACTGCAGTCTAAGACCATGGTCAGATGAAGTGCCATTCACACAAGGAACAAGCCCTCCAAATTATGCAAACACATACACCATACGTTTTAAATGGTTTCTATACAGAGTTGTGCTATGCTACTACATCTGGGAACTCAGCACAAAGGAATTTTGAAAAATATTTGTCAAAAGGATATTTTTTTCATCTTACTGTTCTTTGCAGGGTAATTTTCTTTTCTCTTGATATTCCTGATAGTATGGCTTTTGTATTTTTCTTAACTGATGCAGACTGAGAAAAGTTGCTGGAAAGCTTTTCAGTGGATTTAAAGAAATTTTGTATCCATCCAACAATTAATTAGGCCCTAACAGAGTCAGAGAAAGCCTGATGATTACATTTTGAGATGCAGTGCTCAGATTATTTGCCAGACAATGGACATACTACTAATTATTCAAAATGCCATAGAAATTTGGTTTAAAATTTCCACATCAGTAGTTTTCCACATTACACAGAGTTGATAGATGTGATCCAGACTTTATAAACACAGTGCATGAAATACTGTCAAGTGTTTATGTTCCTGGATGTTCTATGATTAACTTTAATGGGGACTATACACACGGTACTGTAGAATTAAGAAAGGCATATATGCTCTTTAACACCCCACAGCTTACAGTTTAATGGTTAATTATTTCATTCTTGAATTGCTGTTCACTTTGAAGGATCTGTGGCCCAATAAATTGTTTATTTCAACTGTACCTGTGGATGCTTTGATATTTTGATATTTTTATTATAATGTATATAATTCAATTATTTTTATGTGGTGTCAGTAATTCATTATAGTGCAGAGAGATATATCAGCTATGTCACTTGTAGGATAGAACTGCATTTCCTGGCTGTATTGAGTGATAAATCATTCCTTTATTTTGAGCCACTATAAGTGGACTTGTACTGCTCACCACTAGGACATTTAGCAGGAAACCTGCTGTTGCTTATCACAGGAACCTCTGGAAGAAAAAAACCCACAAAACCAACTCGAGATTAATGTCCTCAATGTGTCACTGTCAGAGAAGTCAGCCAAAGTATTTTTAATGGAAGAAATATCAGTTATTTTCTCTTTAAAATACAGACATAAAATTGATCATAAAAATGAGGGGAAAAAAATTCTGATTCATTGACCAAAGCTGGGGTCAGATTCTCAGCTGGCATGAATTTGCATGCTACATTACTGTTAATTGGATTTATGCTCCCTGAAGGCCAGATGTTCTATTTCTTGGTGTTGAGTGGTTTCAGAATCATAGTACGTTTTCCTTTAGTATTCTAGTGTTTTTTTTATGGACTGGGTACCATTGTATTTGTTCTGGTCAGTCTTTTGCCATATTTAAACTCTGACATGGTTCAGACAGTAAATTAGCCAGATTTCAGACTTAGGTTTTATTAAATATTTAGGATCCACATCATTTTTAGTTAAGCAATTCTTATGTTTGTCAAATTAGAACACTTATTTATATAATATTCAGCTGTGAGTGCAAATGAGTTTTTAACTCTCCCTGATAGTTCTAACACTCACAGTTTCTCCTTCCTCACACCTCTGCTAGCATCTTCATTCTCCTTGTTCCCTATCAGAAACAAATATATTCCAGCCATATACTTAGAGTAACTTTTTCATAAAGTCCTAAAATCTTATATACTACTTGATGAGACCAAGAGCTTCGTTGTTCTTGTTGTTGTGATTTTTTTAAAGATTTTTTTATTTTTTATTTTCATGAAGAATAAATGAAGATTAGATTGAAACAAACAAGCAAATCCCCTACTACATATTACTTAACATTGTCCACCAATGAGATTGCTTTTTTGACCATGTCATACTGAACATTTTGTTCAAGATTTTATTAATAAGAAGTTCTGTGGTTCAGTTAAAAATCTTGCAACTAATCATGTTCATTCCTGTAAGTATCATGACTCAGACACTATTAAAATTTTTGTCCATCGTTGTCCTTTTCTGTGGAAGGAAAACAATGAATTATTTCACAGTACATGCTGTGTTTGTAACTTATGAAGTTTAATAAATTATAATAATTTTTAAATAGCAAATTGATTGTATTTTCTGTCTGAGACGAGACTTCTGCTGATTTAAAGAGAAAAAGGATGCCACTTGAGCATTGCCAGTAGGTCGAAAGAGGTGATCCTGCCCCTCTACTCAGCCCTGGTGGGGCCACATCTGAAAAGCTGGGTCCAGTTCTGGGTTCCTCAGTACAAGAGAGACCTGGAGCTCCTGGGGCAGCTCCAGCAGAGGTTTAAATATTTGATTAAGGCCTGGAGCATCTCTCTTCTGAGGAAAGGCTGGGGAAGCTGGGTTTGTTCATGCCCAAGAAGAGATGACCGAGAGGGGACCTCATCAATGTCTGTAAGTCTCCAAAGGAGGGTGCTAAGAGAATGGAGCCAGGCTCCTCCTGGTGGTGCTAAGCCATAGGACAAGATGCAATGAGCCAAAACTGATGCACAGGAAGTTCCACCTGAGCATGAGGAAGAGCTTCTGTACTATGCAGGTGACTGAGCACTGGGACAGATTGCCCAGAGAGGTTGTGGAGTCTCCCTCACTGGTGATATTTGAGAACTGTCTGCACACAATCCTGTGCTCTAGGGTGACTGTGCTTGACCAGCAAGGCTGGACCAGATGACTCAATGTGGCCCCTCCCAGCCTAACCCATTCTTTGACTCTGTGTTACATTTTCACTTGGAAATCTTATAAAAGTTGTTGTAAAAATAAAGTTGACATCTTGATCTTGTCACTGGAAGAAAACATCATACATGTCCAAATTTGAGGGAAGAACTCGCATCAATGATTTCATTAATTGACAAGAAATTTTATTTATTATTACTTTTATTCTATGTAAGTATGTACTTTCTTGTCTTATACAAAATCACTACGATTGTAACAGCAGATCAATTATTAATAGTTTTCTTTTTCTTTATCATTGTTCCTAAACTTCTCTAGTATTATTCAACTCACTTTCCTTCTTTCCTCTGTATTGTAATAACATAAAAGAGATGGTGCGAGTTATTGATAGCTCCCTTCTTATATCTATTTTACCTCTAAGTCCGCCCATTGCCAGTGGCAAGTATAAAACAAATTTATATTTCCATAGCTCCTCACTATCAACAAATGACCCATTTGAGATCAAATATTCATTGACTGCTTTTTTGGGGGGGAAAGATGTGTCAAAACAAGCTTCTTTTTCTTCTTGTCACTTCCAGACAGCACAATGAATACTAGAAAAACTCATATATGATGGGAAACCTGGTGCCTGTTGAGCTGTGAAAAGAGCTGCCATTAGGAGCCCAAAATATTTCTGCTGGGTCAGCAAAGTATGAGAAACGTCCCCATTAAGCAGTTTATAACTATGCACCTCTTTTTTCTTCCTTTCCCTCTCTCCTCCCCCTCCAGGCCTTTGATAGCCAGCAATTCACTTTGCTGGCACACACTGTGGCCTTTCTCAGAGTATAATTCACAGTGTTTATAACTGTCATTTCAGTCTCTATACTTTGAATTTTTTCATCTCATAGCCTTTGTCTTTTTCAGGTTCTTGTCACCCTGGAAAAACACTAGTGTTTATAACCTCCCTGGCTGCTCTGACTGGCCGTGTCACCAGGGGTTTTTGTAGCATCCTTAATGACCTGTTAGGAAGAATCTTGTAAACATTCTGTCATAGTAAGTGTTAGGCTAAAAATCTGTTACCTTAACTTGTATCCTCAAAATATTGGCATATTAAGTGCTTGGCAATTGGCTGATGTGATGGGCTCAATACAGCAATTTCTTCAGATACTCTTTTTTTTCTTAGTAGTATTACTTTTTTCCAGAAAATGGCCATTCTAATCAAAGAATGGGTGTGTTATTAGGCTGTGAATTCTTGGGACCTTCTGTGCTAAATATTTATAATGAAAAACATTCTCCAAAAATGGCAATATACATCTAGAATAAAAAACAAAACACTTTTTGTGAAGTGTTGAGCAATATCCTAAATGGGAAATATAAGAAATTCCAAGTATTATGGTTTTATATCTATTGCCATGGGAGAATGTAGAAAACTCCCAACTCTGCTCTGTTATTTCAACAATAAGAAGTGTCTGAGGCATTCAGAAAGCTTAGCAGAAAATTGTATTTTTTAGCACTAGTAGATTCTCTGTAATCAGTGGTGCTAGTCTTGCAACAGTTAAACGTCCCGAATCCTTTGGAATAGTTATGTGAATTTTCAGAGTAATAATTTATGGGTGAGAACTAAGTATTGTTTAACTCAAAAAAGGCACCAAAAATTAAGATGGTATATTTACAGTCTGTTTTGATTTCTGTTTCTGTCTCAATTTTTAACTGCTATCTTGGAAATCTGTGAGAACATTCAAATTGAAGTGTGATACTGGAAAAACATGAACCTTTAGCTACAGGGTCTCCAAGGTGCCACAATCTAGATATTAAAATCCATCTTAGATAATATCCATATATTTATAAATAGATATAGTCATATAAATGAAGACACCATAAATATATGGTGAGGCTTACACATTATGAAACAATGCTGATTTTGACTTATGTCATAAAAATTTAGACTTATATTGAGAAAGTGGATTAAAATTAACCTCTTGTCCCAAGGAGGTATTAGGGTGCCTGCCTGCAATGGCTTCAATGAACATAAAGTTGTGAAGAGTAAGAAAACCTTAGATATTATATTGGCAGAAAATTGTGAGGCAAATCAAAGAAATTAAATAATTCTCTTCACTATACAGATTTACATCTCCCATGGATTTGGAAGTCAAGAAGACAAGTATATGTTCTGGCAAATGTTTCTTTTTTCCTTGGAATGAGGCAAAGGACTTGCTGCAAACTGATCACCAATTCACCGCTGCCAGGAGTGCATACTGGGTGAAATGGAGAAGTCTTTTGGGAAAAGACTGGGATTTGTTTGAGTGAAATTGTAAGTGCATGAGTATTAGTGACACTGGAAAACATAGGCATCTGGAAATCAGGAAATGAGTATCACCACTTTATTAAATCCTTTTCTCCATGTTTAGAGATATAAAAGAATACTGCTCCATTTTGCAGGGATCAAACAATGCTTCTGAATGATAGCATCTCAGTCATGGTGTTCATGTCAAACAAGCACATACTGAAATACTTGAATACCAGGAAAAGCAGAAAAACACAGTGAATATTGGAATCCATCCTAGATAGTGTTAAATAATACCAGCCAAAAACCCTTAGATTTATTCCAGAAACCACTTCATGCTTATCAGCAAAAAATGCAGAAAGCCTATCACAGTGGTCAGATGAATGAAGTACTAATGGGACAAAGCAATCTGAAATAATTAAATTTTTCAGATAATGCACAAAACATAGTTGAATGGATATACTGTAACAGTATCCCTTGGTCCCCTTCAGCTCTGTATTCATACACGAAAAGCAAACATCACCCTCCCCACACTTACGAAGATGATCGGAGTCCAGAAATTGCCTTCACCATGTTTATTCCTCTCTTTCATCTCACTGCAGCTGATCGAGGTTTTAATTTCCTTCATGAAGGGTGTGCACAAAATTATTTTTTATTGGACAACACATTTTCTTTTAAATATTTGCTAGTATAGGCATAAATATGATCTGGATAGACAAAATACATAACCTGATCATTTGTATGTGGTTACTTTTTTGTGCTGTCAGTGATAGAATCAGACCTCTGGCTGGAAGAGTAGGTCATAGATATCTCAGCATCAGTAGGAGATCAGATGATAGTAGAACTGGTAATGATGTTTTTGCATTTGAGATATGAAACCAGATAGATATTTTGTGTTAAAAATGGTATAAAAATGAATCAATCAAAAAAGAGAGTAGCTTTGTGCTGACCCAGATTGGGAAAGCTCTGGAATTAAGACTCTGTTAATAGTAAAAGTTCAGTAATACACCCAAGCTGGTGAAAGGACTGACAAAAATGATTTTAGGGGAAGTAGGTTTCAGCTGCTTTCACTTTAATTGTAAATTACAATTTTGTTTTCCAGATTAGTCATCTAAACTATTCCAAAATCAGTGAAAGTTCTTGCATGGTTAAACTGTAGATGAGTAATTCAGATTACTAGTGTAAGATTTCTAATATAATAATATCTGAGATATGAGACTGACCTAAAGTCTACTTATCCTCTCTCTCTCTCCTTTGTTTTTTTGGTTTTTTTAATCCCCAGATTGTTGAATAATATAGGTTGAAAGAATTCTCTAAAGGCGACATGGCCCTACTGTCAAAGCAGGGCTGCATTACCCACTGCTCATCACCATCCTCAGTTCTTCACTTGAAGCGGTGAGATTGAAATCCATGGTGGGTGTCGCAAGAGAGGTAATTTGGTGCATTTCCTTTAAATTCATTTCCAGATTAAGTTTCAAAGTTCAACACCTCCCTCATTCAGTAAAAGTGGCTTCCAGGTACAAAAAAACCAATGCAAACCAAACTTCACCTCTACCGGCTTAATGCAATACCTTTTCCACCAGAACTCTTCCTAATTTGTGTTAAAGTTATCACTGGGCATGAGAACTTAAAGTAAGACATAAGACACTCAGTTTTCTTCCTAAACTGAATTTTTTGACTGGCTACCAGAAAATGAATATATGCATACAAAATTTCAAAACACATATGCACACATATTTCTAATGCATTTATTTGAATATAGAAATTTATGGACTACTTAAAAACAAATGGAATTTTCAAAGTATGACTGAAACAACAGTCCGGCTTTTTTCATGTGCAGTATCATTGTCAGGCAAGTCAAAATGAAAGGAAAGAAAATGTATGTAATATGTGATTATGTTTCTCATTTATATTTATTCTACATGAGAGGGAGAGAGGAACACACAGCAGGTATTTTAAAACCATCAGATATCTCAGTCATTCTGATGCTCTGGAATGTTTTTATGACATTCCTTCAAATCATCAGGCAGATAAAGGAGGAGATATTCTTTCATTGCTTAATAAAGGTTTTAAGATGAAGAAAGATTGGTTTGGTTTTAAAGGGGATAAAAAATGACTGGTGAAATAAAATTAAAGGAAAAAGAATACAGTTCATTAGTGTCAGTATAAACCTCTTCCACCAAGTTCAAAGAAGGTCTTTAACACCTTCTGTTGAATGAGGATTTATCTCTATTTTCCCTTAGTGATAGAAAATAAGTAATTTGAGAGAACAATGAAAGTTGCTTGCTTCTTTTGCTGTTATTCTATCCCTGTTAAATTATTCTTAATAGCATTTTAAAACAACTAAGAGCTGAAACAGAGTATACAGAGCTTTAGTCTGGAAATATGTGATTATACAACACCCAAGAAGAAGCGTAATATGAAGTATTTATATTCCACTTTTATTCCTGATTATTCATTACCGCTGACACCCTTTAAACACATTCAGTGGACATGGCAAAAGGTAATTAACATGGGTCTGTAAGTGAGTTCTCTTAATTTCAGCAGGAGAGTACATTTTATAGGGAAGACTGACATTAAAGACCTTATTCATAAAAACTCAGCTTCTTAAGGATGTCCCTTTGCACTGCACTCACCCATGTTTATTCCAACTTCTTTTCCCCTCCAAGATTTTTAAACTTTTTTCTATTCATCTCCCAATCAATCTTTCTCCTCTTGCTGCATATTGAAGCCTTAACCCCTAGAAGACATGGTCTCCTTTAACTCTGGCTCTGGTAAGCTATTGAATCATCCCCCTTTCTGAAGGGCTTCCTTCCCTTCTGAATTGCTGCAGAATGTCCCGTCCTCTTCTCTTAGCATTTTCTTTTTCTAATAGTCTGTGCACCATGATCCCTCTACAAATTGAAATTCAATTCTCTGTGTCCCTCACCTTCCTACACGAGCAGAAGCCCTTTGCTTCTGTTTACTAAAAGTTTTGACATTTGTCTCTTTCTGGGGGTGATGCCCTCGCTCAGTTTTCTTGTCTCAATCTCTTCTGATTAATCCTGTTATAAAGCCTATTAGTATAGATATAAATCTGATTCTATATTTATATACAAATTTATGCATATATATGAAATTATATGTATACCTATAAAATAAAAACACATTGGAAGTGTACATTTTTTTGTCTTCATTCTATTTACAGGCTAGACAATAAAGAGAATAAAGGATTAAGGTCATTTAATCTGAAAGTAAATATTATTAAACTAATTAAGACATAAGTCTGAATTTTGCAATCATAAAGTACTTGAATGACCATCTAAAACAAAATTTAGGTTATAACTGCTAACTGACTCATAAAATGGGCAGAACACTTAAGGTCTTAGGACTGTCTCTTCTGGAATGAGGTGTGGGGCAGTCCCACTCATTTCATTATTCTAAAGATAGGACAAGAGGTTAAAAGACAGAGGGAAGGGCAGGCAGATTACATAAATCTAGAGAAATATGAAAAGGTTAATCTGTACCAAGTCTCTCATGAGACCAAAAGGAAGTTGTAAAAGATGATGTCTTCTAGAAATCTGAAGAAATGAACAGGTCAAGTATGGTGAGATAGTTTACCTTAAACTTTGATTACATGAACGAAAAAAAACAAACCCAAAACTCTAAGGGATTTCTTTATCCAAGGAAATACTAAGACACATACAGAATAAGTATGGTTATATGGAGATTTTCCTATCAGAAAATAAACCTTTTTAAATGACTCAAGATCTCATTTCCTTTTGGGAGTGTCTACCATTATTCCTTATTCTCTTAAAAGCAAACACATTTTTTTGATTCATTGGCAAATTAATTTTTTTAACATAATTTTTGACATAATCTGAATGATTCTGGGAGAAATGAACAATTATTCCAAATGGTGTGAGAAATACTCTGTATTTCTCCAAATATATTACTCAAACTCATATGAACAAGTAATTTTATAGAATGAAAAATAAAAGCAAAGATATCAGTGTGATATATCTTTAAATTCCTAGGCTGTAAGTCAAAAATTATGGCTGTTCATCATGATATGGGCAGATGCATAAAACATAATTCTCACATAATGGTGATACTGTCATTTGTTCTGAATTTCAGTATCTTTTTCATCCTTGTCAGAACTCTAATGAGAGGAACTCAAGACAGAGAAACCATATAATGCATATACAGAGCAAGTTTATGAACATGTTTTAGGATAAAGTACTATACATAAGGCTTGTCTGGTGCTTCTATTAGGAGTATCCAGCACTGTCTTCCACTGTCTTCCTCTTTTTTTTTTTTTCCCAATGAACATAACATTTCTGGTTAGTCTATGGATGAACTTGTTCTCAAATGTGCCTGAGCAACATGCAAAAATAGAGTAACTTTGAACTGGTTAAAAAAAGGAGATCCAAATGTAGCAGGTAAACCAAGAAACCTAAATCCCACCTATCAATTTTTATAACATTTTTTAGATGCATATCCACCTATTAATCTATTTTTCCATTTAAATTTGGATCTATGTTATTTCTGCTCCAAATACCTTCTGTGTTTCTGAAAAAAAGTTGTGTATAAACCCATCTTTCCATATCAAGTGTGGCTTACCGAATGCATCAAAACAAAGAAAAGTACATTTGCATGGCTTGTAAAACATATGAAAATTAATCCCTCCACCTGCAAAGAGATTACACAGAGCACTCATATTCTGACTTGTGGAGATAAGTGTAGTTAATCAACACACACACAAGAGACACTGAGCTTGTTGTTGCGTGAACACGTCAGTCAGATATACAGAAATTTCTGTGCTTGTAAAGAAATTTGCACTGATAACTTGTGTAACTTGAAGCTGAAAAATGGAGCAATTGTTTGAATTTATATACACTGACTTTGAGAATTACATGTTCACCCTAAAGCAGATTTCTGAGTAATAGTGCAGTGGTACCACTAAGTCTCCTTAAACTTTTGAAAGCATTGTTCTGATTCCAGAGGCCACACACTGCTAAATGACTGACTTCACCAGCAATGGAGAGTACTCTAAATTCAGGATTTATATTAAACTAAGAAGAAGTTACTTCTTGTATTCCTACTGAGAAAAGTATATACTTTTTGGTCTGTGTAGATGCAGAAAGACAGAAACCTTTCTATTTTCTTATTTCTTTATGTAAAAAACTCGTTTTTAGTTCCACTTACACAATGTCTTTCAAAAGGTTTTTTTTATGACTGGTCCATTAGCATATTATTTTTAGTACATGTAAACAACTGCATTAATTTCCATTTCTTCTTACAGGAAGAATGAATTGAGAAGTCAGATTTAAAGAATTTATACTTTCATTCGTGTGAGAGCTTATTAGCTTTACAAATTAATTTTCAAGAATATCATTATTAGCTGAGACCCCAAGAAACAGGCTGAACTCCATGGACTTAACACTACAAAACAGAAGAGTCCCCCACATGACTGTTAGGACTGGATTTCTCTGCTTGCATCTTGCCCAGAGCCTGGATTACTTAGAGCACAGGGCTTTTAGGGATATACACTTTCTTCCAGAATACTCATTTTGATGGTATTGGTAATCTATACCCAAGATCAACCTACTTGGAAGCACCCCAAACTGTCAATACATATCTTACAAGACTGCTTTTGCTGTCTTACTCACACTACACTCTTGCAGAACTTTCCTTTAAAAATTTTTGTGGCAAAAAGTGCATGTGTAATGATCTTTTTTTTCTTGCATTAATTGAAAAGATTTATTGAGGTAAGCAGGTAAATGTGTACAATTTAAAAACCATTTTGAAGGATTTTGGTTACTGAAATGCAAAATTCAGACTTTAAAAAGTTCCTAGCAGTATCAAAAAAAAAGTATGTATTAACTGGATTATGACTACTGCCTGAACTTTTTTACCAAAAAACAGTGGGGTACCCCCAAGCAAGAGGGATATCATGGAGACCCTGGACTTCTGAGACACTGATGTGACTGTCTAGAAAATAAAATACTTGCAGTTTAAAAATGAAAAAAAAAAAAAAGAAAAAAAAGAGCAGTCGCAGGAAATGCAAATGGGTTTTGTTTGCAAAATGGACCTACATTCAGAATGTTTTCAAGCAAACTTTAATATTATCACTGTAGCATATATAGATCTGCCCACAGAGGTCAAATTTTGAACAACTGATTCAAGATTACCAGTTTTTCAAATGAAATGTCAAAAAAGTTTTGTGCATTTGTCAGTGGTATAAATTAAAGACTAAGGCTGAGAATTTGAGTCCACATTTGCACAGCACTGATGATGCTGATATTGAGGTGCTGAATGTAGCTCTGCTACCTAAACTAGGAAAGTGGGACAAGAAAGAAAGAACTACATATTTAGCACAATTGACTGAAAAAATACTTTATAAAGAGCTCAATAGGAGAAACACAGAATGGGTAAAGTTTGAAGGGACCACAGTGACTCTTCTGATCCAAGCTCCCTGTTCCAGCAGGAATGGGATTGTACAAAGGGAACTGGATTGTGTCCAGATGGTTCTTCAATATTTCCAGTGAGGGAGACTCCACAATCTCTCTGGGAAACCTGTTCCAGTGCTCAGTCACCTGCACAGTACAGAAGTTCTTCCTCATGTTCAGGTGGAACTTCCTGTGCGTCAGTTTCTGCCCATTTCCTCTTGGCACCACTGGGAGGAGCCTGGATCCATTCTCTTGGCACTGTCCTTCAGATACTGAAGATAGACATTGATGAGTTCCCCTCTCAGTCATCTCTTCTTGAGGCTGAGCAGGCCCAGTTCCCTCAGCTTTTAACAGAGAGATGCTTCAGTCTCTTCATCACCTTTGTAGCCCTCCACTAGAGCTGCTCTTGTACTGAGGATCCCAGAACTGGACACAGCTCTCCAGATGTTCCTCACCAGGGCTGAGTGGAGGGGCAGGATCACCTCCCTTGACCTGCTGGAAACACTCTTCCTAATGACATCCCAGGACACTATTGGCCTTCTTGGCCACAAGGACACTCTACTGGCTCATGGACACCTTGTTGTCCACCAGGACTCCCAGGTCCTTCTCTGCGGAGCTGCTTTCCAGCAGGTTGGGTCCCAGCCTCTGCTGGGGACTGGGGTTATTCCTCCCAAGGTGCAGAACCCTGCATTTGTCTTTGTTGAACTTTAGGCTGTTCTCCGTCCATCTCTTCAATCTGCATTTGGCTTTTCTGAAGAGAGCTGAATAAAGAATGTGCAATGGCTTTTATGGTGGTTGTACATACTGGATGCAAGATCCATCTTTAACTTAATGCAGAAGGGCATCACAGAAACAATTGCTAGCAAGCTGAAGAAAAGCAACAACAGTTTGTTTCTGCCTTTTGAAGTAATTTTTAATTATTTTTGTTTTCGTTTTGTATAGGAATCCTAGTCATAACACAGAACAAAAAGTGTTTTTGTTTTTCTTTTTTGCTAAAAGATGTTGGAGTAATAGCATTAGGCAAATGATGACAACTAAATCTAGGCAACTTTGTAAAGCATAATAGCTGGCAAATTGTGAAAAGCTGTCTTAGATTATATGTGGTAAAAGTCACGTGGACTTCAGGTTTAAAATGATGTGAACTTAATTTTATGGTTGTGCAAGGCCCAGAATTTAGTTCCCACAAAAAAAAAAAAAAAAAAAAAAAAAAAATTGAAAAAGAAACGTGTAAATGATAGTACTTTGAGAAAGGAAACCAGAGTTCCTTGGGTTTTCCTCAAAAAAAAAAAAAATTCTCCCAGAATGTGATTTACTGAAGAGCAGTTACACTTACTTTTACTCCCAAATCCCAGTTTAAAGATTCAGCTCTCCCTGAATGGTTGAGGAGAGCAGTTTATAGGCTTCTCCTAGCAGTTGTGAGGTGGTAAGAGAAGGCAAATTTCAATGAAATGTCAAAATGAATGTCACTAAATTCAGTCATCTCCACATCTGAGCTTTGACCATGAGTGTATGCTAAATGTATAAATGAACAGGGGAAATGAGTGTTCTAGCCTTGCATGCTTGCTTTCTTTCTTTATGAGCCAGCATTGCTCAGATACTTTTCATAAGTGATATTTTTACTGAAGAAAATTGCAAAGTCTGCAGAGTTCAAAATAGAAATTACTTTTGCAACTCACACACAAGCAAAT
Organism: Molothrus ater; assembly: GCF_012460135.2. Classification (NCBI taxonomy): domain Eukaryota; kingdom Metazoa; phylum Chordata; class Aves; order Passeriformes; family Icteridae; genus Molothrus; species Molothrus ater. The sequence goes on along the minus strand of NC_050480.2, from coordinate 102,467,504 downwards.
ATGTATTTATAAATGTATATTTAAAAAGCATCAGGAGCAATTTAGTCATGGAAGATGAGAGGAAAATTCTGAGCAGTCAGAAATACGACATTATCAGGAAGTTTTATGAGAACAATTTGCAGAACTGTAGCTAGCATTGGGTCAGGAACTAAAACATGAAAATACAATGTTCTAAAAGATGAGGGGATCACACCATTGTAAGAGCAGTCTGAATAACTACAGAAGCGAAGTAGATTTAAACTGACTGCTAAATAAAATTATCTCCATAACCAGCATAAGGAGCCTGTGAACCCCAAATTGAGATGAAAACTGCATTTTAGCAAGTAGATTATAGGTACTGTATTAAAAGACCAGTCCCTTCAGAAAATCTACAACCTAAGGTTTCAGCAATATCTATAAAGTGAAAATGAATGTGTCATGTGATAGTATATGATCAGAAAGCTTGGGTCAGGGTCAGGTTTGGTTGATTCTTATTAATGTTTTGAATAGACTTCATGGTCACACCTGGTTTCTGGAGTAAGCAAGGATAATGGTAACAAATGGATGAAACTTAATTTTATTATAAAATATTTCTTTGTTGGTCACTGCTCTTGGTGACTCTGTGGTACTAATTTTATAGTGACAATTGTGCTGATATCTCAGACTTTTTGTCTGAGGTATCCCAGATGTAATTGAATTAGTTTTTCTTTAATGCATGTAGTTGAGATGGATCCAAGTTAAAAGAAATAACCTATGATAATTTAAAATTCAATAATACATAAGATGAGCTTCCGTTTTCAATTATTTGATCAAATATCCACTCATTTTCTATATCTTACTGTAATAGTCGGTCAGTCTGAATTAGAGTTATTGTATGTTTGAATTTTTTCTTTTGTCATGCTTTACTATAGACATTCTTATATTTTATTATCTCCATCACTTAGGTATTTTTTAAAATAAAGCAATTCAACTTTATGTGACAGAAATGAAAAACACTTTTCAAATGGACTATAATGGAACATCAGGCCTAATATGAAGCATGACCTTAGGTGAGGGTTCTGATTGGTATTTTAAAGTATCTGATGTATTTTAGAGATGTTACTGTCTTCAACCTCTGTATTCCTATGCAATAAGAATTATTAAGTACTATTTTGATTGTGATACTCTTTATTTTAAAGTTAGCTTAATCATAAGTGTTTGGACTAGTAAACCAGTTTTGTGGAGAAATCCAGACCAAATCTTCAGTCTAGGACAGTGAGAGATGGTCTCTGAATGCTAAATTAAGTGGCCATTCTTATTTCTATCTGATTTCTAACCTACCTGTGCATAAAGCTAGAGTAAAAATGATCCAATTGTAAGAGGTGCTAATCTATTTTCAGGTTTAACTAGGGCAAAAGCAGGACAATCAACCTATTGAAAGATACAGCTCTCAGCAAAGAGAATGATTGTTGATCATGATTAAGCAGCCCAATCAGACTGAATATCTTGTTCATCAGAGATTTCTGCAAAAGTAATATTTTACCCTTAGACCTGAGACTCAATTTACCATCAGAACTTTCCTGGGGCTGCAACAAAAGCTCAGGCTAATTTTTTCCTCCATATTCAACTCTGAAAGAAGCTTGAGGCCTGCCAAGATTGTCTGTTATTTAGCATGAAGGTTGATGAAAATGGGACATATTGGGTGAGAAGGAAGCTCTTATGAATGACTGAAGCCCCAGCAACCTTTCCCTGGTGCTGCTGCCAGTGCCTGGTGGTTTTACTGTAAGGACAAATACCAGACCTACTGAAAGCAATCCAGTTTTTGCTGAAGCCAGGTGAGAATTAACTATACCTCAGTCTCAAAAGGAACCTGTTCCCTCCCCAGGGTGATGTTGCTAACAGCTTTAATGGCATTCTAGCTACATCAACTGCAAATGTAATCTGTACCTGCTGAAATTTCTCTTCCCATTTGTTAATACTGCAGTATGCCAGCATGGGGTGAAGGATTATTTCCACTTTCCAAGTGCTCATCAGTCAGATAAAAAAGAAAAAAATTTTTTTTCCTAAAAAATTTCATCCAGTGGCTTCTACATCTTCATAAATGGATAGGCATGAACTAGACAAGGAAATATTATCAGTGTCAGAACTAAGAAAGAAAAGTGAAAAGTAAATTCACTGGTTGAAATGCAAAAAAATGAGCATGCATTAATTTAGAAGTGCTAACATCATCCCGTGTATGGTTCAGAGATGGCTCCTGAAATAACTTCGTACTGGGACAGCTAAATTTGTATGGCCTTCTCAAGTGAGGACTGAGTGCTTCAAGCATCATCGTGTTACTAAGTGAAACTTTTTCTTCAGGTAATACCACATAATGGGAATGTAAAATTACCACTAGTGAGAGCATGTGAAGATCAACAGGTTCTATTGTTCCTATGAATAATCTGGAATATTCCTGATGCAGCACAGTACAAAGAGAGATTAGAAGATAAACAGCTGTGTAGATACCATACAAGACATGCAAAAATGGATCTTCATATCTGACAATCAGTCTATAGACAGCTTAAATTCCCAGCTAATGCATGCAGGATCAGACGTGATTGAATGGAAAACTGGAAACAAACTGCGAGGCATAAAGGCTGAAGAAGAGCCTGGAAAATTCATAGATATGGTGGAGTTGAGGAAAGGCATTAGGAGATCATGCATGGGGATATAGAGGGAGAGTGGGTTTCCAGGCTGGATTTCAGGAAAACAACCAAATCAAACAAACAAAAAAACCCCACAAATAAGAAAGGAAGGAATAATAGCTTGTTTTGGTTTGTTTTTAATGGCTGACTCTTTTAACGAGCTGCAAACATGAGAATCAGTTGTAACCAATTGAAGCTGCTCTGTGACATTATGCACTGCACGCACAGTGCTAGAGGCAATGTAGCTCCAGTGTAAGCAAATTCTATATGCTGCTGGAATGTGCAGACAGGGCCTATGGAGAATCACAAAGCACTTCTCTTGCACTCACTAATTCCCCACTTAATGGCATGTAGAACTAAGAGCAATGGAGGATTTTAGCATGTTTTTGTATTAGAAAAAAAGTATGAAAAAATAACAGATATAAATTTTGTTTTGTTATTTTTCACAACAGTTTGTAGCTTGCATTCTTTTACATATATTTGTATTTTCAATAGCAAAATTAATGTGGCATAATCAATGCATTCTTTCATGCAATAAAATATTTCTTTACAAAACATTACAAAATTTTCTTATAAAATATTTTTGCAGTCAAATTAAGTGGGAGGAATTACAAAAATATTTAAATAAAGAAAAAACTATATGTCTTGTCAACTAATTTACATTTCCTCACGTGTATTTGACTTAACTGATTATTTCTTTCTCCTGATGCTGTAATCATTATCATGAGAGGTTTTGTTTTGTGGTTTTGTTTTTTTTTAGAAATACCATGCATTATCTCTTTTTTTTTAAGATAATAAAAGCTTAAATATTGTTTTCATTGTTGTTTACCCTGTAGCTATGTAATAGTGACAATCAATCATTGAAAAATACTTAATAAAATGCAAGAAAAAATTTTCTTAGGCAAAATAAGCACTCACTGATAACAATAGGCAATAACATATACAATTAAACATGTGAAATAAACTTCTTGAACCTGCAAGCCAGAAAAAATTAAGTTCTGAAGATGCCAATTTAGCTAATAATTCAAATAGCAAGGTTGGATAAGGGAGGAATTAGTAATGGTTGCCCACCCCCGCTTCCTCTGCTATTATCACAGCTGGGTGTTCCAGTCAGTGAATGATGTGACATCTACATAAAAGCTGCCTTGTACTCTTTTACCACTGGTTACTAAAGCAAAGAGCACAGGGAAGGTATATCTCATCTGGCCCCTGACTCCCTGCAGGTAATTTGCTTTTGCCCTCTGACAGGGTTCAATCCTTTAATAATACAGGCAAACATTGGGTGAACACCTCAAGTAGTGCAGAGACAGGAAGAATTACTCTAAATTTAAAAGCCACTCTGACACTAATGGCTGATTCAACAGTGCAGAAGGAGACGCCCTTCCTCTTTCTAATCATGCCTGAGCTACTTGGCTTCACTGCTTCATTCATTCACTTACCTAGACATTTCCAGCCTCTCTTATTTGCTTGTGTTTGTGTCCATTTTCTGGCCCAGGAAATATAGTCAGCAAGAAAATCCTTTCAAGATCCTGGGGTGGGATTTTGTCTCCGCTGAAATCAGTAAGAAAATGCTGTGGGCTTCAGTGTAGCTAAAAGACCACCTTAGTCTTATGAGCATGTATGTTTTTGTGTGTGTATTCAAACCATGGAGATAAAAGAACCACTTTTTAGTCAAAGAATTGTAGAATTTTCCATAGAAATAATGATTTGGTAATTTAGCCTAGAGAAGAGAGGTGGTGGGGAACTAACTCAAACTGTTTAAATGACAGGAATCTGCTAACAGCTGACACCCATTAGAGCATCATTTCTGACACACACAAGCTCATGATTCACTCCTCTCTTTTTACGATGCTCTTTCAGACTGTGCTCTGCAGCACAAAGCTACTGTACTCCAGCTTCTAAGCACTGTCTGCTACTCTTATGCCACACCATGGTGTTTTCCCACAATGGCCCTTCAGCTGCTTTGTTCCTGAGGTGACTGTTCAGGAGGGTGCAGTATAATTTTCAATCTGCTGTCAGGGAGTGTGTGTATAACTGTATGTGCATCTACATAATTACAGTGCCCATGTGTCATGCAGTTCTGCAGTTCCAACAGTGCTGGAAACTTCCTGTGCTGATGGGTTAAAACTGAGATGTATGTGCCTGTTTATTGCCATGGTCCTGTTGTTATAGTTATGCACTCTATCTGGGTCTTGGAGGTGGAGAAAGCTGACTGGATGCGAAATAAATTTAAAAAAAAAGGAAATAACAGAAGATATCAAAAAAGAAAGCAGGAAACCAGGTGAAAAAGTTGTACTTGGCACTTATTTTCAAGATTAGTGCCACCTTGCCTGTTTTGTTTCTTAAGAAGAAGAATTTAATTTTTCTTTCTCTCAAAAAATCACCCAAAATCCCCAAACGAACAAACCACCTTAAAAGAAAAAAATAGTTGACAGTATGGTAGAAAATTATAGGTATTTTAATTATTTCTTGGCAGCATCTTTTCAAATCTTCTTCAAATGACTGCTTTGCTTGTCATTTCATCTTGAATTTACATGTTTTTGGGCTGGTGAAACATGAAAAATCTCTCTTGTTCCTTTGAAATAATTTAGTCCTTCGGACTCCAGGGAAATCACCAGGAGCTGGGGTGGTGTTCTCCTCTTCTCCAGCAGCTAGTAGCTGTCTGCAGAAACAACTCGGACACTTCAGAAAGGCACCTTGTAAACCTGCAGAGGCTGAACCCTTCCCTCGATGAGCAAAGTCAGGCAAAGGAGTTTCCTATGGGGGATGGGAGGTGTCTCCACTAGGTGGCACTGATGAAATGTGTGAAAATTCACAATTTGGCACTTTTGGTATTCAATTTTATTTTAATTTATTTTTTGAGAATTATTAAAAAAAACCCACTTTATTTTAAAGAACAATGGTGTATTTTTTTCAGATGTCACAGTCTAAAAAGATACATACTTCTATGTAAGAGGTTACCTAGGGATTTGCATCCAAATACAGGGCAAAATATTCTAAAGGAAGAAAGAAACATGCTGGGACCTACATTAAATTTTCAAATTGAGGTTTGTTTAATTTCATCCTTTTAAATAATTATTTAATTCTTGTTGACCTCCACTTGAAATCACAAATCTGTCTTGTCGGTTACTGTCACTGACTAAATCCTGTCTTTAAAAATTCTCATCAGTGAGTTTACAACCTCAGTGGACAGAGGAGGACAGAACTAAGGGGTGAAATTCCCTGTGTTGTAGATGGGAAACTGAATATGTGTTTCCACCAGCAAATCAAGGTCTTCTGAGTCCTGCTCCACTGACAAATCTCAATTTGTTATCTCCATGGTATCACTGGGGTATTTTACTCACTATGAATCAATCAGTGAAATATCTGTGATCTGCTCTCCTCTCTGGGTGCAAACTACATGGGGCAGCAGAAAAATCTTACTATGTTTTAGGGTCAGAGATGGTTTACTTTGCTTTATCAAAGCAGTAACTATATGTTGTGTATCACAGCAGCTGGCTTCAGTAATATATCCCTGATCCTAATGAAATACTTGTTATCAATGCCAAGTACTACGGTATTGCTCAGGAAAATTTTATTTCTGGATGTAAATTATGAACAACTGATTCAACACTGATTAAGATGACAAGAACTATATATATCCAAAACAACATAAACTGAGAAATAAATGTCCCCATTTTCTTTTCAGTGAAAACAAATCTTGTGCTTGTGATTACTGATCACTTGCTAGACCTGCCCTAGTAGATGCTTATCAGGGTATCCAAGCAGCATTTAATCACTTACTAAAGAAAAAGTTGAGAAAAGTTGTTGTCGTTTATTTGGAGATGTCTTACACTTTGCTGAAGTCTCCTGGGCTTGCTGACATTCCTGACTCTTTGAGAATGAGGCTTTTTTTAAATTTTATTTTCCCTTCATTTGTTTAGCTCTTTACCTAATTGATTTTCTGTGCTAATACACTAAAGGTCTGAAGAAGGCAGAGCCTCAGGTGTGACAGATGAAATAAGGTGCTTTTAGTCACTGCTTTTATCTTCCATGTCTAATGTGTTGGTTACATCTGTGCAGTTTAACAGCAAAATCAATACATCATTTACTGCCAGTATCTGAAAGAATTTGGAAGCCTGTTGGTGCTTTAACTATTAGGTTTCCCCTGAAAGGCTTTCCCTACCCTGCTCCCCCCTCTGCTTTGTACCTCCAGAAGTCAAATGTTGCAGGAAAACAAGATCTCTTTCTATCTCCTGGTGTTTGTGTATGCATTTAAGTTTATTAAAGATTCACCCTTACTGCCAGTTACCTAAACTACCTTCTAGGCAATTTCATCTAATAGTTGATTTATGAAGCTTCCATTTGCCTCTATTACAAATGTTACTCAGGATGTATTTACTGCTCATGTTTTGAGGATGTAGTCCCTAAACATGAGAAATATAAAGGAAACGAAGGAAATAATTTGCATTACAATGAGTAAATAAAATTTCTTGTTCTGTATGCAGTCCTGATTCACTGATGTAGCCACAGATGTAATGCTATTTGTCCCCATTATTTGAGTAAGTACATTTTGACCTCGGAAAATGGCAGAAAACGACAAGAAAGCAAGACTCTGCCAAAGAAAAGACAAAACAGTGTTTTTTAAACAATTTGTGGAGTCATAATCATTTCAATTCCTTTTCATGTTGTGTATGTTGCAATATTTCTCCTCATCTCCTAGTTGTTCTTTAATTTGGATGAACTTAGTCCCTTCCACATCAGTGCAGTGTCATTTACGTCTTGTTTTCCTCTGACTGCCATTGTTATTTCTATGATCTTTCACACTGTGACACTTATTGCCATTTGCTAAGGAAACCCTCAAACACAAAAATTGCCTTCTAAATAACATGATTACTTTATCATTGATTTATTTCATAGTTTGCTGTAAGTGTTTGCAGTGTTACACTCTGGGAGATCTGTGACAAGCAGATAACAGTTTCCTGCCTGGAAAGGATGTGTGGAACAGCACAGTCCTGCAAAGAGCTCAGTCATTCCTGTGCAGCTTTACCTGGCCTGAATTTTGGCCCTGCCTGTTTTGGTTACACCCTGTCCCCTGACTGATCTCTCTCTGATGAACTAGTTTTGTGACTCAATATTTTGAAAAATTTCTAAGAACTTACTTGAATAAAATAATCATCTGAGAAGGACTTAACAACTCAATATCAAAAGACAATAAATTATTATTATTATTATTATTATTATTATTATTATTATTATTATTATTATTATTATTATTATTATTATTATTATTATTATTATTATTATTATTATTATAATATCTAAATTATTACATGTTACAAAACCAGCAGCCTAAATATTTATCCCAGTAATGAAACAGATGAAACAGGTTTCAGGTTCAGGATAACCTGAATTTTCTCTGCTTTTTCTCTCTACATGTACTTTCTAGACTTGCTCTAAACTGGCGTAACCATATATTAGAAGTAACAGTTTGAATGGTGCATCCAGCATAGCTGAAGCTAATGGAATTATATTTATTCCTGATGTTTAGATACCATCAACAATATCCTTAGCAATCTCCAACTGTACCTGAAGATAGCACAATTGTACTGAACAGATCTTTTCAAATGTAGTAGAATTATTTTAAGAGAATTTTACTAGAGGGCATATGCTCAATTTAGAGAACTGATATTTTGTAGTAAATCAAATTGTTACAACTTTGTTAGTGCTAAAGCATTACTTGAATAACATCACCACTTCCCCTCCCCCTGATTTCTGACTGTTACTTATTATTTCTGACTTTTACTGAATGCAGCTTATATTTACACCAATTTTCTCCAAAACATGTCTTTATCTTCAGTGCAGAGAAGATATTTCCTGATATATTTCTAAGGCCAAAAGATATTGTCTTGTTCAGGTTGACTGTCCATACAATACAATTAATGGAATTTTACTGACTGGTTTTGGGACCAAGTTCCTGACTTCTTGCTTCCTTAGACTATAACTCTTGGAAAAGCTCTCTGTCCAATAAAATGATTAGCACTTTGGACAGTCATAAGCTCCAGAAATTGTGACAACTTTTAATTGCCCTTAGAGTTTAGAATGTTAATTTGGATGTTATTGGCTTCCAGTCCTTAGAGTTTATTATGACTTTTTCTGCTTCTTTAAATACCACTCTTATCTAATTTCTGTGCCTCCTGGAAGTGGTCATGGAGAGTGATAAACCCTTTTCCTCTTTTGGGTAAAAAAATAAACTCCAGGCTACAGAATAATTTTTTATTGATTTAGAATTTATTTCAAGCTATTAATATGCTTTTCAACCTGTAAGCAGCAGATCTGGGTATGGTGTCCAATTAATAGTCTTTCCAGTTAATAATCTCATCAGGATTGACAATACAACTTTTTGTTTTGATTTGTCTTACTCCTATACTTATTACACCAAAGTGAGAAATCATGTGCATTTTGATTCACTGTGATAACCAAGCTCTTGGTTCACTGTGATAACCAAGCTCTTGCCAAAATCACTGTTTTCAGAAATAATCCATGAAAAATTCTATGAAAAATCTATGTTAGTCTAAAGACAGTGAACATTGATTTTTGGTCTGTGAACTTGGGGATTTTCTGTGTTAAGTTCAGCATTTAAAACATCAGTGACAGACACTTTTACAAAGTACTCTTAAATACAATACCTTTGTATGATTTAGAGGTTTTATTCTGTTTGGGCTTTTTTAATCTATTATGAAACTTCTTGGATCTAAGGTGCCCATAAGAAGGTCCATCACATCCTTTTCAATAATCTGGAAAAAAAAATGCAGAGATCCAAGTTCATTATAGCCCATAATAAAATCAGGGCATTTTATGACACATCAATGAATTCTCTACTGTGTAGAATTATATTCTACTTTTCAGCCTTTCCTGCCCAGCTAGAGACCTCATGATATGGATGTGTTGGATACTTTTGCACCAAGATAGTTTTTCCCTCTTAGAGTATCTTTCTCCCTCTTAAAGTCACCCTTTCCTTCCTGAGAGGAAAAAAGGTGATGACAAGGATGTACATGCACTTTGTACCTTGCAGCCACACACAAAGGCAAAAAGCAATCTTTCACTTCAGAGAGTAGGTTTAAATGGTACAGGTACTAATCTTACTGTACCAGCATACATAGTAAATAAGAGGCAGCTTTTGAGATTACCATAATATAAAGTAATATATTCATGTGATTCTTCAAAAAACCTGAACTTGTTATTCACAGATAGAGCAGGCTCTAGTACAAAGTTAAGCCTCAGGTACTTACATTGCAATTGTCTTTTCATCTGATACATACCAGAATAATACTTCTCAGTGGCTGGGATGAAGCACTCTGTAGCTTATTTAAAGCAGGATAACATCCTTGTCCAGCTTCCCCTGTCAGGGAGCAGCCAAAGCCCTCTTTGGGCCGCCAGGCAGAGCCCATCCCATTGCTGCTGCAGCCAGCCCTGGGTGCTCCCTGTGGAGCACAGCATCTGCCCTGGAAGCATTCTGCACACAAACCTGTCGCAGCTCCTGCCACACATCTCACAGGGGCTCACACTGTCCGTGCTTGAATGCCAAAATACAGACTCTGCTGGTGCTTGCAAATACAAAATAAATGAAAGTACCACGTTCACTCAAAGATGTCTTTGCTGGTTTACAGTAGGTGTTGGGAGAAAAGGATTAAATCAGATGGTTTGTGGCTGTAGCTGCTTAGAAAAAAAATCATCTTATGTGAAGAAAAATTACATTAAAAAGAGGGGGAAAAAATTGGCCCTGTGTATGAGTGTGTCTCATTTTCAATCACCATCAATGAAAATAAGTGAAGAAGAACTTTAGGTTAGCTCGACACAGGCACAGATGAAATGGAAGGTGTTATCTTGGAAATTTGATTTAGACAAAGTGGTGTTTTCCTCCTTTTTGTTTGTTTATGAGACATTACAGGATATTATTCTGTGCATTCCACAGGCTTGAAGTTAGGCTTGAGGTAATTTACTGTTGGTCTTATTTTGAAACTGTTTTAAAAAGGATAAAATAGAAAAACATTCTAATTTACATGTTATACCCACCCGTCCCCTTATACTTCACCTCAAATTGTGCACCCAATAAGCTTCAGAGAGTAAAGACCAATTTTTCTCTTAAAAAGCTGAGAGCATCCTCTGGGATGAAAAGGGTGTATATTATTAAAATTTTGTGATATCTTGCCTCATGAAGAAGGCTTCAAAAGCTGCCACCCTCTGTTTTTTTTTGGTTTTTTTTTTAACATGGATGAAAACCGAAATATTTTGCTGAAAACTTGCTTCATAGTCATACATTTTTGTAACATTTTTTTTAAGTTTATCTGGGGTTTGCAATCAGACTTTTTATTTATAACTAACAAATATCTCCTGGACAAGGAAAGCCATTGCAACCAGCTGGAGTTACATGACTCCTTCTGCCAAGGTTGGCAGAACTCCCTGACATACCACACAGTTTAGCTGCTCTGGGCCACATGCTTCTTTCTGCTGCATAAATATGGAGGAGGTGTGAAGGGGTTGGGGAAAAGACAAGTGCAAACTCAGTCTCCCAAATGAGAAAGAAGGGTGGATCTTTCAGAAAACACTTTGATACAGAAATCCCCATCATGCAAACATGGAGTAAGAAGAGATTAATCCTCAGAACCCATAAAGGGAAATGGTTGGTAAATGTAGGGTTCATTCAGAGAGTAGCTACTCTGTAAAAGAAGTTTTATGTTTCACAGCTCAGTGTAACACTACAGAGCCCTTTGCAAGTTCTGTTCTTCTCTTTCTCAGAGATGGATTTTTTTTTTATTATAAGACTTTCATCCAAGATATATTAAGTATGTTAAAGACTAAAATCCCCCCTTTCTTCTGAGGAAGCTCAGAAGCACACATTGAATGCCTGCATGTTTCCTTCTGTGACATGGATATGGAATTAAAGCTTTGCTATGGCCCAAATAGAGATGAAAAAGTGAACAGAGAGGCAGAGAGAGGAAGAGAGACAATGTCTTAGTCCATACCATGCTTTTTTGGGTGCTCCTCTGAGAGATGGAAATCTAAATGCTTTTCTTTGGTTTTAAGCCAATGGAGGAAAAAGTGATAAAAGGAGTAGCTACGCCATGGTTATTGCAATATGTAGCTTGTAATTATTTACACCTTTTTATCACATCTGGCCTATACTGATAGTAAAGCAGCCATGGACTTCATTTTAAGCACTCTTTTCCTTTGGCTGCAATAACATTACAAGACTCGGGGAAAAAAAGTAAAAAAAATCCCACTTTAATATATAAATTTCCCAGAAGAAACAAAGTGCTCATCCTCTTGGATCCAAAATCAGACATATTTTCCAGCTAGGCATATATTCTTTCCTAGTATCTGACCAGTATTTACCACAGATGAACCATAAATAGCTCTTCTTCTTTCTTCCCACGAAAACAAAAACAGGTGATTTAAGCTGATCTGTCAAATGTGAGTCTGCCTTTTTAAAAATAATATTTCATATGTTTAAGAATTTCAAAGTAACCTTTCAATCTGTACTTCTTCCTTTCTATTTTCTAAAAGTACAGGCATTGGTCCTTTACCTGTTTGAAAATTTTTCATTCCAAATATGTATTCGCAAAATAAATAAGCAAGAACTTTTGGCCAAAAGACTTTTACTCTTGAGACATCTTCCAGTGATCTAATTTGTCTTTCTTTGAAAACACATGCCAGATTCCAAACCCCATGAAGACAATTGCTTCAATACCATCCTCTGCAGCTCACAGGAGTCAGAGGAGACAAAAAAAGGAGAAATAAACAAAAAGATGAACACATATCCCTTTTTTCTGTTAATCAGAATATGTTCAAAACTTAGTAACTTATTGAAAACATGAGTGTTTGTCATTGTTCAGCTAAGTTCAAGAAAAAGTTGTGTGGAAACTGTTGAAAATGAGATTCTTCTCCCATTAAGAATTCACTCTGCCATGTGTGCCCTGTGTAAAGCAAGAATTCACATCCTTGAGCTCCACTTTTGCCATAAATCTTAAGCAGAGTTGCCTGCTCATCCCCAATCAAAGCTGAGATTTGCTGCACATCCTTCACCCTATGTACGTGTTTTTGACAGTGATTTTGTTTCTACAGCTGAGCAAATGACAGAATTATCCTTTTACCTGCTTTCTGTGTCAACTCTCCAGACAGTGATTTCATAAGAGTGTTTTGTTCAGTCATCTTGTTGATGGCTCTGTGTCTCACTTGTTTTCACTCTGTGTGAACATCCAGGTGTTCAATCTTCATTAGTGCAAATAATCAGGGAAAGGACATGTTAATCTCCAGTTTGTCAAAAGCAATTTCAAATTGTCTGTTTAACTACGATACTGAGCTCACTCTTCTTTGGTTAATTAGATGTGTTAACAGAGGCAAAGAAAAATGGATAGCAGAAACCTAGCAATGTAACTGCGTGTGAACTGAGAACTGTGAACGTTCATTCAGCACAGTTTTACATACTTAGTACTTCTAAAATGAAAAAAAAAAGTTATTGCAATTTTTTGGTGTTAAAATACTTATTTTCTCTATTAAGACAAACGTACTGCATAACTGAAACTGTCCTCAAAAGAGAAGTACCTATTTGCATTATTAAGTTTTTTTTTCTGGGTGACAGTACTCTTTTATTCCCAATCTTATTGTGTCTGTAATGAATGCTAAAGTCACTGAGTTCCAGAACTGCAATGTTTATTTTTCTTTAGTTTGAAGATGTTTAAGCAAAAGTGCATTTAAAAATTTGAACAGTTGGGCAGTTGGGTGTGTTATTTCAGCTTGAAGCCAGCTCCTTGCAGTTCAGTGCTCCAGTTTACTGTCCAAAGGGGGAACAAGAATATGATGAAAAGCAAAAAGAAGAAAAAGAAGACAATCAAAACAAAAAACAAAAAAAAAAGAAAAAGAAAAAGAAAAGAAACAAATTAACTGTTCCTCAGCAAAATGAAACCCTGTGGGTTTCCCTCCTCTACAGAATCTGTCTTTAATAATCCCTCAAGGCCAAATTCAGTTCCTAAGTCTCTCACAGGTAATTGATTGGTGTCTTGCATCTGTACTCCAGTAAAAAAATCAGTCACTTAAATATTTCAAAAGAATGCTTCCCTGAAGTATGCCAGAAACTTAAAATTAATTCCCCTTTTCGAAATAGAAAAATAATCACCTATTTCAGTGTGGCAAAGTTCCTCCTCTTATTTTTAATAACTTCTTCATGCTTATTTAGTTATGTGAAAGTTTCCAGCAACAGGGAACTGAATTTCAGTTCCATATTTTCTGCTGGGGTTGAAACAGGGTGCAGAGTAAGATTTTCCATAATACATTAGGGGTACTTTGACTTTTATAATAATACAATATAAATTAAATAGTGGATGTGAGAGCAGAGAGTAATTGTGTTTGTGCAGCAACATTTCATAGTGATTTTTCATTTATTAATTTGTTTTATTGATTTGATACATCAATAGTAAGTCTATGTATGAGACAAAAAAGAAAAGGAAATAGACTAAATTGGTATTCACAAGTATGAAATTAACATGAAGTTCAAGGTTTATCAAGAAATTATGATCGGGTTGAACAAACTGAAAATGGAATCGTTATCAGAATCAATTGTCTTATATCTTACAGTAAAGATTTTGAATTATTAAAGCTTTTATATTGTTTTATAAATGTCAGAAATCTATAGAATATTAATTTATTATTATTATTTTAGATAATAATTTCTGTGATATTTTAGGAAGAATATAAAATTTTGGCTATAATTGACAACAAAATATGAGAAAGAAATTTACACCAGCCAGTAATGACAACGTCCTGAATTATATGATAATATTTGTACACATAATTAATATACTAGAACATCATATAATTGAAATTAATTTAAAATATCACAGCTATTCACTCCACTTTAATTTTATCTTCCAATTTCTTTCACTCTAGCTCAACATTTTACTTACTTCCATAATGGTAATATTATTTATGATCTCAGTAAATATCTTAACTAATGTTTCTATCATTTTAAATTTATTAAATAAAAATTAAGAAGTGTAATATATTTAGCTAAAATAGAGAGGGCAAAAATACAAATTTTGGTCTACTTTTAATAAAAAACCTCTAATAATTTTGAAGACTTTTTTTCTTTTCTCCGCATTTTTACATGTTCTTCTTCATCTATTTTTTCTTTTCATGTTTAAAATGGTGACAAGTCGAGGAAAGAAAGATAGAGAAATGGTAGAAGTTAATTTTACTAATTCTACTACTGTTAAAAAATATATTTTTAAAATTATTTTTAAATTTTTGAAGTTTAAAGGATATTTTTTAATTCTTCACAGGATTTATGCTTTAATTCTTTTTGCACACTTTTCTAAATATTGTTGTATATATATTCAAAAATTAATTGAAATTGATAATTAAGACTTCAAACATGTTCCTTTCCAGACACAATAAGTTGATTTTGACACTTAGATTTTTTTTCCCTATTTCCCTCCTAAAAAACATTTTTTTTAATTGTTCAGTGTAGGAACTCATACTTACAAAATCAAACTATGTTCCTTGTTGTATATTTTTACTTTTTTTAATAGCATATGATTTAATATGCTTCATCATCTCTTCTTCTTCTTCTACGTCCTCCTATGGCAGTTTTCCCTGATACTTTTATTTTATTTTTCCTCTCTCATCCTTCTTTTCACCCTGGCTCTATTTTGTCTCTCTTCTTGAATCATGAATCTTGTTTTCCCTCTGTCTCTCTATAAAAAAGAAAATCTTCCTTTTTTTGCTTTCTAATATTTTTTTTTCTCCTGCGCTGCCCACTTTAACATTTACTTTTTCTCCTGTCTTATGTCCCCTGAATCAGTCCATGATGTACTCTCATCCATTTTAACCAAAGAGGGGCTTGTCCACAACCAAGCATGTCCTAATTACTCACCAGGCTGAGATATTAGGAAATTAAGGATTTTTTTTTTCTTTCTTACCTGGAACATGCCCCCAAATCAGATTTCAGTTGAAATATGATGGAAATTCTGCTGATAACCTAGTCCAGCCCCTTGGTCTCAGTGGGGTCAAGCTGTCCAGGATTTTGTACAGCATGATTTTGAATACCTTCAACCTCTTTTTGGAAGTTTGTTCCACAGTCTGATCATCCTTATAAGGAAAAAGATAAAGTGATTTTTTCTTTATGTTTGAATGGAAATTCTTATTTTCCTCCTGTCTCTCTTGTCCTATCACTGGACACCAATGAGAGGAGCCTGGATTCATGTTCTCTACTGCTACCCCACCAAGTATTTAGACACATTGATCAGTTCCAGGAACTAGGGAGGTCACCGTTCCCCTGTGCTGCACTGGTGAGGTCACACCTTGAGAACTGTGTCCAGCTCTGGCCCCTCAGTTTGGGAAGGATGTTGAGACTCTTGGAGTGCATCCAGAGGAGGCAGCAATGCTGGTGAGGGGCTTGGAGCACAAACCCTGTGAGGAATGACTGAGGGAGCTGGGGTGGCTCAACCTGGAGAAAAGGAGACTCAGGGGTGCCCTTATCACTCTCTACAACTCCCTGAAAGGTGGCTGTAGCTCAGCTGGGGGCTGGACTCTTTCACCAGGCAACAACTGACAGAACAGAGAGGTCACAGTCTCAAGCTGCACCTAGGGAAATATGGGTTGGATATTAGGAAAAAAGGTTTTTACAGAAAGAGTGATAAAGTTCTGGAACTGTCTGCCCAGGGAGGTGGTGGAGTCACCATCCCTGGATAGGTTTAATAAAAGGTTGGATGTGGCACTTGGTGGCATGGTT
The DNA here is from genome assembly GCF_012460135.2 of Molothrus ater. Classification (NCBI taxonomy): domain Eukaryota; kingdom Metazoa; phylum Chordata; class Aves; order Passeriformes; family Icteridae; genus Molothrus; species Molothrus ater. Next base: position 102,451,094 of record NC_050480.2, on the reverse strand, counting down.
CAATTGAGGTATTGGGGTGTAGTATTTTCAGGGTCCCCAGGACGAGGTGAGAGATGAGGAATCTGACTCCATGTTCTCAGAAGCCTGATTTATTATTTTATGTTATATATTATATTAAAAGAATGCTATACTAAAACTCTACTAAAAGAAAAAGATAAAGACAGAAGGTTTAACAAGAATGATAATAAAAATGTGACTGACTCCTCAGAGTCTGACACAGCTGATGGTGTTTGGTCATTAAGTAAAAACAATTCACATGAAACCAATCAAACATGCACCTGTTGGTAAACATTCTTCTGCAACATTCCAAAGCAGCAAAACAGGGAGAAGCAAATGAGATAATATTGTTTTTTTTTTCTCTGAGGCTTCTCATCATCCCAGGAGAAGAAATCCTGGCAAAGGGATTTTTCAGAAAATATGACAGTGGCATTGAGGCATGTTTTGGACTCAATGATCTTAAAGGTCTATTCCAACTTTGTCATTCTGTGATTCTGTGATTCCTCCTCAGCCTTCTCTTCTCCAGGCTGAACAGTCCCATCCCTCTCAGTCTCTATTTGTATGTCAAATAGAGTAATTTCTTAACCATCTTTTGGTTCTTTGCTAAGCGAGCTGTTTTGTCCAGTGTCCTTCTGGTATTGTGTCTCATTAGGACGGAGCAGAGAGGAAGGAGCACCTCCCTTGACCTGATGGCAATGGTCTTCCTAGTGCAGTCAGGGATGCTCCTGGGCTTTTTTTACTGTGAGAGTGCATTGCTGCCTCCAGGTCAGCTTGGTGTCTACCCTGAGCCGCAGCTCTTTCCTTGCCAAGCTGTCTTCTGGCCAGTCAGCCCCCACTGTGCTGGTCCATGGGCTTGCTCATCCCCAGGTTCACAGCCCTGTTTTTCTCCTTGTTAGAGCTCAAGGGGTCACTCTTTGTCACATTCTCCAGTCCACTGAGTTACCTGAGTGAAACCATCTAAGCTAACAACACTCCTCTCAATTTTGTATCATTTGTAAACTTAATGAGGGTGTACTATTTCCATGGCCTTTGTTATTCATGAATATGTTAAACAGTGCTGATCCCAGCATTAACTTCTGGGGCAGACATACTGCTGGTCACTGCCCTGCAGCTGGACTTTGTGCCACTGGCCACAGATGCTTGAGCCCATCAGCACAAAAAGCTTTAATTTTACCTTACTGTCCTTTTGTCTATCCTGTACTTCATCAGTTTATGTCTCAGAGATCAGGTGAAGCTGATCAGTGTATAGTTTTCTGAATCTTCCTTCTGGCCCTGCTTGAAGATAGGAGAGACATCTTCTGTTTTCCATGGTCAGGAATCTCCCCCAGGCACCACAACATTCCAAAGATAATGAATAATATCCTCAAAATAACATTTTTCAGCTACCTCACCACTTGTGGGTGTATCCGATCCAGCCCCATGACTTTAGTTCCCCCACTTTGTTTAAATATATCCTAACCTGAGACTTTTCATAAATAAGGTTTTTTTTGGCTCCGGACTTTCCCACTGGTTTTAGTGGCCTGAGATTCCTGAGTAAACCTCAGGATTAAGGGTAAACCTCACCAGTAAAGACTGAAGTGAAAAATCCTTGAGAAATTCAAGCTTTTTCATGTCTCTGCCCCACTCAGCAATACACACAGATTTTCTCTAATCTTCCTTTTTTATTCTAATGTAATTATGGCAGTCCATCTTGTCTTTTACATACGTGGTGAAATTTCTCTTTAGTCTGGACCTGGCTTTCTAATCCTATCTTTACATGATCAAATTTAAAAGTATGTCTAAGATGATCAGACACATCTTTTCCTTCCTTCCTTCCTTCCTTCCTTCCTTCCTTCCTTCCTTCCTTCCTTCCTTCCTTCCTTCCTTCCTTCCTTCCTTCCTTCCTTCCTTCCTTCCTTCCTTCCTTCCTTCCTTCCTTCCTTCCTTCCTTCCTTCCTTCCTTCCTTCCTTCCTTCCTTCCTTCCTTCCTTCCTTCCTCCTCCTTCCTCCTCCTTCCTCCTCCTTCCTCTCTTGTACTCATCCTTTTCAGTAAAGACCAACATGATTGTCTGTGCAGGTCTCCTTACATTGTCTTTGCTTCATTGATTATTGGGATGGATTTTTCTGAGTTTGGAAGACATGAAGCATCTAGAGGACAATGCTTGGATGTCTCTTCTCTCCAGTACTATCTCTAATGGAATTCTTCCAAGAAGGTCCCTAAAAAGGCCAGAGTACTCTACTGAAGTCCAGGGTTGTGATTCCTCCTCTCAGTGTCTTGAACTCCACCACATCACAGCCTGACTTAAGGGTTTTACACACCTGATCAGTCCTTCCCTGTTTGTAAGTGTGACCTGCAGCAGGACGTGTCCTTCCACGGGACCTCGCTTCACCTATGTCAGGAAATCATCAGCGTGCTCCAGAAACCTTCTGGATTGCTGCTGTGTTGTACTTCCAGCAGACACTGGGGTAGCTGCATTTCCCCATGAGGACCAAAGCCTGCATTCCTGCAGACTCAGTTGCAAAGGTATAGCAAAATTCTTCTGCCAGAAAATATTACAAAAATCCCTAAACTAAGCCTTCTTCAGAATGTGTTTATCTCCTAGACAATAAGTTTTTCTGGATGCCAATATCTCGTCATACAATAATTATGCCTGTAATTAAAATATTGTTATCAGAAATATCTGGGTTTTTTTTTTTTTTTTTTAATTTGCTTGCGTTTTGGGTTTGTTTTTTTTTCCTCTGTGAAGCTTGCAATGGGGGACTCCTGTGGACCTCTTTCCCCTTAGGGTGTCTTACAGAACCTGGCCTTTTTTAGGTCTGCTTTCAACAATTTCCAGAATCAATCTGTGACATTTTTAAAAACATAATCTGGAAACAAATTGTAGAGAAAGGTTCCCATGCCTTCAGAAAGTGTTAGTAAGTGAGTGGGTGGTGTAATGTGGGAGATACATTAGTTGCTATACATAGGAATGAAGTATGCACAACAAGAATAAATGGAAGGAATGTGATCAATGCTGCTACCCACACTGTTATGGATTTTGGATGGCTTGTAATCAGCTTGACCTCCATACTTTACATGGAGCATTCTGGAAGATGTAACTTACTATTATTAACATAGTTAAAACTGAAAAAAAAATGAAAACCCCATTATAAAAAGATAAAAATTACACTATATTCGATAATGTCAGCTATATCTTAACACCCCCTTGATCAAATCAATACATGATGTTATAGCATCATGACATTTTTGATCATGTATACATTTCCTCACATTTAAAAATCCTAGGAGAGAGCAGGTATTTTATTGTTTTGATAGAGCATCTGGGTTTTATCGTTTAGAAGTCTGTGAAAAATAAGTACAAAATACGTGTTGAACTGAGATTGTACTTTCAAAAATAACAAAAAAAATCAATAAAAAAGCAACAAAAAATCCTACCCAAATAGGCATCACCTAGTGAGTAATAACTTCATTTCTATATAGCTCAGGGGGGTTGCAAGGGGAGTGTGAAAAGTTCATTATCATCAACCAGGAAAAAAAGCGAGTGCTAAGAAGAAAGAATCGTATTTCCTATTGGGATTTCTCTCAGACTACATGATTTGCATGAAGGGCGCCACATCAAACACATTGGGTGCCCTTTTTCAAATATTAATGTGAAGCTTGTTTCAAGTTCTTTCTTGACTTTGTGCCACCTTGTATCAAAGGAACTTAAAAGCAGGACTTGGGAGAAAAAAATACTTTTCCAACTGTTTCAGCACTTAGCAAAAATCTTTCTTTATTTGATCAGTTCTGCTTCAAACTTTTATTATTTTGACAAATAGGCACATTTTTATAGCTGTGCATTCTATTGCAATATGATTTGGACTTTTTTCTTGTATTTTTTGAGGTTTTTCCATTTTTCAGCAATGGGTGTCATAACTGACCCACTCAAAACATTTGTGCACTACACACTTTAATTATCTGCTTTAGTCTTTTCTCCTTCATGCCATAATTTCTATTAAATATTTGTGTATCTGAGGGAGATTATACCAAAGTATGCCACAGAAAATGGAGCCCTTAAGATTAAATGTGTGTAGTCTGATCTGTCCTAATCTTACCTCACTGAACTTTGCTCCTCTTTTGGTCAATGGGGTGAAATAGGTGCCTCTCCAGGATGGTTTGGCTAAATTAGTTGTCTGAGAGAGATGACATGAATTTTGCTCCAACAGAAGCAGTTTGTTTTAAATGACTATGAAAAGGGAATACAATGCTTAGCTTGTATTTAAATTACTAATATTTAGACCTAAAAGTGTTAAGTAATTTTCAATGAATGTAAATCAGTAGCAGCACCAAAAAAGAGAATACAAAATGAACATAATTTTTATCTTTTTCTCTCTCCCCTCAGAGGCAAAGAAAGCAGGAGAAAAGTGGCAGGAATTTTTGTTGAGGCAATCTAAGCACAAATAAATTTCTCATAAAAATACAAGAGATGAAATGTATTATATAACATGAGAACAGTTATTAGAGGTAAGAAATTAAATTGTGGAAATTTACAGAAAAGCAGTTGTGTGAGGAGTTGGTGTTTTCACAGTGCACAACTTACAGTCTGAAGGATAAAAATATGAAATTGATATGAAATAGAAATAAAATGCAGGTTCTAATAGGTAATTTAGGAAATAACAGTATTCTAGAACTAAATTTTCTCCACAAAGCCTGGGAAGAAATCTTCACTGAGATCTCACAGGATATGGTAGGAAAAATTTTAAATTTGCAATTATCATTCAGATTTTTGGGTGAAACAATCACCACAGAGGTTGAGTATGCAAAGCTACTGCAGTATTTTATCAAAAAAATCCTAAGTGTTCTGGAGAGTAAAGGTAAACAGGTTGTTTGGTCTGTAAGACAAAGGATTTCTAAACCCTTTTCCTTACTATTTTTCATTTAAAATTAAGTTAGAAGGAGATTAAAGTGAACTACTGAAAAAAATGTGAAAAGCCTACCAGTGTTACTAAAATCTAGTAAAGTTTAGATGTAATATATTCTTTATAGTCTTAATACACAAAAATATCTTCACATTGAAGTCAATGAGATAAGAGTTTTTCTTGTAAGTCACAGAAGAAGCAGACTTTTATAGGAATTTTACATTGATATTTTTTGAAAAAAAGTAGTTATTAATATTTGTTGACCAGTCTTATCTATGGTCAGAAGCAAAATAAAATATAATGATCCTGTCTTTAAAAACACAGCATGTACAGTAGTGAAAGAACAATATGATCATTAAGAATGGATGATATGGATGCTTTTTCTGTCTTGCATAGAGATGAAAACATCTGATTTTAATATATTTTCTTTTTTTTTGTCCTTTCCCTCAGGGTGAATTTGCTGTCACCTGTAGGTTGGATGTATTGTCATGAGTATTTATTACCATTTTCCTAGGGTTTTTTTCTTCCCCTTGACTCTGTTAAGTTCATGGGCATTTTGCATACTTTAAAGCATTTGGGATGAAATTATTCATAAAAAGAGAAAAGCTAAACTATTACATCATATTGTAATCCTATATAATGTATCTTGATTATAGTTTCTAATTTTAGGTATTAATTACTGCGGGGAGACTAGAATCTGCTCTACAACTTTGGCAGCTCCATGTGTATTGAATTAGTCTTTATTTCTATTGGAGTATTTAAAAGCAGAATGTGTCTCTATGAAATTAGTGGTATAAAGTTTTATTAGATTCTTTTGCTTATAATACAACATACCACTAAGAGTATTCTAAGCTGGCAATTATGGGCAGAAGACCTTTTACCACTTAGCTGTGCACTCTCTGTGTATTTTCTGCAGTCAAAAGTGACAAACCTGCCCCATCAGAAAAGGCCCACACCAGCAATTTTTTGTTTGATGTTTCTGAGAAATAAGGATGAGGTATTTGGTTATTGGTTTCCACCATTATCAGTAAAATGAGGTTAAGGAAAGAAAATCAACATTGTATATGAAACTACCCTCACATTCTTTCTACTCCACCACTGTTCCCTTTCTATTGTAGATCATTTACACAGAAAAGATTCACTAGGGTGACTGTTCCACAGCTGAAACAAAAGCTCTTTGATTTTCCAAGCTTCCTCCAAATTCACAAGGAAAGTCAGCAGAAAATGCTCACCTGAATCTAGTAGAGTAATTCAAATATTTCTATTAAATAAAGAAAAAAAAACAAAAAAAAAACCAAAGAGAGAGAAAAGAGAAATATTTTCTGCTTCTTATCTTGATTTAGTGATAACCTGGAACAAATGTAAGCAGAACAGCATCACTGTAGTTTGATATTGCAATCCATTCATCTTTAAGCTACATTTTCTACCTAGCTTAATCATGCTTTAATTTCTTATCAGCTTGTCCTTATGGACTCTATTTATTGAGCATCAACATCCAGAGCTATTACAGAGTATGTTGAAAGGATAAATCTCCTTGTAGGAGAGATCTTCCTGGAAAAGACACAGTGTAAGTAGTGGTAAGCAGCAATTACTTCCCATCAGCCTACAAAGACTGTGAGATTATTAAATTATATTTAAGATTGTGTCATGGATGTTACCTCACTTTAAAGAACTCTGATATATCTATATATCTATATATCGATATATATCTCACATGGTCTTAAATCACTGTAAAACATGATGCATTACCACTTAGCTTTTAGCAAAGGCATACACTTAAGATTCCTGTACCTGTTCCCATGTCCTCTGCAACATGCCTGCATCAGGAAAAATCTTACAAGCCCTCCCCTACCCACTCCAGCTAGACCCTACCTTTCAAAGCCACCAATGTATGAGTCAGTGTATCCTTGCCCGCTAGCAAGGAGTAGGCTTCGATATTTTCCCCTGACTACAAATTTAGAGATCCCTGTGCAGAAACATTTTGATTTTGTGTCTTTTACTGCTGTTCCTCTTCTACAAAAAGCCCTGGGAATGTTCCACTTTGGGTAGTTTGGTTTCCAGAATGCTAAAGCAGCTCTTAGTTCTCTGCTTGCAAACAAAACCAAAATGGTGTAATTTTGCCCAATTGCTAAAAACTCTGATTTTCAAACTCTACCCTCTTTGCTTTTGCTTTTTTTTAGAAGAACTTTTTCCATTTCAGCCCTTATAAAAACAGGAAAGGGAAAGAATAACTAATTTACTCTCTGCAGTTAGAGCATGACAATTTATAAAGACTTTATAAAGCTGACAGTTTATTTTTCCTAAGTATTCAAAAATTAATACACATCTTTTCAAAAAGCATAGGTCCCAAGAAGGTCAAAATTCAAATTATCATTAAAAATAATTTCCTGTTCAAGATCTCTAAAGATACATAATACAGTGCATTATGACTGCCAAACTCTGAATTATCATTTTAGGAAAGAAAAAAACCCCAGCTCACCTTCATAAAACATGGCTTCATATTTGTCTTTCCAACCCCAATCTCAGAACAATTTTATCAGGGATTTCCTGTCCTGGACTGAATAAGAGCTATTCAAGTTTCTACCAGACAGTGGTTCAGGGTAGTATGAGAAAATGTCAATTTTTTATTGTTGAGCACTGGTTCCATGTGGCTGCGTAATCTTATGTTTCTGACTAGCTGCAAAACCATGACATGTATATTGTACTGCACAACCTGGTACTGATATTATGCTAAATCTTGTAATATGACAAAATTACACTCATAAAATAATGCAATTCACTCTCAACAAATTTATTAAAACCTTATGTGAAATCATTTTCTGTCTTAACTCTTATATTGGATCAAGCCCCTGATGTGTTTGTGAGCTGAACTTTCCCTCCTTTTTGTCTCAAATCACATTTTCAGAAATAAAATTGTTTGAAGTCTGGGTAGAAATATTATGAAAGCTTATTTTTCTGTGAAAAAGCAATAGAATAGGTGTCTTAGTACACATATCCAAGTTGCTAGGTACTGTTTTCAGTAATTTAACTTGGAGTTCATCCCTTGGTATATAGAGTTATGATTTCTTCACACTGAGGGCTAATACAAAATGTATTAACTGCAAATGAGGAGCTACAAAAATCAAACAAGGCAGTGTTTGAACACATTAATTTCCAACTCAGCTGATGCTGCATAAAGTGTTAACAGTAAACTCTGGGCCACAAGGGGATTACAGGTCTGATCATGCACTCTCAGCCATGTAAGATCTCAGCCATGTTTCTCTTTGATGCTTTCAAAAGTATAATTTCCCTCCTCATCCTGGAAGGGAGAAGAACAACCCATAGCTATTTTTCATTATTGTCTCTTTTTGTGAGCAGTACTTTATAAAATGACAGTGCATATGGACAAAAGAAAATTTGAGAGATTTACTTAATGAAAAGAAAAATATGCTTTACAATTACCCTAAGACTTGTTGGGAGAGTTGGTGTATTCCACCTATTAAAAGAAATGAACATAAATATGAAAGTTCTCTGAATACTTCACAATTAAACTGACAGAACTTTACATATGTAAAGGAAAATATGCTATAGGTATCCTAAATTCACAAGAAGTGTGATAAAAGACACACAATGATGGAAAAATAAATTATAATATAGTTCTTTACATTTTAAGGGGTGTAGCTCCAGGATGTAAGGCCAAGATCCTTTTATTACATGTTGTTTATTCAAATGCTTTGAAACAGACACTTAGTCCTGAAAGTGGATGGTTTTCTAGATGTGTTACTCATTTGAGTTGTTTTTTTTTCCTAAGGTAGGATTTTAAAAATTCAATATTATTGGATCATAAAAACCTATTCTAGAATGGCAAGAAGTAATAAATCCATAATTGCATTAACTGCAGAAAAGTTAATAGACATTTTAATTAAAGAACCACCCTAACAGGATTAGAATTCACTGCCCTATAAATGCTGAATCGTGCAGTGTCTCATCATAATTTCTGAGAATGTACAGGTGCTAAATTAACTACAGAGACCTCATCTTTTGTTCCTTGTGTAAAATAAAAACATATTGTAAATTAAAATGAAAAATTAATTTACAAGGTTATCACTCCATAATGCAGACAAAGCCTATTGACTAGTGAAGCTGGTCAGGAATTTCCTGAGGTGCCTCTTTATTTGAAAATGTTGATAATGGGAACAAATCATTTCTGGGAAACGAATCTATTTCATAAAAATTTAATCAGAAAAGGTATCTCAGGACTTGTCAGGTTTTCTGATCATATCTGGAGCACAAGAGGCTTGAACATTTCAGAGGTCAGACTTCTTACCTTGCAGAATAGGCAGCTGCTTTTTACACAGGAGGGGGCCTGAACCTCCTGCCTCTACAGAGCTTGCTGCTGGTGAGCAGGGTGTGCACAGCACTGGCAGCAATGAGGCTGCTGGCAGCCTTTCCCACTTAGGAGAGAAGGAAAACCATGCTGTGTGCCAGCTAGAAAGCCATGTATTCACAGCAGTGCTTGACTTCTGTCTAACATGCTTTTGGGAGTCCAGGTGGTGTATCTGACTTGTGTAGAAGCACGAGAATACAGTATCTCAGTTTCACAATATCTTGGAAGCTTCTATGTGGTACCTTTTCCCAGACTGCAGGGGAGGAATAAGAACAATTTCAGTTATTCTTTAATATATATTAAACTTCCCTGGCTTCTCTGTAAGCAGCCTTGCTTTCAGTCCCACCTAAAAAAAATGACTTAAAAATAATAAACCAGGACACTTTCATGCTAAAGGAGGAAGAAAAAATCTTGCATTCATTCAAGTCACTTTGTATGAAGGACGTCTACAAGCAAGGCATCATAAAATTAGACTAAATGTCATGTGATATTTTGATACTTAACCAACATTTTTTAAATTCATTGCAGTGTATTTTTCATGCTAAAGATTACTGGAAGAGATCGCTGGACACTGACTGAATTTATAAGTTGTGAGAAGTGATCTGTTGGCAGAATACAAATGCAGGTGATTATATCCAGTGGTTGGAGGAACACATAAATGGCCTCTGCCTTAACTTTACTAACAGCAGTGTTTTTAATTCAGTTTGATGTTAGATGAAAATGAAATAAAAAATCACCCAGCATCCCTCAACCCAGCAACATGATGCCAAAACCAATTTGCTCCATTTATGTGATAAATGCATCATTCCCTGCATAAACTTTTGCCTTGACTTTATAGATCAGTTTCTATAAGCTAAATGTTTCCATGAATAAGACTTCTACAGGATAAATAAAAAGTCTTTTATGCAGCATTGAAGCTGGCCCTCTCCAGGAAAGGTTCACAATTTCATCCATTTTGTTATCAAAAACTTGTTTTACTCATGCAGAAGATCAGATTCATCTGTTCTAACAAAGACATTTGCTTTGTAAATATTTCTGTTTGAGCTTGCCATCAAGGCTCTCTTCAGAGTCAACAGGCTTAAATTGACACTATACATACAACTCACATTATCCTATATTTTTACATATAAAAAACAGATAAGCAAAAAAATCCCAGTATCTGTAAGCCCTGTTTTTTCTATTGACTGCAAAAAGAGGCTAAAGTAGTAATAGCTAAGGTGTAGACAGTAAGACATATGTATCTTAAAAAAATATGAGATTAAAGACTTGTTAATAAATACTTTTGTTAGGGTTTTTTCGCAAAAGCTGAGTCAGTATAAGTTAGGGACAATATAATACATGTACACAGGTTCACTGAAATGAGAACGAGATTAATGACATAAATGATCACATTTTTAGTAAAATATTTCACTGGTTCCTGGAAACTGTTGTGGTTCCAATCCTCAAAAGTGACACACAGGCAGGTTCCTTTTTCAAACTCATTCCTGTTTCCTTGTGTAAGACAGCAGCTATATATTTGCAACAGTAACACTAATAATACCACACAGATATTATTTCTTTACTTTGTTGCACAATCATTATGTTAATACTGTATCAGAGGCATCACTATAAAAATAGTGTAGAGTTATCATTTATAATTTCTCAGAGCCCCATTTGGGTATGAATTTTAAATAATGTATTTTGATTCCAATACATTCTGAGAAATGAACTCTCCATCTGTTCCTTCCCACTCTTACCTTATGGTTGATATTTAGTTTAAAACCAGCAAAGTCAATACAATCCATTATAAAAGAGACTTTAGTAGGCAAACATTTCTATGCTATATTGAATATGCTCTGTATAATAAAAGTGATTTGAACAACCTGCACTGTACTTTGAAGTTATTAGCTTGCATAAAATATGGACTTATATCAGGAAAGAGGTATAATGCACTTGCTTCTGTATTACAGTAGCATGAACAAAGAGAATAATTATCAAAATAGGACATCCTGAATAATCTTCAGATTTTAAACACGAAAAAATAATTTGAAAATAATGTCTTCATTTTACATTGAACTCCTTTGCAGTCGTCACCCTCCTCTCCCCCTACCACTCCCATTTCAATGGAGGAGGCTTGCAGCCAAGAGCATTTATGCCTTTCATAATTTTGTAGAAAATAATTTCAATACAGGGAATGGGAGGGAAAGAAAAGAGAATTTGCCATATGTTATGCTATATAAAGAATAAGCAAATGCTGACACATCATGCAACCAGCTCTTCATTTCCCAGGCTCTTCCCTTCACCCCATTTTAAACACAAGTGCAAGATGTGTCCTAAGAAAACATGAAGAACTTGATGATGATGATGATAAGAACTTGAACAGGCCTTGAGTTCCTGCCAAGATATCAGGTTCCTGGGGTATGATATGGTCCAGGATTGTATTCTCCCTAGTTTAATGTCCATATTGGTACTCTGTAAGTACCAATAGAAAAACTATATGCATGTACAGGGAAGGCCATGGGACTGGTGCTGGCCTTGGACTTTGTTTTTATATGATACAAATTAAACTAGAGAGGTAAATAATGAATTAACCCTTCATCCAAGTTATTCCACAACAGAGGTTTTATGTTATATTATTATAGTTAGCCATTTACTTGTAGCCTATTTATATAAATTATAAGTTCTTTAAACACTAAAAGTAAGATTTTTGCCTTTTGTCTAATTTCTTTTTTTCTCCTTTCATACTCAAAATAGCTAAAATAACTAGAGATGTCTGCAATACATCATTGGGCAAAGGAACCTGAAATGAAAGTCCTACGTAAGATGCCTGATTTCACTTCCCTTCTGCCTTTTTTCAACCAAGAAGAAATGGAATAATAATGGCCACCATTTCTGCCTAGAAGCTGTCCCCAGATGAACAGTTTGGTAAACACTGGGTGCAGAAGGGCTGGATTTATCCATGTCCTACATACATCCTGTCTTGTCTGTCTTGTGGCAGACCATTGCTTGATGCAGCATCCACATCTACCCCTTTTACCCAGGGAAACAAACAAAAAAAAAAGTAATCCATACACATTTCTTGCTGCTTCTTTGTGGGTCTAACCTGTCTCCACACAGGTTTATCAGAAGACAACCTGCTTATTGCCAAAAGTAATTCATTTTAACCTGGACTAAGATGGATTCACAAGACTCAATTTGGTATTTGTGGGATTCTACAAATGCTGCTCTTTGTGTCTTATGACAGACAAGACACACATTGCTCCATGGAAATCCATTGATCATGCTTGAAGCATGCAAGTTTATATAAAATTACTTCTAGTTACAAACAAAATATTTAGGGAAGTTAAGTTATTAGAGGATTTTTTTTTTGCCTGCTTTTATATTGCCTACTCCAAGACTAGAGGCTATAGGCCTAATAAGGTACAAAAAGCTATTAACACTCATTATTCCTTCTGACTATTTATTTAAGAAGTAATCTTGTTACCCTTCTTAAACACCACTATTATTTTTACTGTTATTGTAATTTTAAAATATTAACAATCATAATAAAAAGTAAAAAAATATTAATATTACCTTCAAAAGTCAGAGATCATTTTCAAAATAAAAGAAAATAAATAAAATTAAAATAAAACCAGTAAAACTTGGCAGAAAGACTAAGAATTCTGTGGAAAGTATTTCTGAACATTTATTCTTTGGCTTTTGTAATTAGCCTATGTTAATCTCTTTGGTCAGCTAGTAATTCCTTGTTCGTCTCTATTTGAACCACATGCAAAGTAACTTTCATACTTTGAATTATGTTTGCAGCATGTAAAAATCAGAAAAATAAAGTTCAAGCTATCAGCATTCTGAAAATAGCATTAAGATTAAGAATTAGGAAAGTAAAAACTAGCCAGAACAAGTTTTGCCATATGTATTCTTTTATAATGTCTATTTCTTTAAAGGAGGCAGGCAGCATATACAACTTTTTCATTCTGCAAGTATTTCTTCTATGAACTAACTGTAAATTAAGACTAACAAAGAGGTTATAGTATTGCTCTATAGTGCTTTATTCAGTGTTTTACAATCCAATGGGACGTCATTTGATTGACCTCACAAACACTAAATGTAATTTTACTTCACCTTCATTGATGGGCTATCTGCTATCCTTTGTGACCTTAAAGATTCACCTCTTCAGGTTCCTGTCAATTAACACTTTTCAGGAGCTCACAGACAGCCTGACTTGGCTCTGATGATCCAAATGTACTGGAGAGATGCTGAGTGGAGTGTTATTAAATATCCTAGAAGCTATTTAGGCAGGGCTGAGATGAATAAAACCATTTGGGTTTTTATTCCCTCTGGTTTAACCAGTTCGACTGCATACCTCCTACCTATTTAAGTTCTCAAGCAAGTTTAGGAGTTTCATCTCCCACTCAGACTCATGGTTATCCAGAAGTTGCCTCAGGTTTTGCAAGTATTTGAAATAAGTTGGATAGAGGATTTGATGTGAATGTGAGCAAGGCTGCATGATGCTTTTATACATGGTTTTTAGTTTTTGTTTGCCCCTTCAAATGGAATCTGGAATAATACATACAAAGGAATCTGCGTTTTGACACAGTGCAATTCATAAAGGGTGGCTATGATTTGAACAAACCATGCCATTGTTTATAAGTCACAACAGCAGGCATGAGGCAGTACAGAGACCTCCCACTGAACCACTCAAAATATCATCCAGAAAGATGTGAGATCTAACATCTTGAAAGTCCCCATAAGCTCTTGATCAACATTTGAACAGACTAAGAATAGATATTGAAGTGCTTAATTGTCCTGGTTTTGGCTGGGGTAGAGTGAAATTTTTTCACAGTGGCTGTGTTTTGTATTTGTGCTGAACACAGGGTTTAAAAGAGAGAGATGTTTTTGTTATTGCTGAGTAGAGCTTACACAGAGCCAAGGCCTTTTCTGATTTTTGTACTGCCAGGCTGGGAAGTGGCTGGGAGGTTGGGAGGAGACACAGCCAGGACAGGTGACCCCAACTGACCAAAGGGACATTCCAGCCCATGTGACATCACGCTCGGTATAGAAGGCAGGGGAAGCAGGAGGAAGGGGAGGACATTTGCAGCGATGGCGTTTGTGTTCCCAAGTCACCCTGAGGTGTGATGGGGCCCTGCTCTCCTGGGGGTGGCTGAACACCCACCTGCCCATGGGAAGCAGGGAATTAATTCCTTGCTTTGCTTTGCTGTGTGCACAGCTTTTGCTTTTCCTATAAAACTGATTTTATCTCAATCCAGGGGTTATCTACCTTTTACCTCTCCAGTTCTGTCCCTAATCTCATTGGTACAGGAGTGAGAGAGTGACCATGTGGTTCTTGGTTGCTTGCTGCAGTTAAACCATGACATTAATCTAAGACCATTTATGTTCTTATCTTGTAGATGAAGACTTTTCTTCTGTTGAAATCTAATACATTTTAAACACCTCCAATACTCTTTTGTAAATGAGAACTTATTTTTATTGTACAAGATGAAAATCACTGTAGACTTGATATGTTCAGTTTTTCACATGCCATTAATTTATCTTAATTTTTCGTTCTAATTCTTAGGACATGTCTATTCTTGAATAGGAAAGATAATCAACTTTCTCTAAGATTGGGCTGTTAGTTTTAAATTTAATGCCTCTGAAATCTTGGTTAAATTTAGAACAGGAAAATTATGTTTAGGGCAATATTAATTATTAGAATTGGTCATAGAAAATAGAGTTCTCAGGTTAATTGAAAATAAATGTGTACTGATGTGAAGAAAGTTTAAAAATTCTGGGTTTGCATAGAAGATTAAAACAAAATACCTCAATGTTCAATAGCTCTATAAGTTCTAATTCAGAAGACCTGGATATTTTTAAGTGATTGATTCTGCATTCTAAGTTTGTGTCTATGAATAAGATTTTGGTCAAGAGGAATTTTTGATCCCAGCTCTCACTGAAAAGGAAATTAAGGTTCCTTGATATACCTTTAAAAAATCTCAGTTTTTTTTACTGCCTCTTTACTGCCACATCATGGCAGATTTACTGATCACATTTTAAGCATTCAGTTTTTAAAAAAACATTTTTTTCAAATGAAAGAGAAAATAATTAGACGCAAAAACATTGAAAAATTATATTTGACTACTTTTGCCCAGAGCTCTGCATTAATAGCCAATGCAAATATTGCACTGTACATCGATATGTGGTACCAAATTTAAATGGTGCAATAAAAGAAGAAATAGTAAGATAACAAGAACTTGTTTAGCTGTATGGCTTGAAATTCTCAGAATACTGTCAGAGAAGTTTCTGAAATATCTCATAGGAATTAATATTCAAATAAATAACCTTTGGATGCCATGAAGTTTGAGCATATTTGAATTCAACTTTCCAGTTTATAGTCAACTCTAATTAGAGAGGGTTTTTGTGATTGGAATAATTGGACTAAAATTTCTGTTTCTAATTGTTTCTTGGACTAAGGCTTTCCATGTAATCTGAAAATTTATTTCAGAGAAACCAAAACACCTTTGCCCTTTACTACTGGTAACAATTATAATTGTGCAGTGACTTACCTGCTTTTTTGTTTTGACAACATCGCTTTAGGGACACATTATTCATAAAGCAGGAGGCAACCTTTGAAGATGATAAGAGCCATGGAATGTGCTCAGTTCAAGTAGCAAAAATAGTACTTGAATTCAGTCTTCTTTCAAGTTTGATCTGCCTCTGAGAATCAGGAATGGTACAATAGAAATTAGTATGTGCATGAGCTACCTACAAAAAGGCTTCTGTCACATCCTTCTCTCACTCTCTTTTGTTCTCAGTGAACTTCTTTGCAGGTTGTTGAATGTGATATATTAAGAATTTAAACCTTGCTCACTGGAATAAGTGTATGAAATGAGTAATCAGAGGAAGAAATCTTCATACATGTCTTTTGACATTTTACTCTTTTAGCCTACACACAATGCCCTATGGCAAACAGAACTGACCTATATGGGAATTTCGATCCAATATAGGGATGGGGAGGAGGAAGGGGGGGAGAAGCCCTCATATCTGATCTTAATAGCAAAAATGAAGAAGAAAGAAAAGTACTCTGATAGCAGAGTAGCAGATAGCTTGATTAAATCACCCCATGAAAGTGAAAACAGAATAGAAGGCCTTATGTGCCTGCTTGATTCAGTGATACAACAGTCTTGTAGTTTGCTTATTTTTTATTTCTTCAATTTGCTGTCTCGTGTTTATTTTACATTACAGGCCATTTATTTTGCAGGAGGAACTTTTCCTCTTATATCATTTTTCTCTTGTGGTATCATACTGTGCATGCTATGCTTATTCATGAACAGTGAAACACATTTCCCGGGCTCTAAGGAATGTATTGTTTTAGCCTAAGTTTCATGGGACTCAGTGAACTTAAGTCCATTTCTGTTCATAATAATTTACTTAAAGATATTTAAGCATTCAGGTGAGTTAATTATGTGCTGAAGTGTTTGGTTTTACAGACATGAGTGTTCTATTATAATTTTTTTAGTTATTAAAATTGTGTTGTTTTACAAAATATGTACTGAATATACAGAGGTTGGTGTATTAGCCTGTTTTATTACTATATTTGAGATACTTCTTGCAACATGATTATATATAGTTTCAGCATGGACATATGAGGAAATACTGTATGTACGAGTAAGTTCCAACATTATTAAGTCAAGAAAGGACTAAAGTATAAGCCCTTCATACTATCTGAATGCTACTCATTACTCAGCTAAGTAGATCCCCACACAAATCTCATGAAGATGCCATTCTGAACTATGTTTTTTTTCTTCTGTTTAGGATGTACCACAAGAAAGTTTAGTTATTTCATAAGCCTAATGAAAATTTAATTTCCTTGTTTTCCTGAGAATGGCAAAATCAAATAGTTTTCAGATTTTAAACTGTACTCTACCTGCATATCTGATACACAATCAACCAGGAACTCTCTAAAACTGCCCAAGACAATCATTAGGGAAGCTGGCAACTTAGAGGTAGCAAACAGTCAATGCTTCTGCATACTTCCTTCATATGGTCATATCTTTAGGCATCCTGTGTGGCTGATTAGGGTTATAGAACAGCTAAAATTTCAAAACTTCAGATAGTTCAATGAGAAGCAGAAGAGTGGGTTTTGATCCAGGGCTTTTATCTCTGGATTTGCCTAAACAAAAGCAGGATAGATTTGCATCATCTTCAGTGTAATTGGCTTTTAATCAAAAATGATTTTAACATAAATATTGAGATTTTTGTTCCTGAAGCAGCATGATTGTTTGCATTTCCCCTTGAAACAGGATGTAAGTGCAGATGCCATTCAGCTGGAATGCTGACAGCCAGCTGAACTCTGAGGGCTGTGACCCCACTGAAACAATTCTTTATGCAGAGGAAGTGTGTGCAAATAGGTTCCAATGCAGAAAGTAGAAAAGAAATCCGTTGTAACAAAAATATATACCTTTCAAGCTGAGATAAAAACCAACCAGACAAACAAACCAATTTTTCGTTCAAATGATCATCCAAAAGATTCAATCAGCATCTAGGACACACACAGACTTATGAACATAAATAATAAAACTTGAAAGTGAGCATGAAGCCCTGCACTGAATCATACAGTATCAAATATTTGAGGGAAATTTAAAAGCTTGTTTATCACATGTATTGTCTTAGCACCAAAATAAACAAGGTAGGATGAGGCTACTCTTCTCTATCCTATCAGTGTCAGCAACATAAGCACAAACAAGGTTGTGCTGCTAAATTTCTCTCCAGTGTTGATGGCTTGAGAGAGAGGAAAGATAAGAAAAGAGTAAATTGAACAAAGGATATTTGATGTTGCTTGCTATGGCAACATGGCTGAAATAGGATGTGTGCTACTATAAACCAAGAAAAGTGCACCAAGTGTGGTGTTAGAGTGGCCCAGCTGTACTTTGTTGACTGCAACTTCACTGTACACTTTGAAGTGATCACAAGCAAGTTATTTGCAGAATAAAAGTGTGCCTCAAAAATCATAAACCTGCCATGATCTAACAGCCTTCTGAGGCTTAGTGCATCAAATCAGCTCATTTTATGGCCAGAGATGAACAAGACCAAATGCAGCTATGGTCTGAGCCGAAATGTCTCTGAGGATTTTCTCTGGAGGAAGTAAACCTAAAATTTGAATTAAAATAAGAAGAATTAAAATGAATTAAAAAAAAAATCAGTCTGAACTGATTCAAAATTATAAATTTTAAGGAAAAACTTTCAGGAACAACAGATGAACCACAAAGACCCTGACATCAGATCACTCAGGCACAGACTATCTCACTGTGGTTGTTTACTTTTTTAAGACCACTAGCTACTGATCTGATGTGCCCAGGGACAAATGCAGTACAAGGGAGTAGCAGAAAAAAAATCAAAAACAACTGAAAAGCCATGGAAAAAATATTTTGACAATTATTATTAATATGTATATTTTGTTGATTTATTATTCCATTATACAACACAGGAACTCAGGTTACAGTATTAAAAAAATATATAGCAGAACTTGAGAAAGAAACAAAATACTATCAAAGTTGAAGAACAGCTTCATTACAAGGAGCAATACACTAATGTAATACTTCCAAGAGTGGAAGGAAGACAACAGGGGAAGGAGGTAGTAACACACAGAGAAGGAAATGGGTAATGATGATGAATTACAACTATTATCTAAAAATTTTAATAGCAGAAAACCCAAGGGGCATTCAAATGAAATCATCAGGTGTAAACTTTAAAACAAAGAAAAATAAGCTTGTTTCTCACAGCATGTTGTTAAAATGTGATGCACACTGGATGCCAAACTGGAATGTGTTTGAAAAGCAAGTAGGCAAACTTACAGAGACAAGTTAATTAAAGTCTGCTAATCAGAATATTGAGCAATAAGCATGCAGATCAGGAAGTCTATAAACTCATGATTTTTCACAAGATAGGAGGAATATAGTGGGGTCAAAAAGATGGTGTAATGATGGCAGTAGCATTGTACTACTTTTTGGTGCACTGCATTGAAGAATCAACTACCCATCTTCTTTGAAACATTGAACGAAAAAGAGTTTACTTGGCAGTCACTTCATATATCTAAAAACAGCTCTACCATGGACTGTTTAACAGCTCTACCATGGACTGTTGCCTAACCTCACTAATAAACCAGTTAAAATCTCTGTATTATGGAGAAATTATATCTGTTAGCATTCTAACTGAAAATGAATGCAGATATTTTAAGAGCTGCAGGATAGAACCAGTATGACAGTCTCCTGGATAAGAAATAAAGACATCATCAAATATACATTTTAGTCAACTGCTAAACTTTGGCCAAAAGTTTATGCTTATATGCAAGACTATTTTAATAATAAGAATTTTCCTGTAGATTTAACAGGAGTTTTCTTGTAAAATAGGATTGATATTTATTCCAAAATGTGTCAGTTGATTCACTTATTCAGTGATTATGTAGCCTCTGCAGTACTCTTGTTTAGCAAATGTCAAAAGTAAAAGTTTGTTGAAAATAGATACATGGATGCAGGATCTAAGGTTAGCTGCTAAACAACTTTTTTCCTGGATGAGAGTAATGCAGCGGTTTATTGAATG
This sequence comes from Molothrus ater, assembly GCF_012460135.2. Classification (NCBI taxonomy): domain Eukaryota; kingdom Metazoa; phylum Chordata; class Aves; order Passeriformes; family Icteridae; genus Molothrus; species Molothrus ater. The sequence goes on along the minus strand of NC_050480.2, from coordinate 102,431,284 downwards.
GGGTGTCTGAGATGCATGATGTCTTCAATATTAATATCCTAACTTTCAAATAGCTGAGCATCAGGTAACTGACCTATTCAATTTGGACTTGACCAATTCACTGCCTGGTAAACATTTTTCTAAACCCTTTTCAGTACTGAGATTTGTAGAGGGGATTACACACACAGAACAACAAAGGCCTTAAATTATAAGAGTATCATGTGTGAATGCGTGTGTCTGTGTGCACAGATACTCATACACACGTACCTTTTAAGATATTCTTTTTTTTAAGTTCTTGAGGTTAAATATGGGTATAAGTGCTTTGCTAAATGAAGCTCATCAGTGTTTACAATCTTAATCAAAATCCCTACAGAAATACCTGCAAAGTTTTGTCACAATAATGTTTATAAGAGGATATTTTTGGAACACTGTCAAATATCCCAATTAATAAAGTCTCAAATATTGAATTTTATTCAATCTTGCTTTCTTAAAGGCCTCGAGCCAAATCTCAATATGTGTAACAGTAGTACAACTGATGGTCCATTGAGTTACTGGACCTGGGAGAAAATCTTGTGAGGAGGGTTTGCTCCAGACTGTAGGAAGACAAAGTATAAATTTTGCAAAAATCCCAATGCACAAACTTCCAATATCAAAAAGCTTATATGTACAAAAACAATGTACATATAAGTACAGTATGTGTACTTAATTAAGTACATATATGTATCAGTTTGAAAGCCATACTATTTGTAAAGATGAAGTTGTTACTGTAACTTCCTCCACATGGGTCTGCAATTGTATGTAAATTGCAGACCCATTTAAATCCCTGATTTTCCTAATGACCTTGGTTGGTTGGCTACTAGGAGCAACACAGCCAGTAAAAATCAATCTCAATGCTCTATCTTGCAAAATCTTTCAAATAAATACTGTAAACTGAAAGATGGTTGCAATAAGACACAAATGTTATATTTAATTAGTATTTTAGTGCACTTGTTAATTATCTGAACATAACTTCTGAAGAGTTTGGGGGACAGATTTATTCCTGGCTAGGTCTCAAATGCAGCTTGACATTGTGTAAGTAAAATTCCATTTACTTTATAGTCTTTTGCCTCTGTCATGAAAGGGAAATAGCATATTTGGGATGAATCCATAAGAGAATCCCACTAACATTCTTGCTCCTATGACAAGAAGAGGTAGTGTATGGTCTCCAAATGCTAAAAGTCATCCTAGAGTGACTGTGTAGATTCTGCATAAATCTGCTGGGCAGCACAACTGTCTCTCAATTGAGTGTTCCCTTGGTAACACAGGAGACACAGAGATATTTACAGGCTGTGAACCTTATTCTATTTCAAAATGGTTTCTACACGGACCACAACAGTTCTGAAAGAGTTTTAACTAGTTTGTCTTCTAGAAAAGATATTTTAAGCACTTATCTAGCTATTGGCTTGGTTTGTGCTTTTTCATGTAAGACAATGTCTATACAAAGCATTTACACTTAATACTGGCTAATGTTTACCCCTCAAAAATATGAAAATTTTCTATTGCACGCCTTTAAGACTTCATAGAAATGAAGTATGCCTTGTATCCTTCATGGAAAACAGGTCTTTGAGGTGTCTGTTCATACTCTGCTCTTCACTATCCTGAGAACTGTATTCAAAAAAGTAGATATGGGAGGTTTTCAACATGTAGATACTAGGAATTTAGTGAGTTTTTTCCAAACTATGTGATTTCTAAGTCTTCAACAAAAGTTCAACCAAAAAACACAGGAGATTACTAAATCTGTGATAATTTTCCTTTCATGCATGAGCATTTGTACAAAATAGAAGAGGAGCACTAACTTATGATGCTTTAACTACTACAGTAACTAATGGACTTTGAAGGAAGCATAATGGGCTGAATACTGCTCTGCTAATCTGCTCCCTGTCCCCTCTGCCCCTGCCAGCTCCAGAGGTCTGCACAGCTGTTCTGGGACTGAGCAGAGCATTGCTGCTTTCCTTGCCCTCTGCCTGGCTCTTCAACTCTCCTGTGTGGGATTGGCATATAGCCTTTTATGAATTCTATTCAAATACCTTTTAGTACAGTAGAATTCTTTACAGCTTGTCAGGAATACACAACAGAGACACACTAATACCTAAAAGCTTCAATGGAATACAAAGGACTTGCCTTTGGGACGTCTGATTTGCTTTTCCTTTTAAGGAAAGTGTAACACTATACATCACTCTGGCTGGCATCACACTGGATGTCTGTCAGAAGCTACCTTTTTCAACTGTCAACCCATCAAATTAATTGCTTTTCTCTGAACATGGGTTGGGTGTTGACAGAATTTTTTTATTATTTTTTTTAACCTGCTGATATAGGACCTAGATATTTGGAAGAGAGAATATAGACATTTTGGAGAAGGACAAAATGGACATTAAAATAACTAAAAAAGTAATCATATTTATTTCCTTATGAGGTAAGCAAAACTATACTGAAATAGTAGAACAAGTGCAGGCTTCTTGCCAAGATACCACTCAGACTACAGTATAGCTCTTTTAAAACTTTGCCAAGTATTTTGGCACTGAGAAACTGCTGACAAATTAATATGTTTATGTGCTGCATACAGCATCTATTTTAGACTGTAGTGCTGCACTAAACATATTTTCCCAAATACACTCACTTTATCAGATTTTTTTTCCTCAGAGAGGTTTCCTTATCTACCTTAAACTATGCAAGGAGGTTTTTCTTTCGACTGTTTTTTATAAATATTTCAAATTAACAATTCATTATTCAATCCTTAGGGGCTTTGGACACTGCAGTAATTGCATGTAATTTTGTTATACAACATATTTTATAAACTCTTTAGGCAACTGGAAACTCTAAGACGGTGTGCATTATTGGATATACAAGAGTGTTGCTATATAAGCGATGTTTTGCTTTCCTTGCTAGTTTAAAAATTTACCAGAACAAAGGAGCTGTTACCACTGTACCAACAAAACTGTGTATACACACAAATAAATAAAACCATTTTACTTGTGTCCATATGTATGTGCCCATACATATTTTTGTGCTTGTTCTTAATTCAAAGTGAAAACACAAGCAAAACTTACATTATGCTAAATGATATCTTTAACAAGAGAAAGGGATACGAATGGGAAAACTTAGATACAACAAATCAACAAATACAGTGAGAACAATGCCTTTCTTTGAATAACCTAGTAGTCAGAGCCCCTATCCAGACTGCAGGAGGCTGAATTCAATTTCTTCTTCTCTCTGTTGAAATTTGAATCCAATTCACCCAGGTCAAAAGATAGTCCTAAATGACATATTAAGGGATACAAATCTGGAAAGAGAAGCATTCATTTAGTCTACTCTCTTCATACTGTTGCCAATTCTCTATACTCTTCACACTTTCAATGTTCCAAAGTGTGGGATGTGTCTATTGAACACATATCCTTCAGTGCTTTGGTTATGTTTGCCCAATGCTTTGAATAACTGCTAAAATGAAAATAAGGCTCCCTCATCATTGTCACCCTGGACAGCCCTTAACATGTGACAGTATGCATGGATCCAGATTATCTGGGCAGACAGGAGGAAATGGAGACAATTAAATCCCAGGATTATCCCAGGATAAATGGTATAATGAGCTAAGGGCTTGTAAAAGATTTGTGAATTTCTAGTCCCCCCAGATTTAATATGAAATTATTTGACAACATAAATATTTTTATTTAATGAAAACTGTATTTCTAACAAATAAATAATTTATCAAAACTTTAAAAAAATCATTCAAGACTGAAGATAACATTCTGCAAGAGGATAAGCTCTTTTCTTATGCTTAAAGTGGCAAAGCATTATTACTATGCTAGAGATAAGGCTGATTTACATTATTTAACATTTCTAAATTGTGAAGTTGAGAGTCTGCTTTGGTGATGTGGATAGCAGCACATCTCAGGTGCTCTCATTTGCAGTCCATGTAGCCTGTGATTCAATGCAGTAGGTGCCATGCTGTGCCATCCCTTGTTATAATGTCAGTGATTTTTTCAATGCTAACCTTCTTTTAGACACTTACAAACCAGCACATGGGCACAGAAGGAGGCAAAAGACACTCTTTCCTCCAACTATACTATTTAGGATGAGCACAATATTCAATATTAAATGGCTGCACCAACATTCTGACAACATCTTGGTATGCCTCTAAATAGCTGAACAACTTTAGCAAGTAGTTATAGTACCTGTGTTTGGAAAAGTTCAATGGGAAAAGATGATCAGTCTCTTTCCCCTGTTCCTTCCAGTCCTTGGAATTCTAAGTCAGAAAGTTCTAAATATATATTCCTGATTTTTCTTCCCATATCTGTCAAATTCCACCTAACAAACACGTGTGTCTGTGTCACACTAATAATTGCAATGAACTTTGGTGACATGAAGTTGTTCTTAAAGAAGTGATAATATAATGTAAGATACAGTCAATGGAGCACTGAGAAGACAACACCTTTTAGGTTCCTTTGTAAATGCCTGTTTATTTACAAGAACAACTTGTTTTAATGTTGTAGCCTTAAAATGAAGCATCATCCATTCACATAAATATACATTTAACACCAGTGAAAGAGGAGAGCAATAAAAAGCTTGGAAACACTATGTTTGCTGATGAATTGATCAGTAGAGAAGTCCAAATAAAGATATCAAGGAAGATCTAAAGTGCATGCTCAAATACAGTCTTAAACAGGAAAAAAAAATGTTGCTGGAAAACCTTGTAGTAATTAATGATGCAAAAAACCCCAAACCCAACCAAACAAAACAAAACAAACAAACAAACAAACAAACAAACAGAAAAAAAACAACCCAAAAAACCCCTCCAAAAGTTATAAGAAAATAGAACTGGCTTGATTAAAAAATTCTATTAAAAGCTCTGAAAGACAATAAATGGTTCAATAGAGGTAATCTGCAGTTCGGATTTGCTCAGTTACCCACTTGAGGCCTTTGTCAAAATCTTTTGACAAGCTAATTAAAAGGAGACAGCTATGCAGCACTGAGTATTTACCTCTGTGAAATGAATCAACCCATCTTCAGGTTTCCATATCCATCTTTCCTTCTTAGCAGTGCCACACTGACCTTTCTGGATGCCATTTATAAACTCCTCTTTCACCATTATAGCATCAGAGTTACATTTCATTTGACTGTACTTGGGGGAGGATTTATGTTTATGTAAAAATATGGAGAAAATATTATGTAGCTAGTACTGTAAACCTCAACAAATTATATAATCTACATATATCTATCTTTCAGATAATGAAAATATTCTAAAAAAAAGTTATAAAATCCTATATAAAACTCCAATAGTCAGAATATATAATTAGAATACTTAATCACCTTAAAACACTATGATGACACTATATTTCTTTTAATATCAATTTACTTTATATATTAAATGATTCCTAATTTAACTGGGAAAACATTATTTCTTAAAATACTTTTAAAGAAGTTATTTAGAAAAAAACCCCCAAATTAAAATGTCCCAGATCAAATCTTAACCTGATGCTTCACATTGGCTTTTGATTATAAAGATCTTAGATATCTTTGTTTCCTCTCCAAAACTTTATGATTTTTGATGGCATCCATTTCAGAAAGAATCTGTAAAACCCTTATCTGTTTTATTCTGCTGCTGATACTGTGTGTATTTGTGATACTTTTTATCTGCATCACATAAAAGAATTGTCAGCCTGCATGATTTCCCCCACATTTCCAGATATCTGTGTGAGTTGCACTCTCTCCTTGATAATTGTAGGTTTGTTTCAGCTGTCCTTGATCAATACCATCTCTACAGTGGAGGTAAGTTGATAAGCAAGGCTCTAGTTACTACTCTGGGATTGACTCACTATTCAACTGTCCCTTCCCTGCATTTCACTTTGTACATTAACAGACAGAGTCTAATTATGTTTGCATTAGAAATGCAGTATTTAAAATATGTGAATGATAAGATACTTTGATGATTTAAGCTAAAGCTGCATTTCAAAGCTGGGACAGATTAAAAAAAAAAAGAGAAAATCCCTGTTCCAAGGGATATGTGCAGAATCCATAAAACTGTGTCTGGGTGCTGCTGCACTGGAGTTAGGGCCAATAAAATCCACAAAGAAAATTCTGTTCCTAAAAAGGAAGAAACAAAGGCAATAGCCTCCAAAGGGGACCGCATGTGGCGACTGTTAGTTTTTCCAAAAGAGACCTACGACCTTGGCACTCCTTCAATAAGAAAGCTTTTATGTAGCATAGTTCACACTAGCATTTTGGAGGGAACAGATTAGGGTCAGTCTAGTTTCTTTCAGTTACCTGTTAGCTAGTGTGAAGTGACATGTAAATGGTGGTGTTTTATGGAGTTTGGGGGAGTACCCGGTTTATGCCACGTGTCCCTTAAGGTGGAGAACTATCAGTCCCATACTTGAACTAATACAGAACTCTGAAAAGAGTAAACTGGTTCAGCTGGTGCTTTTACTCCAATGGACCCTCCCAGCAGGGCATATGGATGTTCACACACTGGAATATTATTTTGGTCCAGGACTGAGCTTTTCAAGCTGATCTACCACTGTTGAGATTCAACCACAGCTGATCACTCAGCCCCACACAGCCATTCACTCACTTTCACTGCACTGGGTTGGGGGAGAGAATCTGGAGAGTAAAAATGACAAAAACTTATGGATTGAGAAAAGGACAGTTTACTACCCAAAGAAAAGCTGCACACCCAGGCAAAGCAAAACAAAGAATTCATTTATCACTTCCCCTCAGCAGGTTGGCATTCAGCTATCCCCAGGAAAGCAGAGTCTCAGGAAACCCAGGTCCCATCACACTTAACACTGACTTAAAGAAGGCAAACCCAGTCACTCCAAGTGTCCCCCACCTTCCTCCTTCTTCCCTCCACTTTATATACTGAGCATGAGGTCATATCATATGGAATATTCCTTTGATCAGCTTGTGTCAGCTGTGCTGGCTGTGCCCCTCCCAACTCCCTGTGTGACCCAGACTCCTTACTGGGCTGGTAGGTGAGAAGCAGAAAAAGCTTTGGCTCTGTGCAAGAGCTGCCCATCAATAATGAAAACATCTCTGTGCTTTCAGCATTCTTTCCAGCACAAATCCAAAACACAGCCCCATACTAGTTACTATGAGGACTATTAACTCTGCACAGCCCAAACCAGCACAACCACTGTTTGTCCACTCTCCCAGTGCTAGATTAAAGCACACAAGCTGGATTCCTTCTGGATAACACTGAAACAGTTTGAGTGTACTCAGAGCATACCTCAGATGCTTTTAGACCTAGGAGGCTGTTATGGTTTAACTGCAGCCAGAAACCAAGGCCCACACAGCTGCTCACTCACTCCCCCACCAGCAGGATCAAGGAGTGAATCAGAATGGTAAAAGGTAGAGAAATCGTGGGTTGAGATATACACAGTTTAATAGGAAAAGCAAAAGCTGCACACACAAAGCAAATCAAAGAATGAATTCACTGCTTCCCATGAGCAGGCAGTTTTCCAGCCATCTCCATGAGAGCAGGGCCCTGACATGTGTAACAGCAACTTAGGAAGACAAGCAACACTACAAATGTCCTCCCCTTCCTCCTTTTTCCCCCTGCCTTATGTACAGAGCATGATGCCATGTGGTCTGGAGTGCCCCTTTGGTCACTGTGGGTAACCTGTCCTGGCTGTGTCTCCTCCCAGCCTCCCAAGCACCCACAGCCTCCTCTCCAGTGTGGCAGAACAAAAAGGAGGAAAAGCCCTGGCCTTGTGCAATCCCTGCTCAAAAATAGAAAAACCATCTCTGTATTATCATCACTGTGCTACTGATTCTTTAGTTTTGTGACACTACTGATGTGTTTGTGTATGTGTACTAGAAATTATACCAGTGGAACCTATTTTTTACTTTTATTGATTCATTTCGGAACGATTTTCTCTTTTTCTATTATATAAATTAACATATTTAAAGGAAATGTTTATCTGTATAAACTCATTCTATTATTTTAAGTAATTTACTAGTGGACTCATCCTGGTTACTTTCAGCCATCTTGATCTGGCATAGTGTAACATTGTAACTATGTATTTTGTACCAGCTCCCAAAATCACCAAAACAGTACTGTTGTCATTTTAATTCCATGTGTCTGTTTTAGACATTGTCAGTGTTACATAGATTCAAATTTTCATTTTGTAATCTTCAGGGCCTATTACCTAATAACTGACTCAGATTGTTACTTTCAGTTTTGGTTGACTGTAATTTTATCAGTATTTTAAGGATTATTTAACACATTCTTTTCAAATATGTGAAAAAAACAACAACATTCTTATCATAGTGAGACATCATGATTTGATACACAGCTCTGTGCACCACAGAGCATTCCCTGAATTTTTTCATTGGGCAGGGGAAAATGAATTAAAAATGAATAATGTTCTTACAGAAACTGGAGCCTGTCCTTTAGTTATATATTGCTTGTACTCCCTATTAATGCCAAGCTAATTGAGTTCATCATTGTCTTTTCCCCCTTTTTCTTCTGATGGTGTCTGAAGATGCTTCCAGAGAGGCTTCACCTCACAGCATAGAGACAAAGTAGGCAGCATGCCACAGCTCAGGGACTGCAATTCATTAACCTAGCAGGTACCACATCTCACACCCCAGACTATGATCAGGTCTCATGTCTCACTGTCAAAAAATCATTAACTGATTTACCCAATACAAGTTAATTTGTCTTCTAAATCAGCAAATGTACCTAATTTCAACAAATCATCTAAGAGTGGGGATCTTTAGCAAATTTTACGTTCTAAGAGTTTAACTCAAATGGCAGCTGGTGGCTGTTCCTGTGCTTAATGGAGAGAACTAAGAAATCTGAGAGGGCACATGCTAGCATCTACTTTACACATCTGTTTTAAAAAGGGATAAATTCTCCTGGAAATGTCTCTCTTTTTCTGCAGACAGGACATAGATGCTGAGGACAGTAGGAGTCTAACGCCTATCTGTCACTAAAAAATTTGTTGACTAGAATCAAGGTAATTACGCCAGATTCTCCATATAAAGAGTTAAAGAAATAAAGAGATCCAAGGAGGGAATCAGCCTAAGACATTGCATCTGTGAGGTGAAGTGTTTTTTGGAAATGCTTTCTCTGCTTAGTGTAAAGGAAGACTAGCTTTGACTACCTAATACAAACAACTTTTGGTGTTTAAATACTTGTGAAATGAGTACTCTGGTATGTGAATTCCTTACCTAACAGCACTTATGCCTATGGGTAAGTGATTTATGAAACACAAGTGCCTACCTTTTGAATTTATTCCAGGGTCTAGCCAATGTGCAATATCCATGTACATTAGATAAATGTACACATAGTTCTATAATGTCCAGTGCAGCTTTTCTCTCTACAGTAGATGCCCACAAATATTATAATTGATCAAAAAATTATCATAGTCCCCAGGTTTTGGCATAGATGACGTCTCAATGATTTTTTGTGACAGTGAATTTCCTTGGCTGATCACACATTGCTTTAAAAAAAATTAAATTCTCATAATTGTGTTCCATTCTACTGACTTTTAATTACATTGAAAGACTCTCTGTGTTATGGAATCATTATGCATCATGCCACTGCTACTCTGCCACAAGATAATGATGAGGGACTTTTCAGTTCTAAATTTTTAGTGCCTTGACTAAGTCAGTTCAGTTCAGCATTAAGTAATGTTAGGCTTTATAATTTCTAATCAAATATTAGTTCTGCCATGATGGTTGCTGGACACCTTCATGGCTCATCTTCAGATTTTTCATTTGATACAGGGCACACTCTGATTTCAGGCACCTAAAAGGGAAACTCCAAATTCAGCACATTACTTGACACATCTATATAGTTCCTAATATGAACAAATTTTTGATTTTTTTTTAAACTGATCACTTCATGCAAAGATGTTATGTCTGTGTTTTCTCTAGGCTAATACCAAACACATACATTGGTACTATCCTGAGAGTAGTACTGTTTTGGTGGTTTTTTTCCCTTAAAAATTAACAACATATATATAGATCTTAAAATTATAATAAATTATTTTTGTTATTTTTCTTCTTGATAATTGTTTCTGTGATATTTAGTTCAAGCATTCCTCCATAATTTATTTTGGTGAGAATTAACAGGATTTGGTTTCTTCCGGGGTACTCTCATAGAGGTTAATGGAAATTATTTCACATTTAAAAGACTAATTAGAAGGTAAAATCTTATTATAAACTTTTTTTTTAATATCTAATTTTAAATATCTTACCTTTAGAGAAGTGTAAGGAAGGTTGAGCTCTCCTTTTTCAATTATATTTCATTTTTTCCCCTCTGTGTCACAGCTTTGCCTTTTTAGTTGCCTTTCTCTACAGTAATTCTGATTGTAAAGCAAAACTATACATGATCAGCACTAAAATGGTCACTGATGCTTATCTTGGCATATTTTCCCAGGTTACTAAAAATCATTTAGGTAACTATATAGGTGCTTTTGCCCTTATCAAAGCACTGCTCCTTAGCTTTTATTTTAGCATCGGGGTTGTTTTTGGTTTTTATTCTCCTGTCTTCTTCCCCTCCAACTTTCACAATCAAAGCAGCACACAATCTACTTACCATGGTTGTTTGGTCTAGTTAGTGTTATTTCAGAAATCTTAGATAAACCCCTTAGTCTCCAGAGTTCTTTCATGTGGCAAAATATAATTTCTGGCTTCTGGGCTTTTAATGTAGGTCTCAAGCTTATAAGAGTGTTCTGGGGTTTCTGGCCTATAGTTTGCAGGACAGGGGAAAAAGACTTTATGTTCCTTTTCTGGACTACAAATCCAAGCATCTCTTTCTTGAAATTTCAGATTACTGTGTTCAACTGTGTTCAATTAACCAGCTATGACCCCCTAGTCTTCTGTTTCTTTATATTCAAGCCCTGTCATTTTCTCAGTCAAGTCAACTTGAGTTTTTTAATTTCAACAGATTAAGACCTGTAGTATTGAGACAAATGTTAATGTAAAGCATGTAGTGCTAAATCCTGTGAGATTGTGACCACAAAATCACTCACAGGAGGTGTTTGGCACTCAGGGACAGTGTTCAGCATCTTAATGAAGTACATAAGACCTCATCACACAAAAGCCAATATTTGCACCTAGTTTTCACAAGAGAAATTGATTTTGCAGAGTTGAATCTGCAAGTAAAACTCTTTCTGTTAGAACTAAAGCTGGAAAAAGATTCCAGCGTTTGTTTGTTTTGCAGTTTTTTCTTTGTTTAGTTTTGCTAGTTTGTTTGGAGTTTTGATTGTTTGTTTGTTTGCATTTTAGATTTGGTTGGTTGACTGAAGCTGTGGAAAATGACAAGTGGTAGAAGTGTGTGCATGTGTGTGTGCTAATGTATAAAATTTGACTTCTGAATTTTCAGGTACAAACCTCCTGTTTGCTAACTGTACCCTGTGTAGGCTGACTGCAAACTTTTCTATCATCTGGACTGAAAAAAAGGTACATAATGAACTCTCCAATTACTAAAGAGACATGAGACAGAATCACTGATGAGAAGGATGATCATAGATTATTCCTCTGTATGCATTCTAATGTAGTAAGGAGACCAAAGTCCTTGGGTGCTGTAAAGAGAATCTTTGAAAGGAGCTGGTCTCAGAAAGACTAAAGGGGCCTGGGAAGAAGGTGGCAAAGATTGTGGGTGAAGGAAGGATCCTGCAAATGAAGGAAGATTCTGGAGAGGAGAGGTGCATGGAGACAAATGACAGTGGATGTCCAAAGACCTTGGCCAGTGAAATCTGAGATAGGAAACTGAGCAGTGGAAGAGCAGGACCCCACATGGCTTTCTGCCCAAACATCCAAAACCAGCAGTAACTTTCCTGCAGGTTGCAAGGAAGTTGAAATATAACACAGCAGGTGGAAGTGAGTGTCTAAAGTTCTTATCTAGTTGGCTCCTAAGTAAACACCAATATTCAGATCTCCTGCAGATGAATTTTACTCTGGAATTTTACATGTGACAAAAGCACAAAATTATTGACCTGTACATTTGTTAAATGGTGTGAATAAAAAGCTTTTGATCAAATCAAATGAAGTCTGATATAAAGAGAAAAATGTCCTACTTTTTTTTTTAATAAAGAGAACCTCTCTCTACTTTTCTCTAACACTGGATATTATGTCAACAAGTTGTTCCTTTGCTTAGCTACTTCCAAATTCAAGATCAAAGGAGTATATTTTCACTGAATCTTTCCAGTGAAGACCTGAGGTTTGATTCAGTTGCTCATCTCTGGAAAAATTAGGCAGTATGTTACTAGCTCTTAAAAAGATTTTGAATATATTACTGGTTTATGTAATCTGGATCAATCTTACTGGGACAATTTTTACCCATATATATTCCTTCCTGGGAAGATTAGATAGCTACATTTTTGTGGGGGATTTCTGTGTGGTCTCTGAATTCAGTGGAATGTCTCATTCTGCAGAGTAGAAACAGATCTGGAGAAAACTGCTTTATCCATGGTAGGAACAGTCTTGAAATAGAATTAAGTTAATGCTCATCTTATAAATAGACAATAAATCAGTACTTCTTTGGTTTAGGTATGAAAAGATTTTGCTCTCTAGAACCAAAAGAAGAAATTTTTTGAGCCTTACTTAAAACTTGGTCATCTGAATTATGCCAATGAAGTAATGACAAATTAGTGAAAGATCCATTAGCTGCAGCCTCCTCAGATGTGAGGGCAGTCTGTCAGGCCACCCTGCTATCTTAGACCAATGGAAGTTCTTTTCCTAACAATAAATCCTTTGGAATTCCACACTAAAATACCAGCCACTCCTGTAAATTCAACTGTTCAATATAAAAGGTAAAATAAGAGCAAAGTTAGTAAATATGTCATATGAAAATGATATATGACATAAAAATATGTTCTTCACAACCACAGAAAGTGTAACATCCGTGGAAGCACTAGGAGATGCTTAGGAGACATTTTAGTGTTCCTGTGTAAACTGTCAGTGGAAAACTATGGATTTTAGTCTGTACCTCTGCCAGGTACTTGTAGGACACATAAAATAATTTTATGAGTTATCTACATTAGATCATTTCATGTGTTTGTAGACCCTATTGCCAAAGTCTTGTAGACCTAATTAATGAGGCTTTTGGATTTCCTGCAGCCAGGTATAGTGTCAAATTGTTTCATATCAGAAGGAAGAAGGCAATATAGAAACTTTTGTTTTTGGTCTTATTCTTGTTGAACAAGCATGCATATATTTTTGAACTAAAAATACACTGTCCATGCCACAATCTAATGCCACGTTTACTCTAATTTTTATAACTCATGAGAATACTTCTTAGATTTTTTTACTGTTGTCTAGAAATCAGAGGAATTCTTGAGACCATACTGATATAGACTTCATCCATAGTCACTGGCTTGACAGCCAACTGTGGTGCCAACATCTGTTAGTAACTCTACAAACCAGAACAATACCTGCATGTTAAACAAAAGGGAAAAAAATAAGACATTCAATTTGAAAAAATACAATAAGGGATTATAGTTATAGCTATAAAAGTATTTTTCATGCACAAAGCACATGCCTATATACATAAATTTATTGTTTTGCCTCTGCTTGTAGTCCTTCAAGTTTTAGTCTTGGTGCAGCTTGGAGTCTACTTTGGCTTGTACAAATGCAAAGCTTAAATGTGTAGGCTAATTCATCATGGAGACTTTATATATCAGAGGATGCTGACAATGCACAGGAATCAATCCTTCAGCAAAATTTTAGAATGGAGACATTGAAAAAACTAGCCAGCCTATAACAATTGCTGCACATGCAGTAACTTTTCCAGGAAAGTGACAGGAGGACTTTGAAATTTAAACTCAGCAAATGGCTAATAAATCTTCCCGATTAATAATTTTTCAGAGAAATGAGCCTGAAGCAAGTGCTGGGTGGCCTGTGAAACGATAATTAAACAGTCTTACTTGTCTACTATCATAATCTAATCTCTTACCTGCTCCAAATACTTACCTCCTTCTGAGAGATTTGGATTCTGATTAAGCAAAGCACTTAAATATCTGCTTGATTTTAACTTGAGTATGTGCTTTATGAGAGCATGTAATGTGGGTATTTCTTCCTCCATCCTTCTCCCTGATTATCCATCTATTTGAAAAACAGGCAGAAAAATTATAATATTGTTTTCATCTTTTTTATATCACTTTCAATTTCAATTTTCAACAATCAAGTACCTTTACTAGACAGTTTGCCTTCCTCTCAGAGAGATAAATACATAAAAAGAGATGAACATCTGGAAACTTTTAAGCTATTGAGATTTGTTTGTACAAATTTAAATACTCTTTCTTTTAAAACAAGGAGGAGGAATTATAGTATTTTATATATTAGCCTAGTAGCAGACAAATTTGCCTTTGAAATGAGAAATTAGTTGTCAGATTAGGGATTTTCATATTTGGGTCCTCCATCTCAAAAGATAAAGCTTCACCAAAGCTGTCCTGTAAATTATTATTGAAAGAACATTTTCACCCTTGTTGGTACAGGAATATCTTTTTTTCAGTTAAATGGCAGTTATTCTATCATAAAACAATTACAGTTAGAGCACTGCTTCATGTTAAAAAAGATTATCATCCATACAAGGATGATCAGCTCAATAGAGAAGAAAAAGGAAAGAAATTAAAAGTCACTCCTGCCAAAGTTTTCTCTGAAGTGAAATATTTATTTTCTTCTTTTGCCAGGAAAAAAAAAAAAAAGAAGGGAATTTCTAAGCAAAGAAAAGGTGAAGTGGATAAGCAAAGAAAAAGGTGAAGTGAGAAACCGAAGACCGAGAAATAGAATAGTGGGCAAATTAGCTAGCTATGAAAAGGATATCTGAAAAGAAATATGAATTTTGATATTTTCAGTATAGTTTTTGGTCTCTGAACAATGAGTTCTGGATTCTCTGCTCTGCCTACAGTCCCTTTCCCTGAAGGTATGATGCTGAAAGAAGGGAAAGGTGTCCAAGATGCAGAGACTAGGTAAAAATAACCACATTTCTGACCTTGGGCAATATAACAGTAAACTGTGTCAGATCCTGTCACAGGGGAAAGCCAGTCAGTTTGCATGGTTCAAACCTCATCAGGACTGAAGCAGTTCATTGATTTGTGAACAACACGTTAGCAAAGATCAATACCAACACAAGTGATAAATCACGATACCGGACAGTTGCAAAGTGTTAAGTAGCTATGCATTTCCCAGCCCTGCACCTAATAATCCCCAGGAGGACACAGCACTAGCTCACCCCCAGCTCCCAGGCAGCTCACTCTGCTCCCAGCCCCTGGGTCACAAACACTCCCTCTGCCGGAGCAGCACCTGGCAGGGGCTGGCAGAGGTTGGGTGCTGCTGCCGTCCCTCTGCCTCCGAGGTCTGTCCTGCTCTGTCTCCCAGCTGTTCCCGCTGCCTTCGTGCCTCTTTTCAGGCTGGTTCCCTCGGTATTTCTGTCTCTGCTCCCAGGCCCACAGTGCACATGTGCTTTGTGCACATCAACACTCTTGCTGTAACAGCTGGGGACAGTGGGGTCACTGGGCCACCCCAAGTGTGGTCATGCAGGCACCTCCACAAACCTCTCATGTTATCCAGCAATCACTCTATCAACAGCTTTCTACAAGAGATTTTGAGGCTCTGGTCTTTGCTCCCTGAAATGTTATGAGAGGAAATTGAGCAAATTATTTGATGCAACTAATTTACACTAGTTATTTCTGAAAATACATGCACAGAAAATTAAAATTACATGATGTCCATTAGGGAAAATATTCCTAAGTCCACAGACTCTAAGCTAGGAATATCTAGACATTTTATTTTATCAGAATTTGGCTCAGCATTTTATACAATAGATATTAATGAACCTGAACAGTGTATAAAATTTTATTCTCTGCAGAATCATCTCCAAAACAATCCAATAGAACAGATATGTAATATAACTGATGCCACTGCCCACTGCTGGAAAAAGGTAGTAGAGTTGTATGTCTTTTAAAAAAAATATATTCTTTCTGGACTTGAACTTAATCAGGAGTTTGTTCAATTTGAATCATTTGTTACTCAAGTGTTTAAAATGGTCAAATTAAAAGCAAAGGAAAGGAAGTGGCATTATTTTAGACATTATGGCAGACACAAATAATATCGATCTGTATCAAAATATTAATTCATCAATTAATCAATTCATCAATTAATCAATTCATCAATTCATCAACTAAGGAATATAGTTTTAAAGTTCAGTGCAAGTGGATTACTGTCCCAACTGTTCAAACAAATCTTGCGCAAATTTACACTTCATTAAAAGATTTATTAGGAAGGCATCCCAATTTAATAGAAGTTATCTAATTGAAAATATACTTTTTTTATTTTCTGTTGAGTAGATATTTTATTTTTAATATGCTCCCTGAACTATTGAAACCAGAGCTGTCATTTGGATGATTGGCTTTACTGCAGAAGTGAGGCTTTTACTCCTTCATGTGAAGGCATTGATTACATATATGTGTAAGTAAAAATTACAACATTGAGTCTGAGTTGATCAGCTTGTATTCTCTCTTTATTTTATGGGAAAATTAGTACACTCTGCTCTAAATGACTGTTACAAATAAGAAGGATGAATTCCATCTTTCTCTCTACTGTCTGAAAAAAGAGAAGGATGGCTGAATGGCTAATTTGATCAGTCTCCTCATCTTTAGGCAGCTCAGGTTACGGTAAGGCTTCTTGCAGGACATGAAGTTCTGCTTTGAACTATTTGTACTTTTTATTTCTATTGTCCAAGTCCAGATCCAAATCTTTTCTGTCTCAAAAGCTTCTCTCTTCTATATTTCTGACATCCTAGTTGTGCCTGCAGTAAAAGCTTACCCATGAAAACTTTTGAAAAGTAGGCTATGAATATGTAAAGTTCTTTAACTTTAGGCTGAGTAACATTACACTGCCCACTACATAACTTTATCTTTCTCCTGCTGAATGCTAATTTTCTTCATGAAAATGCTAAACTGAGATCTCAGTCTAAAATATGTATTTTAGAGATCTTTTTTGTGTCTTTGCTTTTTAACATCATCCAGTCTAGCATAAACAGCTCCTATATGCTGAATAAATGATGTGCAAAACAGGTGTTTTCCAAAAGCTGCTACTCGTAGTACTTAAAGTACATGGATAGTGTTTAGATTCAGTTTGTCACTTTGAGCCTAACAGCTTTCATGAAGGCCTCATTTTGCTTTACACATGTATTTTCTCACTTTATCTCAAATGAAATTCCCAATTCTGTCTTAAATAACTCTGATTCTATTGTTTGCCCTGAAGGTATGTTCAAGTCTTCTCCAAAACAGTAATGGGTGAATAATTACAGCTACTGCAGGCAAAATGTGTGCATCTACTGGGCAATAAGCAGTAACAAAACTCATATAAAAAAACCACAGATGAATCTGGGACTACCAGGCATCTTCTGCACTGTAGTAGGTTCATTCTGAGAAATACGTATTTTCGGAACTACATCAAAAATTTGCTTTCTAACTTCCATCACCATTCACTGAATCTCCAAACAACACCATTTTCAAAAGAGTTAATTGATTACAGGATGTTTTTGTGTGTTTTAGAGCAAGGCTTGCAGCTAATCCACAAACGAGTCTAGGACAGCTATGTCAGATTTGCTGGGGCCATTTCCCAAAGATGAGGGATTCACATGCAAAATTCCCACTGCAGAGCCTGACGGCAGCCACATTACTCCAACTTGGAAATGAGCCCTTCCCTCCATTCGTGGAAAATTATGTGAAATGGTATGGAATAACCTCTGGGTTCTGTCCATCCCCCTCCTGGCTACTGCAAAAAATTACCCCTATCCTGGCCAGAACTAGGACACAGGGTTTAGGAAGAAATATACAAACCACAGAAATATTTTACCTTCAATTCAATTTTGGGGAACATAACTATAAGCTAAGTTTAAGGATTTTGTGAACCTTTGCTTTCTGTCAATTATGAGACATTTTTGCTTTCTAATTGTTTCTCTAAGTTGAAATGTAAAAAAAACCTGTTATTCAAATTTCAGAAACACCAAACTGCCTTTTCAACATTATATTCTGAAATTTGATAAAATAATAAGGGATTAAGGAGACTTTATTGAACAGATTATCATCTTTGAATAGAGCTGGCTTCAACTATTGCAAACAATCTATTTGATGAATCTTTTAGTTTTATTTATTTTCTGTTTCCCAATTGATTGTGAAAGGAGTTTGATTTTTATAAATTTTTTCATTTTTCATTCCTGGACTACCTGAACAGTTTATGAAAATAGTGAGTAACAGCAGAAAATCTTATCATAATAGTTGTGCTCCATACAAGAAATGTTCAAATATGTTGCATACTTAAGTAATCAGTTTAGTTTGTAAAAATAGTATTTTTTATTGTATGATAGACTACATATTTTAAGATGAGAAGTGTGAATGTCAGAGTAATTTTTTCCTCCCTGAGATTCAGCCAAATGTCTTCCCTTTCAAATCTGATGAGTTTGATAAAATGCTAGGCAGAAGTGGAGTGAACTAAGGCAGCAAGCAGGTCTCCATGGCACCCAGCTGTTTACATACACATAAGTGTTTGCATAAATGGACAAAGTAGGAGAAAAAGGTGAAGTCCAAGGATGCTTATCATAATTATTGTTTCTCATTATAGACTAAGTGAAATTGAATCCATGATTAACTTTGTGGGTTATTCCTGCTGTCCGTGTTTGATTACAAGAGCAGATTTTGTTCCATGGGCTTACCTGGAAACAAAAATTTACAGTATACTGCAAGCTTTCACAACCATTTGCCTTATATTTTAAACAATGTTGCTTTTCTTGTAGTCATATTCAGTCTTCCACAGCCTTGTTGCTCTTGTGGTACAGTGCCAATATTCAGTCAAGAAAAGCTGCCACTCTAACATTTAGCTTACCTTCACAGGGGAAACTCCTCCTGTTACAGACCTAACTCCATAAGGTTCTGGCTTTTTTGGGCACTCTGGTCGGTTTGTTCTAAGTTAATTCCTTACAGCAGAGCAAAAAGAGCAGAAGTTTCCTTTCCTTCTATCATCTCTCTGGTCAACTTAGGTTTCTGACCATTTTCCCTTTTATGCTCCTTCTACCAGATTTTCCTGTACCAGTACTTTACTCTGGTCCAGTGATTTTCTGCACTGAAACATGTGACCAGAGTTAGTCCAGAGCATGTTCTTTATCTATGAACTACTGCTAGCTTTTCTTCTAGGTATTCTTCTTTGACCTCTGTCTCTCATTAATTTTTCTCTTTTGACTTAATTTCTCCTTTCACTTATGTTCTTTGCTGTCCGTCCATTTCTTCTACCACTCCATTCCAGATGGATGGAAGTTCCTGGTCTCCCAAATCCTTTTGTCACAAGAGGAAGTGATGAATCTACTGATCTTTGACTCTTCAGCCAAAATTACCCAAAAATATCCAACCTGCTATTGTTCTATTCACAACCCTGTTGTCTAAAGGCAACCTTCTCATTGTCACATATGTAGAACTCTATTAAAATTATTTTGACACACAGCCACCAGTTGCTTCTCTCTTACACTTATTGTATTGTGCTGTAGCATAGTTTAACATTTGATACCAAATTTCTTTTTCAGCTGTCCAGGAAATAGTTTAGATATCAATTCTGGATTTCATTGATCCTGGGAACTGACAAAAGGAAAAGGAGTCAAGGAATAAATGTTTGTTGAGAGAAAAGAAAAGTTTTAGATATATTTATTGGATCAGTAATTCAAGCTAAGTCCTCTGTTGGATGTAACTGGGTTTCCATCTGTGTTCATCTTGCTTGGATTTTCCCATGTGCTGGTGTTTGTTCCAGTGGGACAAGGGCACAGAGGAACTGAGGGGATGGTGTCTGCATGCACCTGGGCCTGACAGGTGTGCATACGTTCTTTGTCAAAAGCTGAGGTGCAGTTTTTTCCTCCTGAGTGATAAATTTGGTGAGATAAGCAGCTTTTACAGCACATCTTTTCCACAGTGCTCTCTAACAGGATTTGTTTCCACTAAGATATTTCTTAGATCTCTGAGAAAACCTTAAACATCCAGGCTGAACATTTAGGATAGATTAACAGCATCAGTATTTTGTGAATGATACAGATAGTTCTAATGAAAATGATGATTCCTTTTTGGGCAGATCTGAAGTCTTCTACCCTGGAAACTATTTTGTTTTCTTTCTTTTCCATTGTCTGTCTGGGAAGAAAAATATAATTACCATTACAAGACCACACAAGGATAGCATTTTCAAAGAGATAAGCCTTCATTAAAACTTCAGATTTAATCAGAATATTTGGAAAGTACCCTTGCTAGACACTAATTTTGTTAATGACACTTCTGAATATTAGACACCAAGCCAAACATAGATACACTCTAACACCAATAATTTTCATTCTATTTTCTTTTTTTTTTTAATAATAAATGACCATTTGTAGAAAAAACTGATGTAAAAACACTCCACCAACTCCTTCTAGTTAGCTTTTACTTTCTTATTCAATCTGTTCTGTTGAAGAAGTGTACATGGGCTTGACTTAGTGTGATGCAGTGAATTCTCATTTTGTTCCAGTGAGATATGTGAACTATATTTCTTTCTCAGGCGTTATTTCTTTCTCTGATCCTTTTCAAGTGAGAAGCTACTGTATGAAGAGACTTTTATATATAAATTTCTGAGATAATAATAATTGGTTTTTGGTTCTCCATAGCAGAAAGAAATCTAGAAACCCAAGCTTACTTGCATAAAATTTTACTAGATCAAGAGCAGGATCTTACTGGGAGGGAGAAAAAAGAAAAAACGAAAAGGAAAAAACACAAAAGTAACATGAACTGTTTATTTAATTCAAAAAACTGTTGTTATTTTTTAAAATTAAATAATTCATATTGCATTCAAAAACTCAATTTTGAATTATTTGAAAATTAAGAAGAATGTATTTTTTACCTGGGGTTAATTTTTAATGCTTTGAAATTGGCAACATAAAAATTGTTTATCATCAATTGCTCTGAGCCTCAGCTTTCTCTAATTTACTTCAGTGGGACTGTTAGTGCCTCTGCCATTCCCAGAGATACTGTTGGGTCAAATAAATACTACACCAATAATACTTTTGAAAATTTACTAAGAACAGGTTTTTACTGGTTGTCTTGTCTAGGTTTTGAGATTGCATAGACAATTTTTTAAGTCTTCTTTTTAAAATAACAACAGTGATGCCTCCCTTCAGCTTAGAAAAAAAGTTTGACATTTATTTCATCAAGTACTTTGCAATTTTTTCCCTGCTTATAGCATATCAGGTTTATGGGAAAAGATATTTTTAAATTTTTGCTGACACATTTAAAAAAATAGAAATCCCTTTATTCATATAACTCTAGCTATCTTTAATTTTGCTGGACAATTACAAGATGAAAAATGTTCATTTTTTAAGGAGACCTTTTCTGTACAACTTACTTTACAGGGTGATTTATCAAAATAGGTTCTTGAAAAACAAAATCTATCCAAATAGGAATCTTGATGTGCAATCAGCATTTACATGGTAGAAGCACTGTTGGAGGTTATAAGTGAGGGTATAAGGCAAGATTTGTACTAAGCCAACTGATCTTTAGAGAAAACCAAAACCTTCAAGGTCCTTGAAATAGATCTCTTTGTAGAGACATAGCTATGATTTTCTTCAACCAGGATAAACACTTCTCAATGGATAGCATTCATAAAGAGACGAGAAAAAAAAAAAAAACCAAAAAAGGAAACTCCAGATCTAACCAGACTTGTTAAAGCTGGCCCTTAAAGCATCTTGTTTTTCAATTATTTTTTTGTCTTGCTCCTTTGTTCCTTTTTCAGTCCCTTATTCTCTCTGCTCTGTGTAAAAGCTATTGTTTTTGTAGGCTTCTGCCCTTAAAGAATTTGTGATTCTTGAGCCGAATGGATTATACATGAGTATTTTCTGTATACACAACAGATTTACACATTTTTCCATTAATGCTGTTGTGCTGAAATTAGAAATTTCCATATGAGGAAGCTGAATCTATATTGTGCTTCTGTACCTGATCACTGACACAGTTCTTTTCAAAACAAGCAGTGGAATATAAAAAAAAAATCCAAAAACCAAAGAAAAATAGAGAAACAAGGAACAAAAGGAAAGAAACCCAGAAAATAAAGAAACAAGGAACAAAAGGAAAGAAAACCTCAAAGTAGTGAAGACATTGTTTAAAAATTCCTTTTCAAACAGTTTAATATTTTTATCAGCAACAAAAAAGGTTGAAAATGGTGAATTTCTTTGTGAAAACTACTGGTGTTTTTAGCAGAGTTCATCCAAATTTGCCTATAATTCTGCACTGTCCGGAGTACAAGGCAGAGAATGGGACAGTCTAATCTGCCCATTCTGTTTCACAGAATACAGGAAAGACAAGGTGGGGCTGGGACATTTTTTTCTGTTACCCTTATTCTCTCACAGACTTTGTGTTTGGGACATATAAAGCTGTCCTACTACTTCAGCTGCTCTCTTTCCAAAGTAATGCCTCTGTTCTGCCTTTGCTCAGTTTGCATCATTCCAGGAAGTCAAGACTGAGCTCGAGGTCTGTGACACCCTGCAACTGAATTACCTTCCCTAGAAGGCTGATATGAGCTTTCAAACTTAGCTTCAAACAAAGCTTTCACCAATTATACAACTATGAAATGTTATCACCAGAGTAGTTTCAAAAAATTACCTGACCTGGAATACTTGAGGAGATTTTGCATAGCAGGGCTGGTTATCTGGCCAAGAGAGATGTTGTGCAGCATACCAATGATTAACACAATCAATGAATTATTCTTTAGAGCCAAGATAGCACAGAAGTATGTTTATCTTACATACCACATCTGGACTGATAAGCTTAATTAATACAAAACACAGGGTTTGGGGTTTTTTTCTCTCCAGCAAATTATCATGCATATGAGATGTGCTTTTCAAATTCACTTATACCAGTAGATCTCCCTGGAATTTTTTGGAGACTGACTAGCATTTCTGACTCAGTATTAATAAAAAAATTAATAAATTTTAACAAAAGCTCAAGTTTCTCAATTAAACAAACAAAACACAAGGAAAACTTACATGTCGTATTAGTGAGAAAGAAAAATCTGAAATGCTCACTCAAAAAGCTACAAAAAATGGCATTGAGGTTCATCTTTGGTATAATAAAAATCATTCAACTCCAAACAGAGATTTGTCATTTTATTCTTTAAAAACGATCTTACAGTAGTGGCTGAGAACCTTTTAAAGGACAATTGAATTCTCCAAACTCCAGGATGTGCTCTCCAAACCCCTGTTATTTGTATCAGTAGTCTCATGATCTGCTTTCTGATTTTAGTATTACTGTCTTTTCACAATGTTTCATTTCCCCTGGGAAAAATTTTCACAGATAAAATAATTCAAGGCATGCATGTAGGTACAGTTTTTCAAGAAAGAAAATAATCTCATTTTTAGGAATGCAGAAATAATTCTTAAGTAGAAGAAATATTCTTTTTAAATATGTTCATTAAAAAAATCTAATAACAGAAGTTCCACTCTATCCC
This sequence comes from Molothrus ater, assembly GCF_012460135.2. Taxonomy (NCBI): domain Eukaryota; kingdom Metazoa; phylum Chordata; class Aves; order Passeriformes; family Icteridae; genus Molothrus; species Molothrus ater. Next base: position 102,407,812 of record NC_050480.2, on the reverse strand, counting down.
TGGGCTGCTTGTTGCAGTGCTTCACTATCTCTACGGTTTAAGAATTTTTTTTCTTAAACTAATTTATGTCTTCCTTTCTGCAAATTATGTCAGTTGTGATTTGTTCTGTCCTCAGGTAAAGTGGAAATCATGAATTGTTTTTCTAATAATCATCCACATATTTGAAGATTATTTTAGTGTCTTCTCTTGGTCTCTCCTAAACTAGATGAAGTGCTGCTTTCAGCTTTTCTTCAGAGGTTGTTCTTCCTAAACCACTCATCATTATTTTTCCTCTTCAATTTTTTCCCGGTGTTCATACAGCTTCAACTTGGGTGTGTAGATCTTAGCATAATCCTCCTTCTGAGGCCTTATCAGTGCTAACCTGATCAGAATAATTTAAATAATTCCTTTCTTTCAAAAATACCTATTTTTATCCACAATTATAGAGGAAGCTTGTCACTATTTGTTCATGTGTGGTTCTGACTTGCATCTTAGGAACCTGACAAAAACCATATACATGATATGTGGGCCACGACTCTTTCTCATGTAACCACAGATAATACATTGTCCAGACTTGCAGATTATGAAACAGTGTCTTTTTCTTCTTCCACCTCTTCAGTGATGTATGGTGATTTAAAGAAATAGTATCTAATATCAAAACCTATTTTACAGTAAGTTAATTTAGTCTGCATCAGCATCTGAGAATGTTACATATAGAAGGCTCTTCTAAATTAAACAAATATCACATCTCTGGCCTCCTCCTTTTCCATTATGCCTGTTACCTTCTCTATTCCTCACATTTCACAGTTTATTCTCTTGCCTTCCTTGGGCTCTTGAGAATCAACATAATTAAATCATTATGAGTTTGAGCTGTTTATCACTTTAGAAATAATAGGCATACTTATATACACACACATGCACAAATATATATTTTAACTGGCCATGAAGAAGTATTTTTTACTAATCTTGAGGATAGCCATATGATTTAAAGTCATTTGTATGACAGCTTATGGGAGTAAAATTCTGCATTCACTATAGTACTTTAAGAATAAATTGCATGGTTGTTGGACTGAATTTATTTTTTCATAATGCTTTTATCTTATTTATGTACTTATTCCACAGCCAGAGAGAAGAATTGTCTTGACAGCTCTTTTTTCTACATGGAGACTGATTTTCATTTCAAGACACAACTATGAGACTCGACATTGCTGTTACTATTGATCATTTTCTCATTTGTAACAGATTCTTGCAAATTATTACACTGAAAAAAATTAAAAGACAAACATTTTCACTTGCTTAAAAAAAAAAAAAAAGCATGCGCATTTCTATTACATCTAGCAATGGAGAGACGAAGCAATACTTAATTCTCTGCATGTCTGGATGCAGTCTCCTAAAAGAAAACTATACAGACTTCATAGAACACTAAAACCTCTCTAAGTTTCTCAGCCTTTTTCATTCTTTTTCAATTTTATTGGCAGATAGTTTGTGCCCTTAGCTTTTCATCTGGGAAACATCTTAGTTTAATCATTAGCCTTTGGCCACATGAAGCTTATGTTCCTGAAACTAAGTATAGATGACTTCTGGGGAGCTGAGAATTAACTCTCTTTTTATGCAGCTGTTTTGCAACACAAAGTAACCTCCAACAGGTTTGACATTCTCCACTGGAGTCAACTCCTTTGCCAGACCTTATCCAAGTGAAAGAGAGGCCTTAATCCGCAGAGCTCCCCAGTGAAGGGACCATTCAAGGATTCCTCTGGCCAGTCCACCTGGGGGCTTTAGAATGGCTCTGTCTGTGTAACCTTTTTGCTCCAGAGTCTCATATTGAATTAAATAATGCATTTGCTTTGCACCTTTTTCCTGTGACATTTTTAACTCTCTTTATGGTCATGGCAGCGGCACCTGAAGACACACCAGCAAACCTGGCAATCTATTTACCTGCTATGCATAGTGAAAGCAAAATCAGCTGTGCCTTATGGAAATACTCACCCTGCACTTCACAGACAATTGGAGGTGCGCTCTGTCATTAAGTGACTGAACAAAACAAAACAAAGAAAAGCATGTGGGTCCAAGATTTGCCATAAAGGCTCAGCTTGCAGTATGTCTGGGGACATTATTTGATGAAAATTACCATGAAAATAAGTATACATTGGAATTAAATGTAAAAGCAATACACAGGAAATTCAGGGAATCAACGAAAAATTGCTTTTCCTTTTCTTTTAGAGAAAGGGTTCTAAATAAAACACTGTTGTTGACAAAGGGAAGGGAAGGGAAGGGAAGGGAAGGGAAGGGAAGGGAAGGGAAGGGAAGGGAAGGGAAGGGAAGGGAAGGGAAGGGAAGGGAAGGGAAGGGAAAGGAGCAAAGAAATGGGCATAGCAATAAAAAAGCATTTTAACTATAAGCTTGCAGCTATTATACATAAAATTTATAAGTCTCTACAACTATGTTTATAAAAGTGTACAATATTTATAATGTAAACTATCTGATAAAATTGGCATTCTTATATCAACAAGCAGTAATTAACCCTTAACCCCACTAACTTAATGATTATTTTAATAAATGTAACTAAAAACTCAGGCTTTATTGACACTATATGGACATGCCATTTGCTGGAATACATCTCCACATTTCCTCACATCTTAGTGAAGTCAATCAAAACTTAATCAAAAAATTTTTTATCATACTTCTTTATTAAGTCAGTATTACAAATCCATAGGTACTCTAAATATATATATATCTATACACATACAAAAAAGCCCACAAGAACTGTGTTTAAAAAGAAATAAAGTTTCAGAATTCCAAGAGCTGTTTTCTGTTTTCAATGAAATTGAGCATTAAAATATAGATGGATTATAGCTCTGAGCTCCATTCCTGCAACAGCTTTTACTTGAGCAGAACAAAAAATGACTTCTACTCCAGTGAATCTGGGCATTCCCCCTTTATGTGAGGGAAAAAAGGGAACAAAAGCTGTATGAGGACATTGCTGAATTTATTGCTCATTTATTGTTGAGGCAATACAGACTTTAAATATTTGTAGAATCAGAGACATATAAAAGCCACAGCCCAGTAAGCAAATATTCTTGAAAAATTACCCTAATTAAATCTTTGTCACACTTGATAATGAGATATTTGCTTCCGTGGCCTTTTCTGTTTTCTTTTCATGATGATGATGAGGTAGATGTCAGTTTTAATTTAATGGAATCATATAGATTTTTCTTTGGTAATATCTTTACAGATCAGTGCACTCTGGGCCTGTAGGTAACAACTGGTGGCAACCTTGCAGCCTCCTCCTTAAGGTTAACCAAGCAAAGTGTCTTTTTGAAAAATCACGATTGCATTGTAATAATCAGCAAAGTGGAGTCATTTTTCACAGTACACAAATATTAAACTGATAATCAGTGAATTTCAGTGGGCTTTCCTTCTGTCAAAAGGATTTAATAAAAAATACTCAAGATTGAATGCCTTCTTTAATAATTAAATGAAATCTAAGCCAGTAACTGTTTAAATGTCTCATAAAACATGGAATAGAAAACTGTTCCTAAGTGCTATGTTTGATGTGAATTCTGCAGACAAGACAGTGTTCATGTCTTGGCCTTTTTGCCCTTCAAAGCTTTTGAGACTGAGAAAAAGAGACTTCTGTACAGACTTTGTAAAAAGGTAGTCTTTGAAATTCTCCTTGATGTGGTATTTTAGGCTTATTAGAAGAGTGGATTTAAGTACCATGTCAAGTCATAATCCAGTTCATGGGTTTTCTGTTTTATCCTTAGGTGTCTCCAACTTGCCCCCAAGAAAACACAGTTGCTGTTATTAAAGTACTATTGAGTAATGGGGTTTTGTATTATTTTTGCAGAAGAAAGCTTCTTGTGAACAGAAATGAATGAAAATATTATTCTGAATGTGCACACCTGTTTCCAGAGAAGTGATCAAATTCCAGGTAATTTTAAATGTTACTTCTGAATTATCAGAACCAGGAAGAGTACAGGACACTCTGTAGAGAACATCACTCTCACATAAAACATCACTCTCACATAAAACACACTTTTATGTTTTTAGTACCTAAACAAAATGCATCTAGATATGCATTACAACAATAGAGTATCATGTTGTTAAGAATTAACAATGTTTCAGCTTTTCCCCCCCAACTCCTTTCTGAATTGTCTGCATCAAAATAGCTGCAAGCAAATTGGATTGCAGTTAGACAAAAGAAGGCCTAAAACCTTATTAGCTAACACAAGATGTATGGTTTACAAGAAAATAAACATGGACAATTTGTAATCTTAAGAGAGGAGGGGATTGTTTTTCCTTTTGTGAAATAATGGCTTTTGCTAGTGGGGTTCAATTACAGAACACAAAATTGTACTTTAGAGTGTATGTGCATTAAATAAAAGCACTATCATTATATCATTTTTTAAATACTAAATTCATTATCTATCATGAGTCTTTTAAAATGTGCTTATCTTGTACCTTCAAATCAAAAAATATATGATACTTTCAGAGTTTAGATGGGACTTTATTGAATGTCAGGATCTGAATGGAAATAATGTCCCAAATAATTTTTTTTTTTTAGAAAACTGAATATCCTTGTGAATATACCAGTACAGTGCTTCTTAAAAGTTAGTCAGACTTGGCTAACCTGTGGATGCTTTACTATGAATTATTTTTCTTACAGATATGTTTCAAATAATTTTGGTACTAATCAGAGTCAAACTCTGTGTTTGTGTAGCAACTTTTGCAGTTACTTTTGCTGAGGTAGGATTTAATTCACTGAGGCTGCTGTTCTTAGGAAAAGCATCACAACCTTACTTTTCATTATGCAGAAGGGAGCAAAACCATCTCATAGAGTTCAGCAACAAAAAAATAAGGTACAGACTGCACACTATGCAGAAGGAACCACTGATTCAATCACTACATAGAGAATTTCCCATTAAATTATGGGAGTAGTAGGGTAAGAATTTGTATTTGCACATGCACATGTGCAAATGAAGAAATTAGGAATTATAGAATTATCAGCATAGAAAGAGCCTCAAGATCATAAAATCCAACCACTAACCCAGCACTGCCAAGTCCACCACTAAATCATATTCCTAAGTGCCACATCTACATGACTTAAATACTTCCAGGCTTGGGTACTCAAACACTTCCCTGGGCAGCCTGTTCTGATGCTTTACATTTCTTTTGGTGAAGACATTCTACTTGATATCCAACCTAAATCTTCCCTGGTGCAACTTGAAGCCATTTCCTCTTGAGGCTCTCAAAGGAGAATTACATATATTATCTATCCTAATCCAGGTTAATGAGGCTGAATGTGGCCAAAATTTTGGCTTTACACTAATGCACAAACACCAAAAAACCTCTTAAACTGAAGCTCTATGTTCACTGCATAAAATAAGAATCGCCTAGTGTTTCTTAAAGAATAAGATCCCTAAATTTATAAATTATTTACATGGCAGGTGAAACATTGAGAAAAATGTCAAAAGTAGCTCACCTATATCCTGATTTGTCTGTAATCACAATCACTCACTAGGTCACTAGATTATTTCACAGTGAAAATCTTCCAAGTGTCATAGATTTACCTATGGGCTCTCTAAACATCAGTATTTGTTGGATGACTTCATTTGAAAAGCACACACAAAATGTGACACAGCTATTTATTGTATATTTTGAATAAATTATTTTAGGTTGACATCTACATGTAGTCTCACATTCATCCCTGTAAGTTATGAATACACAAAGATGTCTTATTTTATTCAAATTAATAACAGAAGTAAGCAATTCTGCAGATTAGAGAATGAAAAATTAGAAATGGAAAAATTAGAATGGAAAAAGAGCTACAAGACTACCAGCAAAATTTCGCTTAATGCTACTTTCACCTTGTTTAAGTTCTCAAAAGGAGATATTGATGTTGTACATAAGATGTCAGGAGCTTTAGATCTAAAAGTGAAATCCTGTGGATACTTAAAAAATAAAGAAAGGAAAGAACAGATTTAACACAAACTTCATTGTTAAAATATGGATCTTAGAGGAATTAATACAGAAGTGGAAAACAAAGAATCACACCTGGAATGAGGGTTGCAATGGGAAAAAGTGGGGATCATTAAGAAAAGACTCCTCAGTAAAAAACATAAGTACTCTTGGAAGTCGCTCTATTGGAAAAAAAAATTAAAAAGAGTTATTTCAGCTTTTGTGACAGCTGAAGCTTGGTGTTATACTGACAAAATGGCTGTTGGTTGTACTAAATTGTGTCAAATTACATGCAGTTGTTATATAATGTGCATTACTGTCCATGAGGGACAAAGATGAGGCCACTCATTTTATTTAGGACTGAAAGATGGATTTAAATTATACTGCCAGGGATGAAAGGCTAGCGCTTCATTAAGCAAGCTGCTCAACCTTCATGCTTACTCCAGTTTTAAAACTATTATCCTACAATCAGGGTGAATATCTTTGAAATAATATTGCAGTCCTTCTTTGATAAGAAAGCCTGTTTTTTCCCTTTGCTCTGCAACTAAGTAGCAGATACATAATTTATATTAACCTTGACTTGTGCTTCACCTACAGATTCTCCTGATTTTATATCATAAGGGAGAATCCTTTTTTCTTCACAGGTGAAAACATGAATTATTTCCCTTATATAGATCCTTTTTACTCTGTTTTTCAGAGGAGCCAGGGTTTATAAAGCATTTTTCCTAGCTTGTAAAAAGTAGCAGCTTGTTTCCAGCTTTCAGACTTGTCCAAAATCAATCTCGTCACTTGGCTGGATTTTGCATAATATTCTTCCCTGAGTGGAGTTTCTGTGGCTTGTCTGCAGCAGTGCTACAGTGATCAATGGGAAGTTCTATTTAAAAACTGATGACACTGCTGAGTGCTGAAAAATGTCACTGCTGTTTTCAGGTGTTCATTTTTACACACCTATTGTAGAGTGCTAAAAAGTACTTTCAGAAGTTGCACACAGTTAAATTGAGAACTGCATTTATACACAAAGCATCATCATTATAATGTCTTATATGTTCAGTACAAAGGCTCTGTGGATCACTGCCCTTCTGATATTTCAATTATTTGGTTGTAATCATGTAACAAAGCAGGTAATGATTTTCTGGGTATTCAAATTACATCTCTAAAAGCAAGAGCTAGTGAAATGGCTTTATCATTTAAAATTATACACAATTTGGTGAAGCCAGTTGATTCCAGTGCAAAGGAACATATTCCTTTATTTTAAAAGTGGCATTATAAAAGGCATCTGTAGGGGTGTTTCTTTAAGGCTATAGTGAAATTCAATAGCTCTTCCTTATTAAGTGAAAGCAGAAATATACTGCTTTCACCTAATACTTAGTAAATGCTAATAAAGAAAGTCAAAGCTGTCCTTGGGACCTGATGGATACATCAGAACATTTTTAATTCTATATTTATGAATTGATTTATTACATAAATTGAAAAGTACTAAAATCCACAAGTTTTATTTTTGATACATGTCAGATGGGAATTGTTATCGCTTCCATCATTCCTTTCTTGAACTTGACATGGCAGGTGCTCTCTTTGCAGAATGGGGTGAACAGAAACCCTCAATAAGGTTAACCTGAAATATACTTTTAAGATTTCAGAAAATTTCTAGCATATGCTCAAATGTTCCTAAAATGCCAGGTGCCTCTCCTTTGTGCATTCCAAAGGCTGATGGCATAATCAGCCATCAGAATCACAAGGCAAGAGAGCTTCAATGAAGACAATGTTTCATCTTTGCTTGGCCATGAGCAGCATGGCCAAGGTTGGAAACTGAGCAACTGCTCCCTGGAAAGCTAGAGATAAATCTGAAAAAGTCAAGGAGCTGGCTAAAATGAAAGCCATATGAAGTTTCCAACAGGTATGAGAGATATCATATTATTGTGTTGTGAAATAGTGAAATAAATGCCTCCCCAAAAAAAAAATATTAGTATTTTAGATTCCCAGTGACCTCACCATATTTGTAACTTTTCTTTATTTTGTGAAGCAGACTTCCAATGAGATTTCTTAATTTTACTTTCTTCATAAATTTTCTCACTCCTGAAAAGAAGGAAAGCTCTGAAACTGCATTCTCTTAATAATTTATTTCTGTCTTTCTTTGTTTCCAGATCCTTGTTTATTTTCCTTCTTTTTTCCAGGAGAATCCTTAGTCAGGAGATTCTAAATAATTTTTTTTTCCAAATGTATTTGCTTAATTAAGATGCATACATTTAAATGAATAATGCCTTGTATAGAAAACGAAAAGATTTTTGACTCCCTTGGTTACAACTAGGCTACCTGAAGCTTTTGTCTTTCCATGCACACACAAAAAAAATCACAAACTGTGTAGTTAGCAGCAGGAGTATTCAATAGAATATGCTGAGAAAGAATTGGGTACCACTTAAAAATACATTTAATTGCTAATAAGTTTCTGCTGTCAGTGTCCTCGAAATAAAAAAAGTTAAAATATTTTAAAATGTAAAAAAATATAGTTTTTCCCTAAGATGTGGCAGTATATCAAAACATCTACAATATAGTGGGAGGATTTTGATTTTTTTTTCGTCTTTTTTTTTCCCAATTTTGTGGCAGATTACAAAGCTTTTCATACAGAAAAAAAAAACAGTTTCAGGATGCTGGATTTTTTTTAAAGAAATGTGTTTTCCTTTAGGTGCTATTTAGTACTTTAAAATCCTTTTTGGTTTGAAATATTTTGCAGAATGATGCTCTCATTCAAAGAAAACCAGATACTCCCAATGGCTGATACTTGTTTTGAAAATAAGTTTTGCAGCATCTTCAATTTCTTGTGCTTATTACAAAGGTTAATAATCCAGTGCTATTTCATTTCTACCTGCTTCCTTGGGTAAATGCCTCAAGAGTTTTCAAAACAAGAAAATAGATCAATTTCTTTTTTTTACAAATACTTCCACTCACAGTCTCAGACTGATCCTGAAGTAAGTCAATGTCATTGTCCTCTGTTAAATCCATTACTTTGATCATGAGGACATTCTTGTATCATATGTACAAGTTACAACAAGAGCCTTGGAAATACTGGTAATTCAAAATGGGAGAAATGACAAAGTTGATGTCACATCACCCCTGTGGAGGAAAGCTTTAATACCACAAAAGATGAATATATCATCTAATTTTATATCCTGTTTTCTACAGATCATTTCTGCTTCATTCAGCTATCCATCACTGAATCAAAATCCCTGAATTTGGTCAGGTTATCCTTCATGTCTCCCAGAAACATATCAGATTCTACTAGGATTTCTTCTTATGAGTGACCAATCTGATAATCCACATGTGTGACCGTCTTCACAGGGGTTCTTGGATGAGGGAAGAGATGAGAATGTTGACTCTATGTTCAGAAGACTTGATTTATTATTTTATGATATATATATATATATTACATTATAACTATACTGAAAAGAAAAAGAAGGGAAAGGTTTCCTCAGAAGCTTGCTAAGCTAAGAATAGAAAAGAAAAGAATCATAACAAAGGCAGCTCTCTCAGACTCTGTCCGAGATACCTTGGTCCTTGATTGGCCATTAATTATAAACATCCAAGATGGGCCAATCACAGGTGGACCTGTTGCATTCCACAGCAGCAGATAACCATTGTTTACATTCTGTCTCTGAGGCCTCTTAGCTTCTCAGAAGGAAAAATCCTAAAGAAAGGATTTTTAGTGAAAAGATGTCTGCGACATACATGAGAATGGCTCTTTTCAGTTAATATATATATAAGTTATTTTTTCTCTTAGTGAATAAAAAAGAAAATAAATAAAAACTTGGTGGATCTTTGACATCTGAAATTCTAAAACCTGTAAGGTTCTACTATCATGTGCACATCTTATAAGCATGTCATCATGTCTTTGGGCATAAAATATCTCAAAAAATCTGAGCTTCAAAACGATCCATCTTATAAAACCTCTGGTTTACTAATCCTTGATTTTCCTGGTTTGGAAACAAGATTTTTACCAAAAGATCAGACTACATTTTGTATCAAATTTTGTTAGCTTTTTTAATTAGTACCTTACAAGTAAGATTAGCTCAAAGAACAGCAGGCTGCCCTAAAGAAGTCTATGCAATTCCAGGTAGCTTTTGTATCCATGAACAAAATTGTAAAGTGCTTACAGAGAGCACAGCATTTGCTGAAAGTCTCATCATTGCCCCCTTACTGTGATAAATGCACTGAGTAACATCTGCTTTAAGCAGTTCTTTGGGACTCACTTGGTGGACTCCTAAGAAAATAAGGACCAATATGAAATAAAAATCAAATATCAAATTATAGCCTGAAGCTAAGAGTGTGAGTAGCAGTCATTACAGACAATTTTCACGTTTGTTTATAAATTTTATGCTTCTAGAGTTTTGACTTTGAGCTGGCCAAAATCAAAAGAAGGCTCAGACATCTCACAGTAAAGAAAGGATGTGTTTGCTTCCACCCAAGCACTGTTGTTTACATAATGTCCCATGTATTCATCTACCTCTACATTTGATTCTTACTTTTACTCCCTGCTTTTGTATGTTATGCCAAACTTTGGGTTCATTTTCATCCTCTGGTCAAATGACTACTATATTAAACTGTGCAACCAATTGCTTCAGGATGAGAGGCTTAGTGAAGCAACATAACCAGTTGCACAATGGTCACAATATTTGCCTTTATTATGAGTTTCTCATTCTTATAAATCCCACAGCATTCTGTTCAGGATAATTTCCTCCAAGGTAGGAAATTTTAGGGTGATGGGTAAGTTTACACAGGCACCTTACATTGTTTTAGTCATTAAGACATTAAATAAAACATGAGTCAGTCCCAGTTACACTCGGCTTAAAACTGCCAGTACCATTTAGGCATGCTCCGAGAAGGAATGTCCAATCAGGCCCCTTTGGGAATTTAGGCAAAGAAACACTTAGAATGGGATTAATCTCATGCACCTTTAGAAAGAAAGACATCAGAATCTGAACTAATCCCTCCAGACTGTGAGAAAGAGAGAAGTAGGCACTATCTAAAGCATTTTGGTGCACATATTTCAGATGCCTCTTGGATGAGGTGAATCCATTTATCACCAATATCTCTCATATGACTTCTAAATGGATGTAAGGTGAGTAGCTCATTCTGACTTTAGTTATTCATGTCTAGCTTCTGTGTCTGACTGAGCAGATGATTGAATTGTGCTGCTTTGTCAGGTTTGTCCACACATGGCCACTGGTTTGGGTATTATTTCCCAACTGGTCCTTCTGTAAGAACTCCAGTTCTTTACTGGGTATTGGCTTGACTAAATCTCAGCTCGTGGGGAATCCAGTACAAGATTGCTAATATAAAAAACCAGAGTGTTATTGCCTAGAGTAATAAAAATTTTGTTTCTTCTTCAATATTTTTTTAAATTCCTTTTCAAGCACAGTAGGACTGATTTGCAGTTTGTACTGCTGATGTTTACTCCCACATACTCATGATACAGGGATGAGTTCAAGTGACACATCAATACCAGTGGCTGTTTATAATGAGAGAGTCACTAGTAATTATAAACCTAATCAAGCAGCATTTGATTGTCAGAGTACACAGGAATTAAACCTTTATTTGATGGTTATGAATGAAACATTCTGGTCCTTTCTATATAACAAAAGGGCTGTATTTTTCATATGAAACATGAAGAATTTTAGAGATTTATAGACTGGCTTGGTGGACCTATCAGAAATAAATTTAAAAAATCAGAGTGGTTAATCTAATTTTTGATATAGAGATTTTTCATCTAGTCTCACTAAATGTTAGAAGACAGAATCTGGAATATAAGCAGGAGACTTGTCTTTGTTACTTGTACAGGGCTGCTGCAGAATGATATAAACACTGCTGGGCAGCTATTAAGTTAGAAACGAGTTCTTAATTGAGGAGAAGAACTTACTGTATGGACAGAGATATTAAGATTTTAGTGTGTTAATGAATGATCTTAGCTTGTCAGGGTGCTGTGCTCTAGTATTCAGTCAGACAACACAGCAGTGATCTGAGCTCCCAGAAAACACATGGACATTTACAGCTGGAGCTTTGTAAGAAAAACATTCAGAAGCTTTTTTCATTCCTGACCGAATATAATTCAGTATTCAGAATGATGAGCAGGACTCCTTCTGGAACATGTTACTGGAAAGGGGCTTTATCTAACACCTTGTCCTGGAATGAACTACCACATACTGTCAAAATTGAGATTTTCCTCAAAATACAAGTTTTGAATTTGTCTTAATTAGAATACCCATTTAATGTGTCTTGTTCTTCACCTTTCCTGCAGCAGATGAATGGAAAGAGAACTCATTCCTTTAATGTTGTTTCACAATAATTACCTAAAATATGCTAATATTCTGGAAGCAGGAACTGCACTCTTCTCATGTGTTTGTTTCAACTGCTAACCTACAAAGTCATCCTCTAGTGTCTTAAAGGTACTATTGTACATTTGCTTCGGTTCTACTTGTTCTTGATCCTGTTCTGAAGAGGTGAACTCTTTCCAGAAATTTTAATCTCACCCAGGCTTCTGAATTTCTTTCTGCAGACTCAGCTCAGATCTACCAAAAAAAAAAAAAAAATTTGAATCAATTTTAATGAAGTGATTTTCAGGAAACTTACACCAGAATTTCTGAAAAACTGGAGGGAAAAATTCTTGTGATTTCTTATTTCTCTAGTTCAGTTCTTGATTTTAACAACTGCAGATATCTTTCAGCCACGTAGTTGTGAAATGGAAAAATTCAGAAATTATTCTCTCCTAGGGTTGGATACCTTTTTCCTTAGGATACCTGGGTTGTAAACAAGAGAAACTGTAATACTTCTCAGATGACAATAAACAAATGGATTTAGGCATAAAATTAGTGGTAAAATGAACTAATCTTCTTTGAGCAGACAGCAGATGTGATCTAGTGGGTACCATTTAAATTATCATGTTTTTAGAGGCAAGAAGTATAAAATCTTATAGACTCTCATTAAGCAAACACTAAGGATTTTTTTATCACTTTGTTAAAACTTTATTACTTTAGATAGAGATGAATTTCACCTGGTATGTTATGTAATTCATTCAATTTAGCAATGACTCTTTAAAACCTTTTTTTTTAGCAAGTCACCAGTAATTTCTCAGTCCAATGAATAAGTTGACAAAATCATAGATCATGATATAAACCAAAACAAACAAATGAGAATGCTTTTTTTTCTAAAGTAAAAAATATATTACTTAAGAGGCTTAAGTTCAAAGGGGATATTTTTGTTTATTTTTTTGCTTAAGAAGAGAAATTCTTAAAAAAAGAATGTTTTCCCCTTAGTGTTTTTTTTTGTTTCGCTACACTGTATTTAAAAAAATAAAACAACACAAAAAACTCTCCAAAAAACCAACCACCAAACAAAAAAAAATGCAAGAAAGACATAATGTAGGGGTTTTTTTTTGTTTGCTGGTTTTCTTCAATATCACTTTTAGGAATTCAAGCCCTATATTTGGTTTATTGCTGAAATAAGCTAGATTTTTAATGACAGAGCATAAGTCCTGGGGTATAACTCCAACACTTCAGATGAAGTGCATCTGCTTCTCCCCCAAGTCCCTCTCAAGCTAAGACAAAGCTTTAGAGGTGGGAAAGAACAAATCTTTGCAATTCCTTTGACATCCTCTTTAGTATCCCCTTTACCTTTTCAAGTTTAGAATTATCATAGTTGATTTTCTTGTGCTGAATATTAATCCCTCAGAGAATGTTTCTGTGCAAGATTTTACTTGGTCTCCAATCCCCTTCCCTACAGTGACTTCCATGGCTTGTTTTCCTTTCTGTTTTCTTCTTTTTCAACTAAGAACAATAGCCCTGACACATTGTGATGAGCCTCAGCTGTTCCTCCACTCAGGTTAGGCTCTTTAATGAAATCAAAGCAAAGCAGATGAGAGATCCAGAGAATAAAAAAAATTAACTCAATAGCTACTACAAAAGGACATTAAATGGAAAAGTGGTTTGTAAGCTGAGAAAATTCAATTCAGAGCTGGATAGAGAATTGCCTTTTTCAAGACAATTCTTTTTACTGAAGATTAGTAGAAATTTTTGCAAAGAAATAGACAGGACAGTGGGAAGACCATGAAGAAATTGAAGATGTTTTGGATTATAAGTATACAGGAAAAAGTTTAAGTAAACTTAAGGACAGAAGTGAAGTTAGAAACTTATTTGAAATTCTAGGTTAGAAAAAGACACTGAAATTTATAAACCCTTTGTAATTTGAATACCTTAACCTATCAAAAGCACCAGAATGCACCTTTCTGTGCATTGTGGCCACAAACAGTCCTGAACAGGCTGAACAAGACAAAGATCTCAGATAAATGTTCTACATCAATGCTTTAATTTTTCATCAGACATCTTTAATACATAATGAAAAAAAAAATTTCATTTATTTAATTACTATGTCTATTCAGCTTGCAGTTTTTGTACTTGTAGTATCATCTGTTCCTAATGAAAGATTTCAGCCATGATAACAAAGAAGTCTTGGCACCATTATTCTTCCATGAGTACCATCTAAGTTCTTGCAGATAATCAGTCTTTCTTCAGTCAGTTAAAATATTGATATATTAATTGTTTTCACATGTATATTAAAAATACTCTGATTTTCAAACTCTGAAAATCAGACACAATTTGAAGTGCTGAGGGGTGGTGAGTTTCCTGTTATCTAAATATCTCTGTACCTCTTTACATGTTTGATGTACTTGCATCTCTAGAACCTGGGTTTGCTTTCAACCACAAAAAAGTCAAAGTAAAATTTAGTCCCTAGCTGCATTATATTTGAATTCATATCAAAATTTCCCAAATAGATTCAGGCTATCCAGACACATGACTATTGTTATGACAGTATTGGCACGCTTTTAAGCATATGAGCTTTAATTCTAATTACTGTGGAATCAAATACCATAAATTTGTCCTCTGAGTCCAGTTCTCATCACACATGGAGGTGGTTGATTATCTTCTATTATCAGCAGCTCACCTTCATCCCTTATCTATGTCCACATTAAAATGGATATGAAATGTTTTAAAATAAAAAAAATATTAGGAATAAAAAAAAAAATAGAGCTTGAAAAAAATCTGGCCCTAGCCAGTGAAGTACCATGGTATTCAGGAGCTCTCGGTGACTGTCATGGATAATCTGACCTATGTGGTGATCCACTCTGAAGGAGATGAGAATACCACTTGTGTGTGCTTCCCCCAACCACTCCTGGTATCCACAATGCTGAATCATGAGGGAAGCTTAACAAAACAAACAAATTATTGTTTGCAAGTGTTTTAACTTACCAGTGATAGGAACCTTCATAGAAAAATTCATCCTTCCTATTTTAGACAGCAGTCTGAGGGTGGGATGAATCATCCTCTGGGGGAGCTTAAATGACTAAATGGTGACTAGGTGTGACTGCATGGTTGGATGACCCTTTTAGGCCAAATACCTGGGTTTTGGTTGGTTTATAGCGGTTGAGATGAATCCAAAACATTAATACACAGCTGAAAATCCAAATTGGGTAGTCATTCACATAGTCTAATAGTGATGAAGATGGCATAAAAGCTTGAATGCCAAAGAATTAAAAGAGAGTATTAAATTTGTATTCCATTGAAGTCTATTAAATTGTATTTATTTTACATTTTAACAAATGCATCCTAAGATAGATGATAATTTCTCTACAAAAGGCAGCACATATGGCAGCATTTGATAGCAACAGCATGAAATGCCAGTTTCCTATAAATATATGCTTTGGAAAATTATCCTTAACACCAATAGCTTATGAGGTAAATAATTAATAGGAATGTTAATTTTTCATTAAATTTAAGAAAATGCTAGGAAAATATATAATATGCTGTGTCTTTGATTTATCTGCTCTCTTCTCCCAGACTTTGTATGGGTCTTTTATTAAATTCTATGGTTTTTTTAATTGCAGAAACCAAAAAGCAGAGTTAGTGTAATTTGGTAAAGGTGATAATACCTCCTGAAATATTTTTCATTTTTGAATACTAAATCACAAATAATTAAAGGTTTGTTTGCCTAAATAAATGAGTGTTAGGATGGTACCTTTTAAAATAATAGATGATGTATTAGCATATTCTGAAAAGATGGGATTTTGACATTATGAGAATACTACTATATTATTTTTGGGGAAGTTATCAGGAAAATAGAAATTATTGGAATGCATTAAAACTAGGCAAAGTTTATATGCATTGTTAGGAATATCTTTAAATCACTTGCCAATGTGATATCTGCTGCTACATCATTTAAAGAATCAGGTGATGCTTGTCTAGGTGACAAAAGAACAAAAAAAGCCTGTAGGGCAAAGTGCACAGCAGGGACTAAAAACTGCATTTGCAAGAAGACCTAAGTACTGCAAGACTGACAAGAGCATAAAGCACAGAAACAATGATGCCTTTCCTGCAAAACAACAAAATCCACAATGCTGTTCATTGATGCAATGATGTTACTCAGTAGAAAACATGGTAGAAAAACTAGATCTCAAAAATTTCCTGTTCCTTTCTTGCCTATGATATCTCCTCTCCCATTGTGATGGGTGATTGGTTGCTAGTTCTACTGGAGGTGCAGATCTACTTCCTGAACCCCACTAAAGAATAAATGAGAAGTAATGCTTTTTGTATAAATTGCAGCTCCTAGAAGAAGCTGAGCAAGCCTTAGCCTTGCAGGAACACTGAAAAAGGTCTGGGAAATAGCCAGCACATTGTATGCATGAGAGTGAGCTTTAACCAGCTTGGCCAGGTTAGGTGGCAGCAAGCCTCTTGTCATAACACAGTTCAGTAACAAAAGTATTGGATGACAGAGTTGCTTTAGAATTTGACTTTTAATGGACAGACAGGTACAACAAAGTAGTTATGCTTTGTGCCTAGGAATCTTCACTGATGATCTTTGCTTCAGTTCTTTCTGTGTGAGGAAAATGAGACTGAGATGAGTAGCCAAAAGTTCAAGACAGAATGGAAGTTCGGAACAGTATTCAAATACAAGTGCTATGATAACTGTGTCAATCTCATTGCAACAAGATGATGGCAAACTTTCAGTATGAATCAGCACTAGAGAATGAAAGAATGTCATGTCATTTGTATCATCCTTTTTTTCCTGAAAAATTAGAAATGGTTTACTAAATAAGTATTCAGAGGATGGTTAAGAGTAATAAATAGTGTTTTAATGAACAAACACCTACCTCTACTACAAAACATCTGTGGCAATATTTTAAGCCACAGAAAGCTGAAAATTTAAAAGATTGCATATTAATTATGTCTCCATCATTTTCTGCAGGCTTAACTTTGGGAAGGTTATCTTCAGAACTGCTGAGAGCTCACAGCTGCAGTTGCTGTCTGTAAGAACTGCTCTGAAAATAGAAAATGCATTAATGTTGACTGTGTTAATAAGTTTGATTTCAAATTGTACTTCTTTGTAATTCCCCTCAGTTTAACAAGACCGCCACCCCTTCCTCTTATTAAAATGCTATGAAGAGTCCCATTCATATTTATGGAACATGCAGAATCTGTAGTGATCACTGCCATAGAAAAACTAAAGAGATATTTAAGAATTTTTTTTAATTGTATGCATTGTATTAGACAGAGGGCCACGTTATGAGTTGGGGGGTGAAAAAATACTTGGGTTTGTTTACTTCACAGTTTGCTGCAAGAGTCAGTGGACCATGAAAAAATTGTATTAGATAGAAGGACAAAGAAAAACACTAGTGAATTTATATCTGGTATCTCCTAGTTTTTCTGGTATTTGACCTTATAGCTTTAAGAATACGCTAAGAATTCTTTTGCACATAACATTGTTGTGCATAATATTATTGTTACAAAGTGTGACTGGATGTAGTCCATATTTAGGTTAAAGGAGGGAACAATTGAATGTTAGTTTAGTGTCTTTGGGACATGTCCAGATCCCTGATCAGATTGGCAGGGCCTCAGTATTTGACCTACTATGGGAGTGTCTAGGACACAGTGTTTAAAGCAATGAAAACTGGAACCATCTTTGAATCCATTAATGTCATGAGGGAAACAAGGGAAAACAAAGGAAAACCTTTTCCTCACAAAAAAAAAAAAAAGGGTAAAAAACGACAAATGGTCAGGATTCCTATGAGGTCACAATGGGTCATGAAATTCATAGCAAGCCAAATTGTGAGTGTGGTGGTTTTCAACAAAGTTCAGGGAAATGAGCCATTCCTCTCCCACTCCTTTAAGAAATGTGTATAAACCAAAAAATGAAATACTTGAAAACTAGCAGCAGTTTGTTTATCTTTCCCTTCAGGAAAACAGCCTTTTTAAGATCTCAAAGACTAGTTGATCACTTCTCAACTCAGATATTTTAGTAATAAGGGGGTGTCAAGTATATAGAAAGAAAGACTTCATGTTCAGTCCATGGGATTGCAAGTACTAAAGAACCAATGTTTTGGGTTTTTGTTGGTTTTTGTTTTTTTTTTTTTTTGGTAATGGAGAACATAAGCTTATATAAACAACTGTAGGATGTGTAAGGGATCATGATAATGTCAGAGACTAAAGCATATGAGTCTGTGGGTGTCCCCCACCCAAGAGAGGTTAACAGATTCATCTCTCTCTCCTGGTTGTGTTAAATGTGATATGTGTGACAAAGTATTAATCTAAAACTTCTGGCTTTGGTTAGACAGCTACTAGGGCCGAGAATATTTCATCCTGCTTTTATTCCCTTTGTAGCATGAAATGATAAAATAGCACAAAGTATCAGAGATTGGTCACAACTAAAGATAAGGTCTTAGACATCTTTCTATAGACAACAAAACCTCTTTTCAGCCAGTGTATGATCCTTACATCATCAGTGCTGAAGTTGTGATCAAAAAGGTATTTCCCATC
This sequence comes from Molothrus ater, assembly GCF_012460135.2. Lineage (NCBI taxonomy): Eukaryota > Metazoa > Chordata > Aves > Passeriformes > Icteridae > Molothrus > Molothrus ater. The sequence goes on along the minus strand of NC_050480.2, from coordinate 102,389,024 downwards.
GTCAAATTCTTGGAATTTCTTTGCTGGGAATGACTATAATTTTTTACCTGTGGCTGTATGATCTGTCATCATCCAGAGGAATGCATGAGCCAGTATCCTGCTGCTCATGTCCAATTTGCAAACAGTAAGAGAAAGTTTGTCCAGTTGAAATGTTTGCAGCATGCTAGTTTATCACCATCTTGCAGGTTAAAAAGCCACCACAACCACTGCTGCATTTTCCCAGTAGAAAACAGGTGTATTTTGATTGCTTCATCAGCAGGGAGACAGTGACTGAGGCTCCCACTTACTGTGTCATTATTGTGTAAACTAGGTATTGAAAAATGGTGACAAACTGATGTGTGGAGAACTAAAAATAAAGTTTCCAGGTGTCTATGCATTTCTCAGTATGAACTGTCAAAACTTTTCTATTCCTCCATAGAATTTAACAGTATATCACAATTAAGAATATTTTGGTTTTCCAAGTAACAAGGGAAGGAAAAAAGCCAAAAGAGAGACAGAACAGGACTAGCATCTCTTCCTAATTTAAGTTTTGATGCAGACAGAGGAAATTAAATGTGTTTAATTTTCTTTTGTGCATGGCTTTAAGAACATTGTTTCTGTGCTTATAATTAACTACGTATTTATGAGATGGCCTGGATCAGAGCCCAAGTCTTTGGTTTACTTTCTAAAAAAGAAACCTCCTGCCTAAAGCTGATAAATCACATAAACATTCAGCAAGCTTTGTTAAACCATAAACATTTCATACCCTGATAAAAGAAAAGGAGCTATGATAACATCAAAGAGAAACATATTATTGATTAAATAGTTTTATACATTTCTTCCTAACATGGAAAGGTTCTTGAAAAATAATTAAATAATATTAAAAAACCATGTACTGACATAAAATAGTTCTGTGAGAGCAGGATTTATTGATTTTGCTATACTGTTGTGCTTATAAACAGTAATGAAATATGTTATTTGGGCTGCCGTAGGCAATTTTGATTTTGTAAGTTTTTTTCTGGTTTATTATTTTATTTTAGATCCACTAAAACCATGTGGTAGAGTATAAAATATAGCTATAAAGAACTATTTAAAAATTGTTTAAGTACCTTCTGCATTTTTAAAGAAATAAATACTTTGAGAGCATATATGATGAAAAAAGGGTAGAAAAGAAAAAAAAAATGAATATTTGCTAATATGAATAGACTTTCTAGTAATTATAGGGAAAATACACCAAAATTATTTTTATCAAATCAAATTAAACCTACCAGAAACAAATACAGGATTTATGCATCATTACTGTATACAATTGACAACTGGCATTTTTAGGTTCTATCACTGCTTCGTTTTTGTGTTGACAAGACAACGAAACTAGAAGGTGAGGCAGGCACAGAAAGTGGGTACAACACATTCCAAGACACCTCTCAGTTTGTACAGTAATAGATCAATGACATGGAAAAATACCAGTGCCAAAACCTGTTCCTTTTCTTGGTGTCTGCCTGTGTCACCCAAACGTGATAACATTGTTAATGACAGCAGGTGCAGGAAAGCAACAGGAAATTTAACTCCTGTTGGTTCTTGGTAGAAATGTAAATCCTGTTGGTTTCTAGCAGTTTTACAAGAAAAACAGAAAAAAAATAATTTCCAGCGTTCCTACTGAGTTACTCTTACCACTCCTCATGCTTGCCATTAATTACAAGTGCCACTTAAAGAACTCCTATTTGATTTTTACCAAAAGTTAACATGAATATTTGTATTCTTTGAGAAAAACTCTTTTCAAGACTGAATGCGTGTGTTATTGTGGCTGTAATACATTTCTCATGGACATGACTCTTTAAGGATGACATAAATTTCAAGGAAATACATTAGGTTTTATGCAGTTGTCACTGCATGGTGATCTAAACTAAAAATGTAATGGAAGATTTAGCAACAGAGACATTTCAAATGGAATAACATTGTTTTGTTTGCAAGGTTTTTCCAATATTTTCATTTCAACTTCATTTAAAATGAAATTTTGTAAGCCTGAAACAGGCATGAAAAACATCCACCTGCAATTCTAACTCTGCAAACATATTTTAATATAATTTAGATTCTTGTTTCAATAATTTGTAACCAGATGATGTAAAGACCATGGAGATAATTTTATACTAATGAGATGGATCTGAAACTTCACCATTTACCCCCCATGATTTTACTGCACTAGTTTAACTAGAAGTTTTCTGTGACCTGTTAGATATTTACCTAGCTAAAAGTAGACTTGAGCTATTTGAATGTTTCAGCAGAAGGCTCCTCTCTTGCCACTTAGCTGCATACAGATTTCCATTGTCTAGCAGCAATTAACCTGAAAGTGATTGATGCATACCTCGTAGGGAAAAAATTATAGTTGTATGTTCATCCATTAAAAAGCACAAGATTCTAAAGTGACCTAAACAGATTAAGGAAAGAGACATGTGGGCTGCTTTATACTGGAAAATTACTGGACAGTGCCAGGACTCCTATGCTGTGTTACTTCACTTGCCACACTTAAATTTTTAGCATGGTACCTGATATAGTATTGCTTTATATTTACATCTATCTATATCTATATCTATATCTATATCTATATCTATATCTCTATATCGATATCTATCATCTATATCTATATATCATCTAATATATCTTTATCTTTATCTTTATCTTTCTTTATCTTTACAAGCAGGACTACTTGAACAATTCCTGAGCACAGCACACACAATTAACACTGGCCATGTACCACTCCCTACAAACAATTTGAATGCTACGACCGCATTCTGGAAAGCAAGAAAATTTGAAGTATATACTCAAGAATTGTAATGTACAAGAAGAGCTCAGTGAGGGAGAACACCCTAGTCACATTCAACTCATTCATATGGGCAGTTACCAAAATGGATCAAATCTGACCTATATTTAGCTGTGTGAAAGACTAAAGAATCTGCCTAGGATTCCTCTACTGCCATAAGAAAGAGCTGATCACCTCTAGCAGCTGAATCCTACCAGCTATTGCAGACAGCTATGAAATACTTTCTTGGGAAAAGTGAGTGTGGCTGACAGCTTTTATCAGTGACTTCACTTCAGATGGTCAGGGAAAAGTGAGGCACAGTCTGGGAACTGGGAAGTTGGTTGTGTCCATCCTTCCCTGCTGGTCACTGCTCTTGCCATGTCCCTTCCCCCAATTTTCTTTAACAGAAAGTTTAATTCATCACTTGCTGTGAGCTTCTAAAGAATGAGAAACTGTCTCATTTTTTTTCTGCTAAGGGATTTTTACTATCCAAAAGTAAGCAAAGTTACTGGTGCTGCTTTTTCTCATATAGCTACAGTTGTTTACATGCTATGGATGCATGGTCTCAGTGGCAGAAGTAACCACCCTGAAGCATGTTTCTCTCTCCAGGAGTTTCACACTGAAATTCTAGCTCTGTAAGCAAAATTTGTATTTCTGGCCATCTTAATAGTATAATTTTTATTCAGCTCTATTACTGCAGGGCCCTGAGATTGGTCTTGGCGTCCCACTGTGTTAATGCTTTTGAGTTTTTTATATTTTTTTCTTAAACTTATATTTATGTTTTATGGCCAGAGAGAATATATCAATGTGAGCAACCACTCTCCAAATAGTTCTACTTCAACTTTATGTATTTTTGTTATTGTCTGTGCAGCTCTTCTGCTATAAGACACTTCTTCAAGAGGTTTTATCTGTATTTATGATATGTTATGTTTTGCAAATAAAGCAATAATAGTAAATATATTGTTCTGAAATCTCAGATGTAGGTCAGAGGGAAAGAAAGAAGAAAACAATTATTCTCCCTCCTTGTTTAAAAATACTTTAAATCCTTCTTGTTTTCACACTGACTCCTTTTCATCCCTATACATTTCCCCCATAAATGTGCTTGTTTAAGACTGAGCTTTCAAACTCTGATTACAGTTCAAGCTGCAAGTGAAACCCAAATGGATTGTGTGTGGAAATATTTGGAATTTATTTTCTTCCTACTTTATGCTCTGGGTCTCTTCATGGATCCTCCACACAAGAATATTTGCAGTAACATGAGCAATTTTAAATGCCAGAAAAGGTGTAGGGTTAGTTAAAAATATGAGATAAATGATGGAGAAATTCTCTTAGTAGTTCCTTACAAATGTCAGGTGAATAAGCCCTTTTCAGGAAAGTAAGTAAATCTTTTTCTTCAGCATTTCAGAAATTCCGTGTGAATTTCATGTATATTTTTCCTGACTCTTTTTCTCTAGTGCTGTGCTAAGACTATTAAGATACAAGCTAGAAAGTCAAAGTATGCTAAGCCCCAAACATAAGAAAGACATGAGCTTGTTGGAGTGAGTTCAGAGCAGAGCCACAAAGATGATCAGAGGGCTGGAACATTTCTTTGAAGAGAAGACAAGCTGAGAGAGTTGGGATTTTTCAGCCTGGAAAAGAGAAGACTGGGGAGACCTTGTAGCTGCCTTCCTTTACCTAAAGGGAACCTACAAGAAAGCTGGAGAGGCACATTGTATTTCTTACACACAGTGACAGGACAAGGGGAAACGGCATTAAACTGAAAGAAGATAGGCTTAGTTTAGATATAAGAAAGAAATTCTTCACTATGAGGCTGGTGAGACCAGGAGGAGATTGCTGAGGGAAGTTGTGGATACTCCATCCCTGGAAGTGTTCAAGGCCAGGTTGAATGGGGCCTTGAGTAACCTGGTTTTGTGGAAGGCGTCCCTGACCAAGACAGACAGGTTAGAAACAAGTGGTCTTTAAGGTCCTTGCCAACTCAAACCATTCTATGATAAGCTGATAAAACCCTTTGCTGCTGAACAACTTTCTGAGAGACTCTAGCAGTTTTCAGCGGACTAAAGTTGAAATTCTTCTCTTGTTATTTTTCCTTCAAGAAGAAGCAAACTTTTAAAAGTAAAATGTTGTAGACCTGCATAGCCACAATTTCTATTATGTTGAAGAGACATTTCCTACTGAATGGGGTTTCAGAAGTGGCAAATACAGTTAGTCACAGTGGATAAGTGCCACAGCTTATTGGTTCTGCTACAACAATCAGCAGCTTTTTGGTAAATGGCATAGTTAATTACACTGTTATGTTTAACAGTGCAGTAAGATGAACAGGAATCTTTCTGTTAGAAAAAAATGGTTTTTTTGAACATTTCTGAACATGGTTTACACAGTGAAGGCTTTTCCTAATATTTGATGTTCTGTGACCTGTCTGTTTTTTTACCAAAACTTAAATTCTAGAAGACACAGCAAAGGCTGCAGGAAGTCCATTGGGAGGCTGTAAATTTCTAGCAGCACATTTTCCTTACCTATAGCTTCTTATTATCCAATGGCATGAGTGTTAAATAGGATGAATTTGAATCAAGAATACTGGAGGAAAAGTGTGAAAACATAGGAATTATTGAAACATGGTGGGATGAATCGCACTGACAGAATGTCAGCATGTGTGGACACACATTGTATTAATGGGAAAAATTTAGGAGTGAACACAGGAAATGCTTTTTGTTTCCTGATTTCATGCAAAGAACACTTAATAGGAAAGCTGAAAATAAATATACATTTGGTACTATTTTCTTAGAATGTTAGTAGTTAGACACAAGTCAAATATTGATGACAGAAATGTTAAATGTGAATGTGATTTTTATTTTAATATTCTGATTCTAGAACAACCATGATTCTGAGCTCTTATCTCTTCAACTATGGCCCTGGACAAACTCTCAAAAAGATGATTCAGACTCACGAATGGATATAGAAACTTAATTTCCACACTTCTAATATCAAAGTTACCTCTGTTGGAGGATTTCTTGTAGCAGACATTGCTTTTTAAAATTTCTCAGATGCTAATTACCTGCTTTCTTATTTCAAAACAATGACCTTCTGAATTTGTCTGATACAAAGTACATATTTCTCAGACTGTCTGTAACTGAAATGGTATTATGAGATATATTATGCTGCAATGAAGCTACTGGTAACACTCAGACTTCAACAGTATTCCTTCCAAGCATATTATATATTAGTAATTATAATTTATAACATGGAAACCACAGAGTGGCAAAAGCAGATTTTAAGAGAAAACAATATGAGAGGTATGTCAGTATTGAAAAATAAATATGAATTATGGAAAATATTGAAATGTTAATAGAAAAGGCCTTGTATGTCTTTCTGGAAAGGTCCAAGTAGTAATGAACAATATTCTTCCAGGCTACATCTTTGAAAAGTCTGCATTCAAAATGTGAAATTACACTGGAGCAGAAAAAATTTTGACTATCCTGAAAGGCACAGAAAATGAGGGGCAAAATAATTCTACAATTTGTGAGATTCCATTTGCATCCAATTGTGTCATTCCCTTCTTGCAGGAGCTGTGTTATTGGAAACCTCAGTGAGGGTGGGTGATCCCCAAGGGGTGTTAAGAGAGGGGATCTCTGGGCATGTTTGCTCCTGGCACTGCAATCTGTCAGTACACGAGGTGTTTATGGCAAAAGTGAGGCTTTCTGCTACTGTCACAGATATGGATTTATCTGCAAGAGGTAAGGAATCCCTATGTGAACAACATCTCTCTGCACTGTTAGAATCACTGGGAAAAATAAACATTTTTTATTGTCATTTCAGGGAATGGCATAGTATTGACAGGAATACTGTCAATAGAAGAAGACTTCTCTACTAAACACTGCATGGGCAGTTAGATTGTCTTCCTGACATATGGAGCTGAGCACAATATCATGTGACATCTTCACAACAAAGAGTTTTAATCCACAGGCAAATGGCTAAACCATCAACTTCTTCATTTGCAGATTTCTAATAAATGTTAAAAAGAAAGCCAAACCCTTTCTGGTTTCAAAACAAAATTGGAGCCAAATAAATCCTTTTTTATGAGATGAAATATATTTTAATGACACATCCAATGAAATTAAAAAAGAAAGGTAGTCTTGATTAGTTTCTTCCACTTTTTTTTTTTTTTAACTGAGATATGATAGAGAATAACTCATTGAAGGGACAAATCTTTATTGCCTATATATATATCAGGAAAAAAAATTAGCTGTACAGGTCATTCTTCAGAGACATTCAGAAACCTTGAATTGAAAGACTTGTGTTTATGTCTTTCATAGTCATCAAATCCAATAAATATTTTGTCTTTTTTTATCGTGAATAAGGAATTTAAATACATTTTTTGTGTTGTTTTGTCAAGTCACCATTTAAAAAAAATTGAAACTCCATGCAAATAAAAAATATAAAATATGTGACTTTAAAAAAAATACTCTTGGTTTTCTTCTTGTTGCATTACATTCTGTCTGTTTGCTGTGAGTAGCAGGAATTTTGTGTATATACCAAAAATCCTGCAAAACATGATCACTTTATATTTCATACCAATAAAAAGCCCATCTTTCTCTTTGTACATCAGCACTGTCTACTTCTTGTCAAAATCTCCAGCTGTGGACTAAGTAATATTAGGGTATTTTTATGCTATTGCATTTTGATTCTTCTCCTTTTAAAATACAGGTCTTACTGGATAAATTAGAATACTAGAGCTGGTTGTTTCAAATAACCTTTTTTTAGATGTTTCCTCTGAAGTATTTTTATTTTTGTACATTATGTTACTGAGCATTAAATCTAATTGGAAATAGGTATGTCAGTGACTAGTGTGTAATCAAAGACACTTAGCTACAGTCTCTAGGCTTGTTTATATTCTCAGATTATTTAAAAGAACAGTAAAATGCTTTCTTTTCCTCACCCTTGAGAATGAAAACAGTTGGGAACTTTCTTGTATGTTTCTTAAAATACCATGATTGCTATAATTTTTGTGCATAAGAATACATCAGACTCTCCATTTATTGGAATTACAAAATGTCTTGAAAAGGCAGCAGTGTAGGGAGATACAGAAGATATTGAATTAGGTTTAATGTACTCACCCTATGAACACCTGCAGGCCAGAACACCACCTTTTAAATGGTGTAAATTGTATTTGTTTTAAGTAATTCTTGCACATAGATTAAATTAGAGATATTACAGGTTTGTGCAAGCTCATCTAACTTGAAGGTGGCAATTAGTACCTATTTAAAATACACTACAAGTTACTGTCTTGAGGCAGTTATCTCTGTCAGAACTGCCAGTTCTCTTGAAACTAGATGCACATACAGGTTTTGAGATGTCAAATGAAGCATAAAAAATAGTTATTGAAACTTGATATCTTAATCATTCTGATCAGCTACAGTGAATCAAACATTTTGCCTGGGGCAAATTTCAGTAGGAATCATAAAGTGCTAATGGCCATGGGTTTTTGCCTAACTCTGAAATATCAAGCTGAAGACTATATTTGCATGTAAAAACTTTTTGCATGTAAAAACTGTGATGGAAATCGATAAAAACAGTGAAAAAGTTAGACTTATCAGCTCCTGTGAATTTTAATTGGCTTTTTAAAGCTAAAAATATGAGGAAAGTCTGTGGTAAGAGATACTATTTGAAAATAATAAATATTGAAAAGATATAGCTGACATGAGGAAGCAAGAATAGTTACTGTAATTGGATACCAGGTTATGAATGAGGAAAAAGATGGAAGAGATTAAATGCCTCACACAATAAAAATGAGACCTGCAAGACAGTAGGAGAGTCTAAATGTAGAAAAGAGATTGTATTACTGCAACCTGTCTTGGAAAGTTTAAATAGCAGAGCAGGAGAACTCTGTTCCTCCAGGCTGACATCTTTTAATGAACTCACCACTTCCTCTCTTCCTTCCAACTCTTCTCTTTTCTGTAGTAAACCAGCAAGAAGCAAGTGAAACCTGCCCAAAATTAAAAAAAAAAAAATTAAAAAAATAATAGAATTAAAATACTAGGGAGGACCAGGAAAGCTAATGATATGCTGGAGGAATACAATTATACTAAAGGTGATACTGCTAAAATTTGCATAGGTTCATTAGAAATCAGCAGTTTTAGTTGTCTTCATCACTACTGGCTTCATCAATATCAGCCACAAATAAAACTAACATGCATATATTAACCATCCTGGTATAGAGCCAAAGCACCTGGGTAAGGTCACTTACCTCCTTTAAGTATAATATTAATCATGATTCTAGCATGGTTTTGGTTCAAGCCGATTGTTATCTTGGCACTCTCCTGAACAGAACAGGGGCATCTCTCTTTGGGCAACAGGTGTGAGGTGACTGTTCTTGGGACCAGATGAGAATTCAGCTGTGTGACGCTGATTTGTGCTGTGCTATTTTCTCTCAGCTCCACAGGAGTTTTGGCTCATTTTTTACTTCAAGCCTCAGAGACAGCAGGTAACTCACCCCAAGCTCCTAATCAGGCTGAGCACTATATAACTTGGATGAGAAATTTGCACTGTTTCATACATTGTTATTCACTGCTTAGAAAAGCCTTTGCTTTGGCAAATTATGCAATTTTGGGAGCAGGTGTTGTATTTAATTAGAAGCTAGGCTTTTTTAATCTTTTTTTTTTTTAAAGAGAAGATAAAAAATATAAATATTACTAACTAGTTCTAATCATTCAATATTCACATTTGTTGGCTGTAAAAGTGGATGCTGCTCCTAGATTTTACCTGCATCTGCTTAGATTAGATATGAGAACATCTGGTCTCCCTGTTTGTGCCAGGATTGAGCATTTGCTTTTTAAAGCAGGATCTTTCTCTTAAATAGGTGCTGTGCTACCTTCCCATGTCAAGAGTCTCCATGTCCATCAGTCCCATGGTTTCAGTATGCTACCCCTTGTCTTTCACACCATTTCAAATGAAAAACACTGTTTCAAGCAGTGTTTCCTTGATAGTTGATAAGTCAGTCAGTACAAACAGCATTAGGATTTTCAGTGTGAATATTGCCTTACTGATATCAGGGTCCTCTTTCTGAGGTTGGATGAGTCTCTAGGATACAGCATAACAGAATTTGCATGATATATAAAAATTAGTGTGCTCCTTTTATGCAGCACCAAGCCTCTTTGTATGAATAAAATCAAAACCTGATTTTTGAGACTTTTAAAAATTTATTTTGCCCAGTCGACATTTCATGTTGCTACTGGGCATATGGAAATGATGTGAATCTATATGACCTGCCCATTGAAAATGGCTCTGCAAAAAATTGGTCATGACTTGAATGCCATTTTGCAAAAAAAATGAAATAATTTTTAAATTTATAATTATTCATGTCAAAATCTCCATACGCTACAGCAAAAATCATCAGACTTGTGAATATTGAACGGTATGTATTTATGTGAAATATGTATCAGAACTTAGAGGTGTTGATTTGAAACTTTAGATATTTGGGAGCTGTCTTGTTTCTGGGGCTGAGGCTTATATTGTGTATAAAAGATTGAATACATCAGTGTTCTAATAAAAAAAACACTGGTACAGCATCAGTGCTTTGGAATAAAAATACATGTTTGGTGTAAATGTTATGTCTGTCTTTTTTGTATTGGCAGCAACTTACCAAGATGATTATAAAATAAAGGAAAATTGACGCATAAGGAAATGGCAGTTTTGGTCTTACGTGAAAGTTTTCTATAGTAGAGGAAAACTGCTCATTTGTGTTTTTAAAAACCAGTAACACTCAGACATTTGGAAAAACTGTTACATAGTCTGAAATGAAACAAATGTGCTGTCTGCCCAACCACATTCCTGAGTAGGATATTTTGTCTATTTCTTCAGATAAGATAAATATGATACAAATATGATTGAAAACTGAAGAAAGTGAAAAGGACAGTAGTGCTTAAGGTCAGTAAAGACAAAACTAAAACTTGTTTGCTTTCTGATGACAAGTTCTTCAACAATGTAATCTTGTTACTGGCAACAATACCTAGAGCAAACTGGGCAACCCAAGTTTCTTGGAAAATTGGCTATTAACAATGATTTGGTAAGAAGAAATTAGGTATTGTAATTGAAGTAGAAATTTTTATTGCATTTCGCAACAAATAATTTCTGAGCCTTATAATGAAGTAGAAATGAGATGTAGAAAACTGCTAGGAAGGACTAAAGCCAACTCAAAACCTCCAGGTAAATGATTTAGCTATAAATGAAAATATGATTTGAAGTGATGTGATACATGAAATAAAAAGTCTTCTTAAGATCAGTAAGAGGTTTATCAAGGACTGGCTTTCCTTAAGATGGGAAAACTCTAGCAAAATCAGTGTATATGAAACAAATGAAGACACTAATAGAAGTTAGCCTCCATGTTCAGCATCACCTAGAACCTCCCCACTGCCTGCCCTTAGTCCTGGAGCCAATTAGCAGGTAAAGGAAAAAGAAAAGGCATGTTACCTATTAAATCATAAAAGCTGTCAATTTTTCAACAAGAGTTTAAAAAAATCCAAACAAATCAACAAATGCTTGTCATTAGCAAGCAGTAGTAATAGAGAGGAATTACAAAAATGATCAAAGAAACATGGTCCACAGAGCCCTAAAGAATAGCAGAAATAAGGATAGTACTATAATACTAATAATTATAGTAGGAAGAAATATAAGTGAAACAATCAGTATTTTTTTCCTTTAAATCTTAAAGGAAATATATATGCAATATGACTTTACAAATGAAATTTAAAACTTCAGCTAATTGATAAAAACACATTATTTTAATTCAAGTTGCAGGCCATTTTCTAGTAAAGCATTATTTTCTGTAAAAATTGCCATGTAAAATTGTGATTGTCGGAAGATTGCTGACAAATTTTTGATAACAGCAACTCCCACTGACTTCCCTTAAGGGAAATTTCTCTCTGAAATTTTTTTCCTGGCACAAAATGATTAATAGTTTTCTTAAGTAATGGTGCCAAATCTATTTAACTGAAAAACAATTTCATGAAATTACAATAGCAAACACAGGGTGATCTCATCCCACTTTATCTGTTTCACGCATCACGCTGCAAATCAGGCAGGGATGATAAGAGGAAAATATCCATATCTTTAACAGGGCACATGTGTATGTCAACAAATAGGATCATATTGATCTGGAAGTAAGATCTATTTAAAATTACATAAAAACTCACAAAGCAGTGTTTTGAGTACTTTATATTTAATTCATTTTGGGAAGAGTTTGCAAGCAGTTTGAAAGCATGTATCGTGTTTCATAATAGAAGTAGAGCTGATCCCACTCTCTTGGGACCATACTTGATGATTCCCAGAGCCAGGCTAAAAGGATGTGTTATAATTGCAACTTCAGAATTCAGGTTGCTCACATTTCAGCTTTCCACCCCTGCTTTTCATTCATGTTAATCTAATTCAGTAGAACTAAAATATATGATAACCCCCCGAACTTTTAGTCCATACCTTTAAAGACCTGCAATTCTCACAGTTTTGGAGGAGATTCTTGCACTGATACTTTCTTTAAATTAGGAAATGGAAGTATTAAAAGCGTGATGTTCTCTGTTCACTGAATGAAAGTATATGTTTAGATCTTTACATATTTATATAGCATAAATCATTTTACACACAGTTCTTTGTCAATGACTGACAAAAATCTTGTCACTTTTCCTGATGATGTTTTGACAGCTGTGCATAATATTTAAACAATGAAACAGATTAAATGTCACTTATAGTTTTAAATGTACTATATCTTTACATTTGACAAAAGAGTTTTATGATTCAGGTTCTCTAGATGAATTTAATATTATCTTTTTTATATGACAAAAGTAACAGACTTGAAAGCAAGTGAAAAACCTGAAAGTAAACATTCTTTGCAATATTTCCTGCACTCTTTCATATTCTGGGATCTCTGATATGAAAAAAAATTTCTAACTTCGGAAATTCTTTAATTTCAACCAGATTTTTCTTGTCACAAGAACATATTCTCGTTCAAGGTTGAGATCAGTGTCAAAACTTATCCAAAACTGCTTCTAAAAATGCATTTTTTCTATGTTAAAGGCTTCATATTCAGTATCTCTTGGTCTCTATGAAAATTTATTAGGGAAATTAATTTTAAATGAATATTTTTCTTGTGCCAATCTTGAATTTGATATTTTCTATGTAAATAAGACAGGAAAAGAGATATATATATAATTTTTTTTTGGTAACAATGTCTAGATGTTTAAGCACAAATAAAAGTTTGTAACCAAGTTTCATGTCTTAATCTCCACAATTCTTGAATACTGGATTTTCATAAAATATTCTTTGGAATGCAAATAAATGAAGCCCTCCACTGAAAAACTGATCATTCAATATGTAGATTATGTATCTTTCTCTTAGGCTTTTTTTTCTGCTCTTACTTTTATGAGACTAAAAAGGTGTCGTGAAATACAGAGAAAGTTGGTCTTTGAAAAAAATGGAATTGTTTTAATTGAAATAGATTGCTAAAGCTGTTTTGATAAATAAAAATTTCTATGAATTATACACCCAAAATTTTAAGGGTGAACAAACTGATTAAATTAAGAATAAATAACCTTTCCCTAATGGGCAAGCATTTTACAGACTAACTTCTTTTTTTATTTATTTTCCTTTTTTTTTTTTTTTTCCATGGATCAAATATCTCAAAAATCTGCTCTAGTAGACTTGCATACAAAGCAAATATTCTAATACTAAAAATAATGTAAACATACATATTTCTTAAGGATATCCCATCTGTTTTAGTAGAGCAGAGCAGTTCCTTTTGAGCAGGCTAATACGGGTCATTAAACATCTCTCACTGTGAGTTCCTGAGAAGCAATAACTGCAGTCTTAACTTGGGATCGCATTTTCCAGTTGAACAAGATCTTCCAGGCAAAAAACCAAAAATGAACTGGAAAAAAACCTACTAGATCTTTTACTCTTGGTTTTTGGGCCCAAAAATACAAAACCACAATGTACTTAAACTCTATAAAACTCTGTAATAGAACATCTAACTAGTTTATCTACTAGCATGGAAACTATTTCTTCATTTGTCGGAATGGGTGTTCGCAATTCATTCTTGTAGGCAAAAGTGTAGCTACAACTTCCATAAACCTTAAATAATTCTATTTGTTGCTCACTTTTAATGACATCATCAATCTTTTTCCTCTTAACTTACCTGAAGGGTTTTTGCCTTTTACAATATACAGTTTCTGTGTTTTCAGTATGCATCTATACATCATCATCAGCATAAATAAATGCATAAGTAAGAAGATTACTGCTTAGAGTTTCCTCAAACAGTTTTTCATGGAATTTCCTTGAATTTTAAAACTTTTTTCCTGATTCAGATAAATTTCTGTGGCTGTTTGGGGTCAGGAGTACCATGACAGCACTTCTCTAAAAAAAAACCAGAGATTGATGTAAAGTGGCAAAGATAAAAAAAATAGTGTTTGGGAGTTTTTTGTGTATGGAATTACATAAAAAAAAAAAAATCTGTCCATTATTTGCTTCCGGTCATTTCACTGACATTTTGGTTCCCATTTCAAAGGTGCTATAATCATCAGTAAAGGTTATCTGTGCCATTGTTCTCAACACATTTTTTGAGAAGAATTGGTATTTTCTGGTACATATTGGTAATTATTTTTGTTGTCTTCCTTGTGCCTCTAAGTTCCTCAAGGTGAGCAGCTCCCTCAAATTCTTCAGGCTGTTTTCTGCCATGTGCCTTTAGTAGGCTATCCTCAATATTATTCCTATTTTACATTGGAGATCTGGTCAAATGAAAACATACTCACTGTTCTTTGCCAGTAGGGCTTATACAGCTGCCTGTGTCTTTTTGGCTTCTGCTTCTTTCTGTTAGTTTACTCAGATGACTCAATTGGGAGACCATGCATAGAAGTATTGAGTAAAATATGTCATAAAACATTACTCACAAAGATGTAAAAAAGTGCTATTTGAAAAACAAATGACCTAGATGCACCTCTAAATCTGAGGTCATCCAGCAGAGAATTCAGAATTCCTCAAAGTGCAAATATAACTAGTAATCCAAAGAGAAAATTAAATCTAGCAATGATTTCTTTATAAGTGTATATAGCAAAATTTTTCTCAGATCTTGTATACCACACTGAAATAAGTAGTTGTTAGATTTTCCAGTGATATCTATATCTTGTATTTTGTTTACTGTCTCCTTGAATTAAAAAGGACCCAAAATAAAACCTAATAGCAATTTGGACATTGTTACTAGAGGAGATATTGTTGGAATCTCTTTTTAAAATATATACTACGTAAGGTGACTTACAGATGTTTAATTCTGAGTTGTTCCCCATTTCCATTTAGAAATCATTAATCTGTAAATTAATTGTGTTGAAAATTATCTTTCATAATCATAAACTTCTCAAACCCAGGGTGACTGAAAACAGCTTTATTACAGGCTCAGAATTTTATAGAAAAGCTCCAGTGCATATAAAGATAAATTCCATTTTCACAAGCTCTAAGGAGAATACAAGTGATTGACTTTCTATCCTGCAGTCAATAGCTTATTGACAGTTTTAGGTCTAGATGACAAAACAAAGAACAGAAATCAATGGCAGTGGAGAAAAGATCAGATCAATAGCTGAATTTCTCATTAATGGAGCAACTGTCAGTTTTACTCACTTTGACAGAAAAAGACAACAGCCTCACAGCCTTTCTGACTCAGAATGAAGAGCAGAGGTCAAATATGCATAACGAATGTGGATCTGAAATTTCTTTAGACCAAAAAACCCTTGCATCTGTAAAATTAATTTTTAAATAGATATATGATCCCTGGAGTAAAGTCCAACAGAAATAATAAGAAATTATGGTTAAGCACTTACAGTGCTGTTAGGGTCTCTAAACCTGTTTTCACAGACAGCGTTGCTGTGCACTTATACAGAGCAGAAGTATGTTCATAAATTTATCATTTTTAAAAATTAAATAATGTTGGGGGTGGGTAAGGTCAGTTGTGTTGGTCACTTCAGTAAAATATGGAGCACAGTTTTCAAACTTCCTTTTGTTCTTTTCAGAAAAAAAAACAAAACCCTAACATTGATTGAACAATCTTTATGCTACATTTATTTTCTGATCTTCAGTTAAAATTAATAAATGGGGGAACGTCCTGATAATGATTGGAAATTATATAAAGGAATAAAAGAAATAAATTAATAAATGAATACAAATGTTTATTCAGACATTTCATATCAATGATTGTATTTTCTGATCCTCTATCCTACTGTTCTGATGATTCTTGTAACTCGTATATCATCTTTTGAGTATTTTTAGTAAAAGCCTATTGTGAAAATCCAGTTCAGTAGAAGTATGCTGGTAATTTTTGGTGTGTAATACATGGGTTGCACCAATACTTCTTAAACAGCTATTCACAGGTTAAAAATAAAGAAGAAAAAAGCAAAGTAACAAAAAACCAAAACCAAACCCATAAACTTTTCCTTCATCAAAAGAAGAATTTTCTGTGAGAAGAATAAAGTAGAAAGCAAGGGTCATGAATCCCCAAAGCTATTTAAGCTCATAAATCAGAGCTCATAAAAACAGTAACAACAGTCACTAATTAAACCTTACCATTTATGAGAAGAAGTTTTAAATATGCGCTTGAATCATGTTTTATTTTAAAATAAATGTTATTGATGGCCACATATAAAGGATTATAAAGGATTATATATGATTTCTTGAGTGGTCAGCCAGTTACTGTAAATTGCTGTAGAGTTCAATGGATCAATAGGTTAACTGTAAAGCCTTCTACTTAATGCTTATAATTATTTGTAATACATGGTACTTAAACCTAACATGCTTATGATATTTATGAAAATTTTATAGTCTATTTGTATATACAATGCTTTCTGAGGAATGATAATGCTCTGAGGCAAGAAGATTGATTTCTATCAGAGCAGAATCAGAAGAATCTAAGATTTTTTGTCCTCAAATCAACTTCTCATAACACTCCAGAAAAAGCCTATGGGTTTCTTTTTTAAAATGCAAAAGTATGTAACTGCAAGTAACATAATGCAAAATTCCTACCCATCTCTTTTTATACATAATAGAGTTTTTTTTCTTGGATATACGAGCAATAAATAGAGGCAATTAACTGATTATGATATAAATCTGCAAAGCATGAATAGACCAAACAATATTAGGTCATTCTTAGTTCAAATGTACTTTGATAAAAATAACATCTTAATTCAGGTTAAGCTTTTTGATTATTTTTCACTAACTTGTGGTATTTAAAGCTTCACAAAAGATAAATGGCAGTTATAGTTCCTTATATATAGTTCCTTACATATACTTCCTTACAGCACTTTGAAAATTCAGATCCTAAATCTTATATTTAATATCAGCCATGTTTTACCTATTCCACTTGCCCAAACTTTTCTGTACCTATTTCTTCTTGTTTCCATGAGTACACTGCCTTGAGATGAAGTCACAGAACTCATTAAAATGCTAAGCAACACTAACCTAATAGGCAGTAATCAGGATCAGGGAAGAAATGGGGTCATAATCAAGTCACGCAAGTGCAAGAAGTAAAGAAAGAAAATGGACAATGAGTGAAAAGATGTTTCCAAACTTATACTTCCATGCCACTGTAACAATGGAACAAGACTTGTTCTGCCTAAAGAGACCAGTTCAGCTGATTAAACAAGAGTATTGTGAACTATTCTTCTGGTCTTATTGATGACTGTTCTTCATCAACAAATATAATGGTTATGAAAGAACAAGTGGTAATAAAAGGAAAAATATTTAAGCTTTGTAGAACTTCTTGGATGTTCAAATTCTGTTGGAACATAACTGACCGGCTACCTATGAACAACCTACATTTTAAAACAATGAGCAAGCTGCATCCTGCACAAGCAGGGAAGAGAACAGTAGGAGGAATTAAGAATGCTGAATTTAAATAATAATTGTTTCTTCCATTCAAAAGTATTCCTCAGTAATTACAGCTGCTAGTTAGAATAAGAAAATCTCACTACATATTTTATTGTGTGTTAATCAGTTCTAAATGAATTTTGAAACACTAAGACCTATAGGAAGCCTGGAACCTCTAGTGTCAGCTGAATCCAGCCTTCTTGTTTTGCCTTTCAATTTTTGTCTCAGCTGCTGCACTTATAGATGGAAGATTTTAGGTGGCTGTGTTTTCAGTTTCCCATTCATCCTGCTAGCTTTTTGCAAATAATTTTACTAAATAATAATTTTGTACCTTAATAAATTATGTAGGAAAGTGTGGACAATTTATTCCTCTGGACACTTAAAAGTTAGTAATTTAAGTGCTCCTTGTGTCTAATTCTTGTTCGTCACTGTATTGTTATCAAGACATGTAAAAAAAGACATCATGACCTCACTTGCCAGCTTCTCAAACGTGCACAGGGAATAATATATCAGATCTTTAGTTTAACTCTGCTCATACTTCTACATGTTATCAGAAAACAAGTTCCTTTTTGGTTTTATTTTATCAATGAATGAGGACTGTGAAATGGCAGTTCTTTTGAATTTATCTACGCTTATGTTTCCAGAACTTTCAAAATTAATAAACACTGGGCATTGATATCTATAATCTAGAGGATTTATAAAGGTGGCCACATACTCTGTGATTTTACCTGCTTCACTGAGGAGATTCAGGCAAAGGGCCTCTAAATCCTTAATTACCAATGTACCAGATAGACAGAGCACAGAAGGGATTTTCACATTAATAAGATAAGGACTATTTAATTTGTTCACAAGCCTAAAAAAATGGTTACTCCTGAAATCCATTAATAACGCAAGTAATTATCTGAACACATGTTAATTCTCAAAATTAGGATTAATACATTACTTTTCTAAATTTATATGTATATCTCCTTATATTTTTCAAATTAGCAAATAACTGCATCTTAGTCTAAAGTGTAGATTCCACACAAGAAGCATAATTTCATTCAGTAATGTCCTTAAAAACACACATTCTAATCACTTTGACTTAATTTTTTTATATCAATAAATTTGTTCCACAGCCATCTGCTAATAAGTTAATTCTTTTAAAAAGTTCCAGATGTTGGGACAGCCACCTGTATTCTTGTGGATTTTAGGAGTCACATAAAAATTCAAAAGTAAGTACCAGTCTCATTTGTGGACCTTAGAAAACTAATCAGTGTCTTCCTGTTATTGATGGGAATGCTGTGAGCCCTTATTCAGACAAGTACATATATGCAGCCTTGCTGGCCAGAGGAAAGCATAAGGAAATAAATCCTTAGCATTAAGGTTAAAAACCCTGATATTAGTGAAAGACTATGGCTTGAGATAGTGAGAGGAAAAGGGCACAATTTTCACAGGATTTATGAAAGAGTTTTTCAAGCACTTGAGTCATACGGTTTATTTTGCCATTTTTACTTTTGGGAGGACAAAGGGGAGACATTACTTGTTTCTTCCAGAATTCCCTGCTGGGTGTCTATTCAACTGTTAATCAAAAAATCTGAAATTTTTGGAAACCTTTCTACAAATAGGTAGAAAGGCTACAAAGGCTCCTGGCCTTTGGAGCAACCTATTGGTCTTAATGAAAAGCCAATTATGTGGGCATTTTGTAATTATGAACTACAAATCTAAAGGCAAATTTTATATATATATGTTGAGTTGAAAATATTACAAGATGTTATAAATGCATTATTTGATATTTTGAATTCTCTTTAGCCTGTTGGATACTATTGTATGGATTCCTACATTAATATAGACTTTCTATAATTTGGTTTCTTAGCTACTATTTTTTTTTCTGATTCAGAATTCAGCAGAATTCAGCAGACTGTATTAAGAGGTATTCCATCTCTGAAGTAGGGTGCTGCAAACACACTTTTGTCTCAACTCCACTGAAAAAGAGTCAGATCAGGTCTGATGAAGTGTTATACAACATAAGTTGTCAGTAACTTCCTTTACATTTCATTGTTCATCTTCACTGCTGCTTGAATATCCTCTAGTTCTGATCTTAAGGACTACTCAAGCCAATCAGGCACTCTTACTGGAATGTGGCACTCAGTTTCCATGTGTGCTGACTTGGTGTCCAACTCACAGATTCCTGTAGGCAAGACTGATCTTCAGTCTGGAGCAACAAAACACCTCAAACATCCCACTTACGTTTATACAAGCGTTCATTGATAAGAGAGTGGATAATAGTTATCCATGTTTTCCTTTTCAGTTTTCAGAAGTAAAGAAAATATTATCTGGTGGGGTTTTTGTTGTCTAAATGCTATGTTTAACTGAATATACAGTGTTATATCAAAAATGTATTTCAGGATGATTTTTTATAATTGGATTTGATATCTTGTGTAGCAATGGGATTGGAGAGTTTTATCTTTTTCGTTTATATTTATTTTTTTATCTTTTTGTTTATTTGTTTGAGTGGCTGGTTTTATCCCTGAATTCTGATACAGTGTATGTGCTCTTCCCTTGATTTCAGTATCTCTCTGTTCTATACAAAGGTCTTAAATAATTAAATTAATCTTCCTTTTATCATAATGGGAAGAGAGATCCAATCAGGCAGCATCTTCTCACAGCTTAATATCTATAAGTTGTTAAATTTCAGGGAAAATATTGAAGTCCAAATGCTTAAAACAGCAGAACAAATCTGTTCCCATGGAGCCTCAGAAAAAGAATAAAAGCTTTAAAAAGTTAAAAGACAAAAAGGAATAAAGAAAATTTATATCTATATCTATCTATATCATCTATATCTGTATCTAATATATATCTATATCTATCACCTATATCTATATCTATATATCAAATATATATATATATGTCTATATCTACATGGAGATTTTATTACCTATTACCACAAGCCCAGGACAAAGAAACTGTGAAGGAGTGTTAGGCCCTTAAAGTCTCCAGAGTTTTGTTTTCCTTCTGACTTTTTGAGACCAGTTCAGCTGGCCATAAATGTCACTAGTATGTGTCCACCTGTCTGCAGACTGATGCTAGGAGAAATGCTAGTGACTCTCCTTTAGTTCCCAATAATATATTCCAGCACCAAATGAATCTCTCAGATGCAAATGGCAACAAAATTCAGGTCCATATGAAGGGCACTGCAAGAAGTGTTTTAGCAACCCTAATGTTCAGCAAAGATGGAGACATCAATTGCATTGCTCCCTAAACCTGCTTCCATCAGGATTCCCATTTATCCAAAACTTCTGTTTCAGAAGACAGACCTGGCAGATGACCTAGGTGTTACCTCTTCCATTTTGGAATCACAGAATCACAGACTGAGATTGGAAGGGACCACAGAAGGCCACCTGGTCCAACCTCTCTGTTCAAGCAGGGTCATCCTAGAGCACGTGGCACAGGATTGTGTCCAGATGGTTCTTGAATATCTCCAATGAGGGAGTCTCCACAACCTCTCTGAGCAACTCGTTCCAGTGCTCAGTCACCTGCACAATAAACAAGGTCTTCCTCACATTCAGGTTTTGCACATTCAGCGTGAAGTTTCAAAGTCTTGCTGCAAAACAAGATTAAATAAATAGTGTTTATGACAAATAGCAGGCTTCAAACAAAAACTAGGAAAAATATTTACATTTCAGACTTTTATTTCTTCAGATACTAATATTTGTACAGATTTTTTAGTGTAAAAAGACTTCTTTATCATATTTTAAAACTAAAATATATTTGACTAATAGAATTAAAATCAAAACATTTAAATAACCTTGGTGTTATGAGTTCTTTTGCTGTAATACAGAACAATTATGTTTATTTTAAAATGGTGAGGTATGTAAGGAGAAAGCAGAAAAAAATGTATACACATAAATTGAAAAACTTTCATAATTATAGATAGTAATCATGAGAAAAACACAAATCAATAGCAAAAGGCCAAACTAATTACAATGTCTCTGCAGATTTAAGATGATTTTAAGATATTAAAGTAATATTTCCATAATTTAGGTTCAGATTGCAAAAAAAAGATTTGTACTGAATTTTAAAATGGAACTAATAGAGGACAAAAACTGCCACATTTTTAATTACCTAAGATTTTTCTATGTACAGGAACTGAATACTGTAAACAACCACTGAATATCCCCAGTTCTCACTGGCTACAGCAGGAAATATTATGGTCTGTAATCTTTTGTGAAGCATTTCTGTTTTCATACACAGAGCTTGAGACCTTGGGTCGCTTGTGTTGTTGCCAAACTTTGTAGGTATGACTGAAACTGCCACAAAACAAAACAAAACAAAACAACCAAAACAAACAAACTAAATGAAAATCAAACTGGTATTTAGCGAATATATTTTTAATCACTATTTACTACCACCTGTAGTCATAGCAGGATTTTTGTAGATGTGAGATTGTGAAACAAATTATACTGAAGCTAAAACAGGATTTTTACACAACATAGTTCTATGATTTCTGGTCCTGACTATAAATATTTCTTTTCCCCACTTGAGTACTCTTGATCACTTCTACAGCAGACTACCTTCATTCCAAGTTCAAAAGGAAAATTCCAGTTTTTTGATGAGAAGTATTTGCTATTATGGCACTTTATGACAAACATTCTTCTGCAGTCCCTGCGACTAATTCCTGCCCTCAAAGGTTTATCATTCAAAGAAGCAATCCAGAAAAAAAAAAATATTTTTTTAATAAATAGTGGCTAGTCTACATCTCAAGGCTTTAAAGAAGACAGTGAATGAGATGACAAGTCACAGAGACATGTAATTCACATTGGACTTTAAGATACTCTTTGGTATTCTCTTTTTGATTTTCAGTTAGAGAAGACAGATGGTTGTGGGTGATATGGGAAATATGGGACTTTAGAAGGAATTTAAGTGAAAAATGAATGAGCACAGGTGGGAACATTGGTTTCAGGCTGAGGCTGACACAGAGCATATGTGCAAATGCATAGCAGTGTAGAAAGGCAGATGCAATGAGCTGCAGATGATTAAAGGCAGCAGAGAGAAACTTTAAAACTTTTTGATGCATTCATTCATTTTGAGCAGTAGTCAAAGTTAATATTGTCTTATTTTCTACTCATACCTTGAAAAAGTCATTAGTATTTGGAACATACCCATTCAAGCTTCACCAGGATTAAAAAGCATAGTTATTTTCTACAATTATGACTCCCAGATAAAAACTGGCTTTCCTCAACAATAAAGTTATCTAAAATTTTTGCATATCAAATTACCCTGGAAAAGCCTGTCTATTTAGGAGCTCTGAGCTAGAATGGATTGCTTCAGTGACCATGGTAGCATTTTTCAGTAGCTGAAATTGTTCCAGAGGGATATTTTTATTCCTCTGGAAAAGGAATAATTTTTAGAGTCCAGTTCTCTGAAGGAAAATCTGAAAGTTGGACAAAGAATTGTAGCTGGTGTACTATGGAAGGATCTTCAACAATTTTCCCCAATTTCTATTAGTGTGTAGTTTAAAACAAATAAAATTTGGGGAATTGTCTTAAGAAGGTTGGGGGAAAGTTGTGAAGAAAAAGAAAAACAAAAATTTAAATTGCAATAAGTTGAGAAAATTTTTCTTTTAGTCTTAAGACAGTAGATTTTTACTGGATTTAGTTCTAACATGGAAAATGGTTGCTCTAACATGAATAATGGCTGAATCATGTGGAACAGGGAAATTGTCTAAATTGATTTACCTCAAGCAGCCATGGAATCACACAGGGGAAAAAACCTGTGGAGATTGTCTAATCCAAGACATCACTTAAAGCAAGGTCAGGTAGCTCTTACCAGAGCTCTGCTCTGTCCAGTTGAATTTTGACTACTCAACATGTAAAACCTTTTTGAGACTCCCCAACCCCTCTGGGAAACTTGTTCCTATGCTCAGTCCCCTTCACAATGAAATGTTTTGTACAATTAGTTAGCTATTTAATTAATGGTGGCATGAAGAAAGTGGACGTAATGTCCTTCAGAATGGAAGACCAGCAAAGGCCAAAGCTCTGTATTCTTTGTCTGATCTGCCCAAAATGATATTAGAGTAAGTAATCCTTGAACTTTCAGGTTTTATCTGAGTTGCACAAATCCTGAAGATGCTGGCTGTCCTGAAGGCACTCACTGATTGCAGTGGTGCTTATACTGGACAGTGTCTGTTGGGTCTTGCTGCAGACGTACACACGCTTCTATTCATCCACAGTGAAGAACACAGAACAAAAGGACTCCTGTATGTGTTATCTCATATTTCTACTGATATTTCTGTGCTGAACTGGAGAGAAAGAGAGGCTGATGTATAAAACCTCATCAATGTCACCATTCCCAAAGGAGAGTCTTTTCATCCACAGTTGTTGGAAGGGTTTTTAATTTTTTTTTTTTTTCTTTCAGAAAATGTCAGCCTGATTGACTGTATCTCTCTTGCTCAATGTGACAGAGTATAACATCAAGAGAAGTCAGGGAATACAGTCTTTTCATGCACAATTCTAGTTGAGAAATTGTTCCAGAGATACCATATAAAACAACCATATAAAACAACCATATAAAACAACCTATTCCCTGCCTATTCCTGCTGCTCACACCCCAACAAAGATTACAGCAGTGGAAGAGTATCGTGAGTTTTGCATTTTCTGGAGGAGTGGGAAGAAGGAGGAGAGCAACTTGTCTCCCTTCAAATACAGCAATGGTGGTGCAATCAGGAGTGTTTGTTTTCTAGAAAGGCTAATCCAAGAAGAAGTTTTTCTCACAAATTTTTGAAAGGATTGAAGAGTTAATATTTCAATAAAAGTAAGATGTGTTCAGAAAAGATAATGATATGCCAGGTTTTGAATGTATTATAGTCTCCCTAAGCATTGGAGTTCATTCACCAAGTGAATTTCTTTTCTTAAGATGTATCATGATCTCCTTGATGAGGAGATTTTTCTGTTATTCACATCATAGAATTTGTTACCAATAAATCTTGTTATAATGGACAGTGGAAGCTGGAAGAACAAAGAAGCCAGGGGGTACTTCAACTTTTGTTACCACAGGACTCTTCAACTATTTGATTGCAAGAAGAGTTTTGTAAGAGAGAGCAGCAGGTTGTAAGAGGTATATTGTAAGAGAAAACAAATACAATTGACAAAACAAATGAAACTATATGAAAGCTCACATTGCTCATTGCAATTTTGATTGAAAATTCAACCTCTATATGTCATTTTTAGGGACATATTATGTCATTTTTGTACTTAAGTATGCATGTGGATTACCTGAGAAAGGCAGTAGAAGACACTTGCTAGGCATGGACATAGAAAAGGGGCTCTGCAGCTTTGGGAAAGGATTGCAGCAGTCTAGAGTTGCTTCACTCTTATCTGAGTCCAGAGCAGATGTGGGATGTGTCTACTCAATTCTGTCCTTCACCCTTTCTGCCTTTTTTCAACTTTCAATATTCTTTGAAACTCTTATGACTTAATAAAATGAACACCAATTCTAAACATTTGCTGTTCCTCTTTAAACTTTTTTCATTCTTGAGTGATTCTTATGCAGACTACACAAGGACAGTATAAATATTTGATACCTTTAAAAGACTAATATCTACTAGTTTAGTCATATGTAAAAAATACTAACACTTAAAATCTGTTTTGTGATTTTTTTTCTAGTTGTTCTCTTAAATTGGAACTTTTTTTGATGTGACTTCCCTTTTGCTGTTAATAAATTTTCACAGATGGTGAATGTTGATTGTCATAGTGACCCTCTTAATTTTCAAAGAGGGAGAAAATTCATATGAGTAACAGTGACGAAGCTTAATGGGCTTATACATACTCAGAAATGTTGTATTCTCTTTGATTACAGGTGTACAGGATAGGTAGACATTTTTGAGATGTACTCAAACTTTTCCCTAATTTAAGTTCTTCAAAATAACTTAATGTAGAGTAGCCAGATAACAGAACTCTGTAATTCTCCCAAGTAATCAAGCACAGAGTACCCAGTTTTTCACATTTCAAACATGCCACAGTCATGCAGAGAAGTTCTTGCATTAGGTAACTCAAAGTATATGAACACTTAAAGGAATCTGTTTGTGTACTATACTAAAAATCATCCATCAAGAATAATGTTTAAGACTATCAAACTGCACAAATTCTAAATAGCATAGTCCAGAACTGCTGTTTGGCCTGATAAATTTTCTAAGTATCATAGCCAAGTCAAGAAAACCTTTAAATGCAGGCCAAACTTAATGTACTTTTCTGACTGATTGTCCTACAGATTGCAGGTTTTTTTTCTTTTCTTTGATATCTGTGATATCTTTGGACTGTGACATGTCAACAATGTTATTCCTGTCTTTAACGAAGGGATCCCAGCTGCAATTTCTTCCTCTCACCTACTTTGGCTTCACTTAATGCAGTTAGTTGTATTTTGAGAGGGTAGCAACAAAAAAAATTATGTGGGAAACCTGGCTTGGAAATCTAAGCATGTATATGTGCATATATATATATGGAAAAGGGTATGCAAAGGACATCTGTAAAGCAACTTACTTGGAAAATAAATGTGCTAATAAATATTTCTGATTAAATGAATATAGCTGTGGGACTTCAGTAAGTATATTCGCCGAGACTCTCTTTCAAATTTGAAATAGTACAAGACCCAGATTGGTAAGGGTTTAAGTTTTAGATTAATCTTTAATGTAGGCTGTGAATAACATGATTATTCATGTGCTTTAGTAATATGCTGAATGGTAGTGAAAAAAATCTTCACCTAAGGAGTGTTTCAAGGACTGGGAGAGTACCCTGGTCCACTGTCACCTACAGAATCTATATTTTTACCCAAGCTTGTTACACCTCAGAATGGAAAACTTCACTTAGCTTGTAATAGGCTTTCAAAGATTTAGAAATTTTTGTGCAGAGGGAGTGACAAGAATAAAAACTTGTATTCTACAATTAGGAGTTTGTCATTAATCATTTTTATGAAGTATAACAAAGTAACATGAATGTCAAACAAAAACATCATCACAAGTAATAAAAAAGCATAACTGTGACCTTAAGTGGAATTAATTGACCATTAAGTAGCAGCATAAAAATTCAAAGTAGCCAAAGAGTTCATTGTTAGGGCAGTATGCATCTGAATATTTCATACAAAACAACAAAGTAAAACAATACAAAAATCACATTATTGGAAAATAGTCTAGTAAAGCATTCTTTGAAAATAATCTATGAAGCAAATTTTCACAGTAGTAGCATAGCCTAACTGGAAGGTAATGAAACAATACAATAATTTTTAGCTGTCCCTTACCAGTCAGATAGGACATGCCCAGGTTAAATTAAAGGATGGGGGTGACTCCTTGGTTGCAGATGGAGGTATGCTTGGTAAGGAATATCAGTTGCCCAAGAGTTAGATCCTCCAGGATGTCAGGTATCATGTGTGCCAAAGTTGTAGGCCAGAAGAATAAGACAGAGGAACAACTCCACAACTAAACTGTTTTGTTTTGGTTTTTTTATCTCTAACTACCTGCAGGCATTAAACAGGCTTATTTGCTCATTTATCCTTCAAACAAAGTACCTGCTCTACATTTTGTTGGGTCTCTGTAATGCTTATCTTCCAGAGCAGAGGCATTACTAGGAAACAGATGTTGTAGAACCTCTGTTTCCTGAATTCTGAATGGACTTGAACAGAAAGCAGTCTCTGAAATCATCCCACTTAGTCTATGTTAGAAAACTGACCACCTTAGATTATCTCTCTGTGTATCTATGCTGGAGGTGTGTGGACACTTCTAGAGAGAGTTTCTACCTTGTTTAGATAATTTACTTCCCTGAGAATAGATGAAGCCCTAGCTCCTGACTTGGTTACAGCAACCACATGATTGAGGTTATGCGATAAATTTGAGCCTGAAACTCTAGAATTAGCTGATTATGCTTAAAAAGACTGGAGTGTTTCATCTCAGTGATGTCTCTGTCCTGTTTTATGAATCTTTTGTTGGGAGTATGATGAAATGTTACAAAAGCAATTAAGCAATAGGAGGCAGTGTTAAAGCAGTTGCACCAATGGTCACAGGGCTGTGTGGGTCAGACTATGAAAATGGAGAAACATATAAAGAGCTTTTAGTTAGATTTCATTTAATGTTGGCTTATTTCTTTTTATTTTATTTTGCTTTGTTTTGTTTTGTCTTGTTTGGGTTGCAACACTAAGAAACTAGGGAAATCTTGAGCTACAGTTGTGTAGGATGTCTTACTTACCCTTGATCTGTTATTACACAGTCCTTCAGGATCTGATATTATGTCATTAATTTCTTCCTTTTTTCTGAAAGATGATGCTCATTCAATAACTGTTTTGAAAATAAAATGTGCTTCTGTATTGAATTTGTCTTCAAAGTTTAGGTTTTCCCCCCAATTTCATGCAGAGGTTGGCAGAGTCTAGGCAGGAATCTGGAGAATGGTCATGTTATTTAGGTGGCTGAATATTACCCTGCGGGGGTTGAATTCCATATTATTCATGCTGTGGGAAAGCATGCTTAATTTATATAAGTGCTTTTGCAATTTGAATGAATTATTGTAAACTTCTAAGCCATAACACAGTAGAAAATAAATAAAGTTATAAAGCACAGTAATGATTCACGGGGTTTTGTTCTCTCTTTAGTGACTTGTCTGAGTACAAGGCAGACATGCACCCTAATCCAAAGAGATTAAGCCTTCAATCCACAGATTAGCAATCTGACAGGTTTTTTCCAAATCCAACATTCATGACCCTGACCATTTTCCAGCTCCTGCTCCTGTATGTATTTGTCATGGTTGCAGCTAGCCTGCAAACAAAAATAAATTTGGCAAAAAAAAATTTGGTCATATCAGACCTCTAAACCCAACCAGCCTAGAAGTAAAACAAGTCCTCAGATGAGGCAGGGATAAATTGGGGAAACAGGGACTTCACCCAATCACTTTTCATCCTAGGCTGCAGACATCTCACTGGTCAAAGAACTGGGCAGTGTTAGCACCAGACCAGTCTGGTGGTTTAACCCAGGAGTGGTGGTTTAACCCAGTGATTTAATCCAGGAGATCCTAACCCTCTTTGTAAAGAGAATCCAAACAACAAAATTCACCGTTTTCACATGGATTGCTGAGAAATTGTGTTGTTCCTGTTTCCGACCCTCTAGCCCCATGTAATACATATTTCCTCATACTTAAGTTGGTTTCATAATGTTAACTTCTATGAAGACCAGTGTTTTGAATAAAAAAAAAAAACAAACAAAAAGACAAAAGAGATTTTACCAAATATTTTTAGATAGTGAATGCATTCAAAGAAATCACTAGTTGAAGTCTGAGGGGTTTTTCCCAATATTCATTCAATTTTAATGAATCAGTTAAGGAAACAACTGGGCTCAAGTGTTCAAAAGAAATGCATGAAATATACAATCTATTATACTTTAGATATCATTTAAAGCATTCAAAATTTTATTAAATTTATCACCAAACTAGCATGTTCAGAAAATAATAGAACCTTATTGAAAGAAATAACTTTTGGACTAATGTCCTTAAAACAAAATTAGTAATACTGTAGTATTCTGGCTCAGGGATATAATTTCTTGGATTTTTTTTTGAAAATAAATATTCTGACTGTAGAAAAATGTAAATGACCTTTAAGATTAAAAAATGTACACACCGAAGTAATACACGAATCTGAATTTAAATATTTTTTTAAGAATCATGTTGAAATATTGCATCTGTTATTTTTATTCATTAAGAATAGTGTGAGAAAACAGCTGGAAATTGTCAGAAATGTCATTCAACTCTTAGATATATTTTTCAACCTCTAGAATATGAATTAGAGTAAAACAGAAAGTGTAATTATTACAAGACTCCTTTACAGACATTTTGAATATTCTTGTTTCAAATGAACTGCAATAAAAAGTTGCCATACAGTGTGCCCCTTTCTATTATATTTAGCAAAATGGATTTCTTGCTGTGATAAGTGATGCAATTGTCAATTTCAACAGAAAAGTGATTGTCATAAACACTGGGTAGCATTTTTATTTAAGTAACAATGAAGTTATTCAACAACTACTGTAAATGGTCTGAAATTTGACGCTATAGTCAAAAACAACTGGGCAAAGTTGTTGTTATCTCTAACCATTGGAATTTTTGTCCTTGGGGTATCCTGGGACCTGACTTTATCAACAAACGAAGATTATCAATGAAATAGCACTTCAATGTAAAGAATAATATGTCAGGCTTCTTCTCAATACTGTCAAGACTGAAACAATCCTTCAAATCATCTAAAATTGAAGGAATATTGTAGGCTGTATTTCTTAATTCATATCAACTAAACCAGGTTACTGTAAATAAGAGAAACAAGCTCATATATCCAGAGAAATCTATGCTGTCCTATGCAAGTTTTGAGCCTTATCACTTCTGTCCAACAGGTACAGAAGAGATAATAAAGATCTCTGCTCTAGAATAGATGAATAAATACTCTGAAGTAAATTACCTGTCAGCATTTCTTTGACCAGTTAATAATGAGATGGCAAAGCAGTTCTTTCTTAACCTTAGTTAGTACTCAGTCTCTGACTCAGGACTTCATGTGGAATGCAGGGTAAGTAACTTTTCTGTTCATAAAAGACAAATTATTCACAATGTGTAAATCTAGTGAGTGAAAAAAATATTGGAGACTTATGCTCCTGGCATGAATGTGATGTTTGAAATTTGAACTTTCAAACCTTCTGGTTTGGAGTTCTGTTACTTTAGGATAACTAGAACTCCCTGGTAGTGTTTCATGCACCTATACTGGAGATGTCTTCTAGAAACTTTATGTCTACATTAAATTTGTTTATTTATTTTTCTGAGAGTACCAACACAAAGATGAGAAGACTGGAAAGATTTCAAATTGTGAGTTTTCTATAATTTAAAATTTCTAAATAATCATAGTTAGTCTAAATAGTCATAATTTAAGCTTTCTAAAATATCAGAATTTTCTATTTTTTCCTCTGCAAACTTCAATTATGAGTAGACTGAGGAAAAAATGATATTGCAATAGGTCATATACCGTAGTGGAAAACTGCAAAGTTCCTAGAATTAACAGGAAAATATTACAGTAAAAAACCTGTTTTGCTTTTGCTGGGGTAGAATTAATTTTCATTTTAGCAGACTGTGTTTGTGCCATGTTTTAGACTTGTGACTGAACAGAGTTGATTAGTTACCCACATTTTAGCTATTGCTGAACAGTGCAGTGCAGCAAGTAATGCTGGGGAGGGAAATCTTCCATGGCTGCCTGGTGCTTAGGGAATATTCGGACTCCAGTGTTCTTCTTGGGTTTAGTTTTGGTGATGGTTCTTGTGGGCTTGTGTTTTGGTTTTGTGATTATCCTAAAAGAAATAATTTTATCTCAGTCTATTTTTTGCACTTCCAATTCTTGTCTGCATCCAGCTGAGAGGGAGGTGACATTGAGCAAGTAATTATGTGGTGCTTAGCTGCCTACCAGGATTAAACCTCAACAACCCTTTACTTGTAAAAAAAATCAAATAATAAATAATTGAGATGATCACAGAATAAATATTTTTATATTACTGCAAAGCAGAATGGTTACAGATCTATTCTTAGATATTAATATTTTCTAGTTTTTCTATAATATTTTAATATTGTAGAATAGAAAAAAATACCTTGCCTTTCTACTTGCAATTGATTGTAGGAAGAAAAAAGCTCAAAATTATATTCTCCTGACAGAATAAATTATTATATCATTCTATCCCAAAATAAATTTAGTACTATTCAGGTAAAAAAGCACATCACACACTTCTACTCATTCTTTTAATAATAAAGAACACCACTTTTAATTTGACCAGTCACTGTGGTTTACATGACTCTTAGCTAGAAGATTTCCCCATCACACACCAATTTGACAGGAAAATCTAAATTAAGGTATAAAAGTGTCAGATTTAGGGCACTCTAGCACAGTATAAATGTAGAATTGTAAACTGAAACCAAGTACTCATTTTCTAGTCCTAGTATAAATGCAATTGTTAGCAATCACATAATACAGAAATAAAACAAACCCCAAAAGAATCATTACAAAAAAAACTCTCAGTGTTCCGTAAGAGAATATTTATTAAAATATTTCAGTTTCAATGTTTAAAAATTAAGAAATTTGGTGTAAGTGTGACATAATTTTGTCAAATTTTTTTATAAATTTCATGTTCTGGTCTTGTAGCTGTTCTTTAGTAGCCAGTGAAATTAATTTGCTGTTGATAAAGAAACAGGCCATGATTAGAAAGTTATTGTTTTGTAAGTTGCAGATAAACCTCATGCTGAAGATTTTTTTTTTAAATTTTTGTAATTTTCTGATTGTTTACTGGAAAAGTCCTTGCAGAAGAATTAATTATTACTGTTACAGTGGAAAAATGTAGACAGAATAAAAGCTGCCCAGATAAACTAGAAAAAAATATCTGTTTGTGCATCCAACTGCCTACCAGGAAGGTACATGCTGCTATATGGTTGATAACATAGGAAACTGGAGTAATAAAATTAAAGTAAAAAATCAACTAAAAAGTCTTTTATTGGCAGTATGGGAACAGAGCTCTTTAATGCTTTATCTTCTTCACCATAAACCATTTAAATAAAAAAAGAAAAATCAATTAGAATTAATTTAACTATTTCAATGCACCTGCACATGTCCAAACAGTAGGGATTTGAGATTTTAAAAAATCAAGGAGTAAATAAAATGTATATTTTTGAATTATCATAATTATCAATTGGGGCAAATCAACAAGCAATGTCATTAGATGACTTGTTTGAGATGCTAGTGTCAAAACTAGGTGTTGTACAAGTATTTTACAGTTATAAAAATGGCAGGTATATGACTCATGGGATGAAGTCTATGATCTGTTTCACAAGGGAGGTCAATCAATACAGTGTTACATTTTGCCCTTACAATCTAAGAATCAAAGTATTTGATTATAAACGTTTGTCACTGTATTTACATGAAAATGTTGGTTAATCAATAAAAAATTCCCAGCAGAGATAGTAAATAAATAACATTGTTTTCTCTACAATGCACCTTAAATAAGAAAACCTGTAATGATAATCTTAGTGAGATCACAGAATGTTATTATGAATCACAATGAACATTTCTAGCTAAAGATTTATGGGACATTTAAAAAGATAGGCTATATTATACTAAGACTTTTAAAATATAGTTGAGATTATATTAAATGCATAAACATAAAATAATTTTGAAATTATCAAAACATCTTACAGAGATTAGTGAAAACACTTTCATCTATTTTTGTAATTAAAAAAATGAGAAAACAAAGTAGTATTTTTTATTTACCATCTACATATATATAGATGTAAAAACTAATAGTTATAAAAACACTTTTAAATGGAGTCCTAATGGAGTTAGGAGTTATTTTATTTTGGAGTTATTTTATTTTAAAGTTTTAGCCACAAGGAAATGGGCGTTATAGGGAGCATGGAGGTGTTCAAATGGTTTGAACAATGGTTGTTCACAACATTCTTCTGAAAGATGATTATGTGACACAAATAACAAGAGCCGATGTCAATTCTAAGTCATTTAGAAAAAGCAAGAATACACTTGAAAGAGTAATATAAAAATGTCAGTTGCCCTTCCTCAGATATGAAACAAAGTTGTGGTGAGTCAATACCAAAGATGCATTGTTCATCATGAAAATGGAGATGATTGGATTGTTGGACAGTTAATGACATATATTGATGAATCCTAATGGAAGTTAATCCTCTCAAAAACAAATTTAGGGAAGCTAAACATCTTGCAATAAACATGTTTAGGTAAGAATCAATTAAAATATCTTCTAATGACAGTAGAAGGCAGCTATCCATTGTGAGAGAATAAAAAAAAAATAAAAATCAGGAAAATGACAAACTACTAATGTGACTGTATCTGACACAGATGAATACAACTCACTATTCCTAAATACAGAATATATATCTAAAAAATATGACAGC
This sequence comes from Molothrus ater, assembly GCF_012460135.2. NCBI lineage: Eukaryota > Metazoa > Chordata > Aves > Passeriformes > Icteridae > Molothrus > Molothrus ater. Next base: position 102,355,421 of record NC_050480.2, on the reverse strand, counting down.
AAGCTATTAATATCTCACATGGTTAAATTAGGTCCATAGTTTCAATTACAAGATATTTTTCACAGCTGTGTAATTGGATTACCTCTTAAAATAGCCAAGCCTAAGCAAGTCAGATGTGAGAAAAAAACTCAGTTCAGGCATGCTAGATAAAATAGTGTTAACATTTATTTAATATCTAAAAGCCCTGAAGATTTCTTCTTCGCTAAGAATATATTTAAGGATATGCAAGTTCTACACAGGATTTGCAATTACTTTTCCTTATACTACCACAGTATACAGTACATGAAAGAAGAGAAAACTATCCATTTTATGTATGTATTTACTGTTTCTTTCCTAGTCCTCAGAGATAAGCAAGAACTGCCCCTTTCAGTAACATATGGGATTAGGAATAGGATTAATGAGAAATGACCGCATTATGAAACCTAAAGGAGGAAAGGTTTGGAAATTTGGAATTAAATGCTGGAACTGGTCTATGTACTATAACTCAAATCTGCTGAAAGAATTGATGAAAACTGACATGTGATGAATGGCATGAAATATCTGAAAGGGTGTAAAATATGAGTAAATCAAATCAGGATTGCTGTAAGAAGTGATTGAGATCAGGTGTCATATCCTAGTTTAAAGAGGTCTCAATTAGCACTCACAATAAATTATCCAAAGATAGTGTATTTGACTGTACTACTAAATAAATTTTTAAAAGTCACAGAATCACAGAATCACTAGATTGGAAGAGACCTCCAAGATCATCAAGGACAACCCATGCCCTAACACCTCAACTAAACCACGGCACTGAGTGCCACATCCAGTCTTTTTTTGAACATATCCAGGGATAATGACTCCACCACCTTGCTGGGCAGACCATTTTACTTTATCAAGAGTTTTTTATGAAAAACTCTTTCCATAAAAAAGTTTTTTTCCTAATATCCAACCTATATTTCCCTTGGTGCAGCTTAAGTCTGTGTCTCCTTGTTCTGTCAGTGGCTGCCCAGTGAAAGAGACCAACCCCCACCTGACTGCAACCACCTTTCAGGGAGTTGTAGAGAGTGATGAGGTCACCCCTGAGTCTCCTTTTCTCCAGGCTAAACACCCCCAGCTCCCTCAGTCATTCCTCACAGGGTTTGTGTTCCAAGCCCCTCACCAGCCTGGTTGCCTCCTCTGGATGCGCTCCAAGAGTCTCAACATCCTTCCCAAAGTGAGGGGCCAGAACTGGACAGAGCACTCAAGGTGTGGCCTCACCAGTGCCGAGTACAGGGGAAGGATGACCTCCCTGCTCCTGCTGGCCACACCGTTCCTGATACAGGCCAGGACACCATTGACCTTCTTGGCCACCAGGGCACACTGCTGGCTCATGCCCAGCTGGCTGTCACCAGCACCCCCAGGTCCCTTTCTGCCTGGGCACTCTCCAGCTACTCTGTCCCAGCCTATAACGCTGCAGGGGGTTATTGCAGCCAAAATGCAGGACTCGGCACTTGGACTTCTTAAACTTCATCTTACTGGACTCTGCTCATCCATCCAACCATGCCACGTCTCTCTGCAGAGCACTCCTACCTTCCAGCAGATCAACACATGCTGAAAAACAAAAAAACTAGCTATAGTGGGATGGAAAAAGCTAGGGCCTGTTCCATTTGACTTAAATCTGTATATTTCTATAGTGGTTTTCTATATCTATGCTCATGTTAGTATTTTTCTATCTACTTCTACATATTTAATATTGGAAGCTGGTACTCCTTAATAAAAATGATGAAAGCTAGTAAGAGGATTTTCTTTGCCAACATTGGTAAATTATAAAATATTTCATGTTATTTCTCTCACCTACTCCAGAACCCTAAAGAGAAACATGATGATTCTCTGGAACTATTCTTTCCAGAACTCCTGCTAGATTTCATTGATGTGACTTTTTGATCAGCTACTTATACTTCAAAGAGCTACTTATAAAAGCATAGTTCCCCTCAAACAGATTTTCTTTGACACAATTTACTGAGTCTACATTTTACTTTCATTGAATTAATATATTAAGCTAACATTAGTGGTTCCTCTGTTGTGCATACTTTGACTTTTTTCTTAATATAATGGCTGTTGTCCTTAGCTGCTTCTTTAATAAGCTTTTATATATGGACCTGACTTATATGGACCTGACTAAGGCAAAAAGAAGGTTTTTAGGAAAAGACTGCATTTTCATGCAAATCAAATATCATTACATGATACTTTTTTATGTCAAAAATAATGCCACTTTAGGTAGTCTGGCTTCTATTTAACTCCTTGATTCACAGAATTATTTGGGTTGGGAGTTGCCTTTAAAACTGTCTAGTTCCAACCCTCTCTGCCATGGACAGGGACAACGTCCACTGGAAGAGATTGCTCAAAACTCCATCTAACCTGGCCTTGAACGCTTGCAGGGATGTGGCATGAATAACTCACTTTAGCACACCTATATATATTTATTTATTAATTTGCACAGCTCACTGATGACCTACCAATTTGTCAGTATATTTATGGAAACTTTTTGCCCAGAGCTGAATGCACTGCTGTAGGGGAAATCACACCAGTGCCTTAGAAACAGAACTTCCATTAGACCTTTGCTTTGTAAGGTAATACATATGCAGTCCAAAATGTCAATTATCTTTTCTATTTTATTGCAAAAATATTTCACACTTTGGAACTGATATCTAATGTGCTGTATAGTATTCCTAGAATTAATGCTTTCCAGGCTTTTGCCTCCCTTTCAATCTTTGTGGCAATTCATTTATCTCTGAACAGATTCTTGAGCTTGCATATTTTGAAGTTGAATACCTGATTTTTCTTGATTTTTCTGCCCATGCTGCCAGTCTCTGAGTCCCCATTGGTGCTTTCCACTTTTCTAAATCTATCATTGGCAAATTTCCTTAGCAACGCCCTTGATTATTACTTCCTGTTAAATACTAATAAAATTTACATATCTTACTTCTGGGTCTTCAGTTTCATTCTCAAGTTGATATATGGAAATTTTAAAATATTATTTCAAGTGTACTCTTCAGTCAGGCTTCAATGTACTATTTTTCTAAAGAAATTGCAAATGCAAAAATTTGTGAAAGATGTAAAATAAATAACTTTCCTAATTCAAGTGCTTGAGTTGAAATCTAGGTTCAAAATGGCTACTGAATTTAACAACAAAAGTAGCATCACTACATACTTTATTACTAAATAAAAATAACTCTTTGCAGCAGGTTCTTTTTTTATTTTTCCCAGAGAATCAGAGAATAATTTAGGTTGTAAAAGACCTTTAAGGTCATAGAGTCCAACCTTTGACCAATCACCATCTTGTTAAATAAATGATAGTATGCCACGTCCAGTCATTTCTTGAACAGAGGTGGTGACTCCCTGGGCAGTCCATTCCAATTCTTAACAACCCCTTCACTGAAAAAATTCTTCCTGATATCCAACCTGAACCTCTTGTGGTGCAGCTTGAGGAAATTTCCTCTTGTCCTGTCACTGGTTGCCTGGGAGGAGAGACCGGCTACAATCTCTGTTCAGGCCGTTGTAGAGAGCATTAAAGTCTGCCCTGAGCCTTCTTTTCTGCAGGCTAAACACCCCCAGCTCCTTCAGTCTCTCCTCCTATCAATCACTCTCTGACCTTTCAGAATCTCTGTTGTTCTCCTTTGGACTCTGCAACACCCCAATGTCTGTTTCGTCATGAGGGGCCCTGAACAAGATGCAGCACTTGAGGTGTGTCAAGTATGAGGTGACAATCACTGCCCTGGTTCTGCTGGCCACACTATTCTTGATATAAGCCAAGATGCCATTGGCCTCCTTGCCTTTTCTGCTGGTCAGCTTTCCAGCCACTTTTTCCCTGACCTGTAGATCTGTATAGAGCTTTTGTGGCCAGAGCGTAGGATCTGGCACTTGGCTTTGTTAAACTTTATACCACTAACCACAGTCCATCAGTCCAGTCTGTCCAGATCACTTCTTACCTTCTCACCTTCCAGCAGACCAACGCTCCCACCCAACTTAGTGTTGCCTGTGAAAATATTGGGGGTGCCCTTGGTGCTTTCATCCAGATCATCCAGAAAGATATTAGACAGGACTCATAAAAATGTTAAACAAGACTTTTTTTTGTTTTGTTTTCAACATATGTACATTTTAAGAATAGGATTACTCATTACACTGTAATGAAAAAAGCATATTTACCAGTATTTACTTTTGCAAAATATGCACCCACACATCCTCACAGTGGCAGAATTCATTACTTTATTGGTTTGCTGAGCTAGCTTTCTGTGGATTGCTCTACTTGGCTAGATGTTCTTGATAATAGATATCTTCACTCTCAAGGGCTGTTACTCTGTCACCTTTAATGAACATAATGGATATGTTCCTTTGCAAACATAAAATGATTTTACCAAAATTAAGAGACTCATGACTGTTTATACAAACTGAGTCTTCCTCACACTTCTGTAAAAGTGCATTTTGTTTCACATTTCTGTGTAACAGAATTCTGGAGATGAAGCTCTGCAGTATTAAATTTAGCATACTGCCATCTTACTTTAAAATGAGTATCATGCAAGTATATGGTAAGAATAAAGCATTCTTCTTCTCCACTGAGGAATGGCATCCAAAATTATTATTACATGTAAAGCACTGCAAAACCTGTATATCTAAATCTCTGAATATCAGAATTATTCAAAATATTACATTGGGAGTACAGTAATTTCAGTACTATCTGACCCTTGATCTACACACACACCACTGCTTGTGTGTGTGAGTGATGTATTCTTACATATTCTATTGTATTAATAGATGTATTCTATTGTATTAATAATTTTCATCTTTTATTGTGTGCCTAGTGCATGAACTTTGTTTGCTTTGTGATTTCCATTCAGAAAATGACATCGAAAAGTCACACCTCCAGATTCATTCTTATTTGGACTGAGTACATTGCCTATTATTAGTTCAGAAATATGACAGCTATGAAAACATGTGAAGCCTATGGATAGCAGATGAGAAGCGAAAGAAGATTTTGAGCAACGTTACTAAATAAGCATGTTTATTAGGGCTCTTATTTTTTCACAAGTTAGAAAAATGTAGAATTATAGCATGTAAGCTGTTTCATTTTAAAACCGTATTTCATTATAGAATACATGAATGGATTATGCAGTGAATTTCTTTCTTGTTGATTTAGGAAAAAAATCCTTACATGAATGTAGTGGTCTCACTACTGTTCACTGGAGATAAGAGGGACTCTAAGGAGACTGTCAATAGAGTAAAAAACTTGAGATTTAGATATGTAGTAGTGGAACTATAGCAATTTTTAACTGGAAAATATTTCACTGTAGTGAAACTTCTGTAATTTTCTGAACCTTGAAGGAGGAGATTTCCTGAATCTCGAAGGAGGTATTTTTTCCATAAAACTGTTCTTTTCCCACTGAGGGCAGGAGCATTCAGATGTGCCTTTGTGTAATATAGCCTAGTGGTGTCTTAAAGGTCAAAAGTACCTTGCAGAATGTACAGGACTTTTTGAAATGTGAACACATCACACATATTAGCAGATTAACAGTATAACATACAAATTAATGAAGATTAATGAAAATTAATTTCCTCCAATTTTGACGCAAAGGGGCTCAAATCTAACTATTTGGAATATTTATGTCTCCAATGGTTACAATATGCTGAAGTTCTGCCCTGAATGTCTCGGATGCAAATCAGTGACCAGGACTATTAGCCCCCACAAGACCTCTAGGCAGCTCAAATGCAGTTACTGTGACAAAATTAGAGCAGGGCTTCTGCACAAAGATGTCTGAGAGCCTTTTAGAGAGGCTGGGAACTCCTTGGAGATAGGTATTCTTTGTGGATGCAGTCAACAGCAGATAAACCTGCCAAGGCCACTATAGCCAGTGTCAGAGGCCATACCTGACATGACCACAGCAGGCCATCTCCTACTTTTTAGCTTTCTTTAGAGGTCATGATCCTCAGCACTGTCAGTCTGGTGGCTCATAGATACAGCTCCTAGGACACGGAAGGTCATTGTCCTTGTTATAACCACCACTTCAAAAGTAATACATTGAAATAAATTATCTTTATGGTATTGTACTTGTACTAACCAATTTTCTGAGTTGTTGAGTAAAAGCAGGTGCAATCTGATACAAGCTCAGTTGGCTGAAGCATGGTACTAACGATGTCAAGGATGCAGGTTTGATCTCTGTATAGGCTATTCACTTAAAAGCAGGACTTGATGATCTTTGTGGGTTCCTTCCAACACAGACTGTTCTGTCATTCTGTGATTCCTTACATCGTTTTTTGGCTGCTTATTTGTTTGTGAAGTTGTCAGTTTCTGCAAGTAATCTCAGAAACTTGATTTCAAACTTGTGGCTAACATATATTCTTTTTTAATTGCTTAGCATAACCATCTTCTCATAAGCAAGAACCTTCTAGAATTAAAATGTGAGAATGGATTGAACGGAACTTTCTAATTTTGAAGTGAAAATGACCAAAAAACATGAACAACCTAGAAAATGAGCAAAAAACATGAACAAAAAGCATGAATAAAACCTAGACTGCCTGGAAACAGAAAAGTGTGGATAACTGTTCCACGTGGATTTGTTTTCTGAACTGTTTTTGACTAGAAGTCAAAAGCAATGTGTTTTGGAACGGCAAACTGAAATTGCTAAGACAAGTAGTAGAGAAACTAGTAACACATGGGTGCAAAATGGCCAAAGGCCAGCTGCAAAACTGAGATATGAAGAACTTATAGAGGCAAAAAGTATAAAAGGACAGCTCTTGGGATCTCTTCTAGAGCATTTGTTTTGCAGCACTAGGAGACAGTCAGAAGAATCCCCTGCTCTTTTTTCTTTCTTCGTTTTTTCTTTTTTCTTCTTTTTTCTTCTTTTTTCCTTTTTTCTTCTTTTTTTTCTTTTCTTTTTTCCTTTTTTCTTTTTTCTTCTTTTTTTCTTTTTTCCTTTTTTCTTCTTTTTTTCTTTTTTCCTTTTTTCTTTTTTCCTTTTTTCTTTTTTCTTTCTTTCTTTTATCTTTTTTCTTTTTTCTTTTATCTTTTTTCTTTTTTCTTTTTTCTTTTTTCTTTTTTTTCTTTTCCTCTCGTTTTCCTTTTCTTTTTATTTTTTATGTTTTTTTCCAATTCTTCTCTTTTCTCTTTTTATTTTCTCTTTCTCACTTTATCTCTTCCTCGTACAGTGCCAAGGATGCAGTTTTAAATAGTGTTTTCCCTTTCCTAACAAAACTGTAGACGTTTCCAGTGATTATCTGCCATCTGTTGATTTCAGTACTTCAATTGCTTCAGAATCCTCTGGAAAACAACTCTTTCTCAAAGGAGGGTTGAATGTACATTCAAAGGTAGCCTCAGCTGAGCAAGTGTCCAACTAATCCCCTTAGCACACAGGGACAAGGCTGCCACCAGCTCTAATTGATTCTGAAATGAATCTGTATAGAAAATTAGAAGGTTTGGATTCCCGTGTGAGCTTCAATAAAGGGCCAGGATGTAAGCCTGACAGCTGAATAGATTCATAAATGAAAATCTGATAAGCAGCTTAAAAGTGTACTTAAGTCCAGAAATTATTTGAATGCTCTTGTTAATGGCACTTTGTATATTGTCATCTAGTTAATTATCTCTGAAGATGAGTTCTTGCAGAGGAGAAGATACGGCAGCCTTTCACAGCCTTTTCTCATCACATATTTATTAAATTCCACCCTCCTTGCCAGTAGCTGGAAGGCAGAATGAAAGGATTAGGCGACTGCAGTTCCTCTGTGGCTGTCAGTTCACTGTGCCAAACTTCAAATATGAACTGTTGCATGTACTGTCAGAGACATTTCCTTTATATCTTAATTTGCAAATGAGGAGATGACATTTGTTAGGCCTTGTATTTGCACACATGAAAAGCAAATACTGTCACTGCTGGCTATTTTGTTTATCCCTTTGGAAATAGTGTATGGCCTATTTATAAATTTTCTTCAGATTTCTTTTTTTTTTACTAACTGAGATAGTCATGGAGCTGCACATCCTCATATTTTATTCAGGAAGCCTATTTGCAGTTTATGAAGCATGTCCTGCATGCGACAGCTATTTAAAACAGTGTCTTTAAATCTATTTTCACTTTGCTGTTTTGCAATTTTTTTGACAGATGTTCCTATTTTGTATATGTTTCATATAGATAGGTTGATGAATTTTTCTGTGCATACAGGTAGGTACACTACACCTGCCTTTTTTTGTTTCATATGTATTTATCTGCCTACCTGCATTCATATTAATAGTGGAGAGGTAGAAAGATTGTGCTGGAAGCAAAGGCTGTTCTGTCCATCACATTCTTATAATTCACCATCAGATATGAAATGGGTAAGAAATGAAGATGGAAGAAGAAGAAATGAAATGCATTGTTCATTAGAGGAAGTTCACTAAGCAAAATAAATAACCTGAAAGAATACTACAGATATAGAGTGTCATCTATCTTATCATCTCAAAATACCCAAGAAAATATTGTTGATGAGTAAAATCTGTAAGTTTTCTACTTTTGTTAATAACTACAAACTTTGGTATATTTATCTGAAAAATTGTATTTCTGCACTAAGATTGAGGGCATGTTCCTAAAACAGCAGTCTGCGCTCACTGTGCTCAACACACAGAACTTCTTGAGGAATCATCAAGTCATTTCTTCCTCCACATCTGCCTCATTTTTTGGACACAATTATTCTTAATTTGTCTGAATGGCAACAAGGTGAAGAGCTAAGATACATAAAATCAATTTGCTCTGAAAGCACATCTCAGTCAAGATGTTTTTTTCCCTTGCACTCAAATGTGCATAGGAGTTGTCTCTAAAGTGGTATTTCTTTTCTCACATGACAAATGCAGCCACATAAAAAAGAAACTGCACCCTGAAAAGGATGGTTGTCTCCTTGTGCCACATGTTAATGGAAATCTATGTTGATGTAAATATATTTAGACATCTAAATCAACCTCAGATGCCCTAAAGGTCTTTTCCTGGGTTTTCCGGGAATCATAGGTCTTTTGATTATATCTCTGAGTACTGTTACAGTAAATGCTACTTGTTTGCTATTTCCAAACATTCGAGTCCATACTGCAAAGTTGGTAGATTTTGAAATTCCTGGAGATAAAGCAAAACCACCAGGAATCATTCTGGCCAGTATCTTACAGTCACTGCAGAAACACTGGCATATGGCTGAGACTTAATCTCTCTTACAAAGCCATTTCCCCTCCTCCTCCTGTTTCTTTGCCATTTTCAGCAAGGGCTGTTAGGAAATTAGGAGCTGGAGCAACAGCAGCAGCTGCCAACTGCAGTGGGTACTGAACCCCCTTCATCTGGAGGGTAACTAGGACACGGTTGGTGACTGATGAATTCCTGGCTAGCAAATTAAAAAGTGGCACAGACAGTGATCTTCAAGGGGCAGAGGGGAATATAGCTGAAATGTTCATTTAGAATAAAAATCTATTCATGGAGCTTGAGTCAAAGCCTAAGAAAGGCAATGGAAAATTTATTATTTACTTTAACAAGCTTTGGATTTGTACCTAAGTTAAACTGATGTTTAAAAAAATATTTCTCATTTAAGAGGATACCACTTCAGCTTGTAAAGTGCCTGGAAATCCTGGAAAGGTCAGAAAAAACTCAAATGAGGATTCTTATCAAACTATCAACAGAGGTGATAATCATTAATATTCACAAATATGTGATTAATTACTAATATGTATGAATTATTTTTCTGCTGTCTTAACATATCTATGCAATACCTGGAATGTTTCAACACTTAGTGAGGTATGAGAGCATTATTCTACAACTGTATTTTATCATATGTAAAAGTTGCTAAAAATTTCTTTTTAAAAGATTCCAAAAAAGTCCTCTAAATACATGTTAAAAGCATAAAATACATGGAGGGAAACAAAATCTCTCTGCTGCTTAGATGTGCATATGCACATCTAATTAATTCTTTCAATTAATATCACTACACTCCTATGGAACACAAATTATTTTATATCAGTTTTGAAGCAGGTGTGTTTCAAATTAAACCATATTTATTTATAAACCAGTTCTGTAAAGATTTACTAGCTTTGCAGGTACATTATATGTGACATGTAACATTTAAACACAGAAGGTCCCGAACAAATGTTGTTCTTGTGAAAGGCTGAGTCATTCCACAATCTGAAGCATTGAAATTTAGTTTTGGTTTAAAATCCCAGTGTTTTGAGGAGATAATATCTCTGCCTCTGGTCTGTAGGAATACATCCCTATTTACTGGCATAGTCTGAAACTATCCTAGAGTGGACCACTAGTTACCTTTACTTCTTTACAAAAATTTATAAGAGCACACAGCAATATCCTATGCCATATGCAAATTCAGTGGTTAAAATGTTTTTCAAAATTTGAAAAGTGGAGGTTGACACCCTCCATAGCTCAATTTCTGTGTGGTTCCAACACAAACCTCCCTTCTTTTAAGAAAACCATTGCCAAAGGCAAATAAGTAAATGAACAAAATGGACTCCTTGAAATGGGGGCCTGGTGGCAGGGTGGAGATGTGTAGACATAAGTAAATGGGTCTGTACAAAACTACATCCTAGTTTTATATTACTAGGATTAGATTCGGGAGAAAAATCAAATTTCAGAAGACACTGAATTTGAAACAGACTTTTCATTTGGGTGGATAGCAAGCATTATTCCCTGGCTTGCACAGGATGGAGGACCTGCTCCAAGGATGGTCTGTATTTTATGGAGATAAGAGAAGGGATCCAAGAGGGAAAAAATATATTTACATATTTTAACCAATGATTGCTTCATTTAGCATTAATTAACTACCTTTTATGCAAGGATCAGTACACAGATCTCTTTCCAGAAGGTTTCACTGACTGAAATAAAATTATGTTGGCGTCTGGATCAGGTAGTGTAGTGAATTTGGGCTCCTTTTTATCTGTTTTTATCTATCTGTCATACATCTATTGATCTATCATATAAATACATCTATAAACATTGTGCTCCCAGGGCTAAAAATAAGAGTATCTAAGTGAAGAGGTAATTGCAGAGACAGCTTGTGTTGTCAAGATGGTAGCAGATTTAGATATGCCCAAAAGCAGAATGTTAGGTACCTACAGATTTTTACCATTGGAGAGTTAAGCATGTACAGACTCAGGATGGTTAGGAGCTAAGTAGGGATTGCAGTCATGAACTTCAGTACATCAACTCCATTTTAAGTATAAAAGTCTTGTTTTGGAGCTAAACTGATGATTCTTCAAAGAACAGCTTTTTGAGCTATGTGCCTCAGTGAGGATACAGGAATTCTTTCTTCATAGACTCTTGTAGGACTCTAAGGTACCATCTAAGTACTTCAGAATTTAACTCTCTTATTGTAGCTATTGCAAATTAGGACTCTGACATAGGAAGATATTGAAAAATGCATTTTACAAGCATTTTAACTGTCCCTCTTTTTTGCCTTATTTTTACAACTTAGTTTGTATCTCTAAGGGGAGAAAAAAGAAAGACAAAAATAACCATAGCTGAGGCAACTATTTTTAAATCCCTAGTACTGGACAAAGCCAAAATCCATCTTTCTTTTAGGATATCTGCCAATCCCATCTGTTTGGCAAAAAATATTTTCATTTTTTTCTTCCCTCCAACTCCTTCTCTTTGTTTTCTTCTGTTTTGACAGATAGCCTCTAGGTTTTGTTTGAAGCAGAAGCTTCTGAAAATCTTTCAAAAGGCTATTTGTATGAAACCCAATCCTTGTAAAGGCAAAGGAGGGAGTTTTTTGGTTTTAGTCAGTGTCAAAACCATGTCCAAACAGATGCTGCAGAAAGTGCTTGCACACTGCAGCAAGGAACACTGATCACTGTGTCTGCTATTCATCTTCATGGTTTGACAACTGTGCAAACCAGCATATGGCCTCAGATGCAAAATGCTTAAAAGGTATCAATGCTGACAGGATCCCTGACTGTCCTCCTGAGCTTGACTACTGCTATTTAATGAAATTAAGGATAGTATAATGTGATGTTGTCTATTAGTCAACAATAAATTTATGGATAACTAGATATGATACCTTAATTTCCTTAGGAGATTTCAATCTCGATTTAAAAAGCAAATATTAGGTAAGGGAGTTGGCCAGAAAAAGGAAATAATAATTCTTTTTATATGTTTTTTTTTTGTTGTTGAGTTTTTTTTAGCCAATATATGATTTTTATTTGTCTTATCTTACTTTGTGAAGAATGTGATTAGATCAGAGGATGCTATGAGGAATTTCAATGAATTTATAGTGGTAAAAATAGGTGAGTGTTCGTGAAAAAAAGCCATGTAAGAAAGGAGATGACCAAGTATGATCACTATTAAAAGTAGTAAAAGGGAGTTTGTCATCATCTTGTCTCAGAGACACAGAGTTTACAAGTATCATGGAATAAGATTGACCATATTTCTACCTACCTTTACAAAACTGGGTCCTACTGTGCAAACAGAGTTTTCTTACTAATAAAGTATAAATTTAAGCTAAGAAAATTGGCAAAGATTGTTGAGGCATTTTATGGTAAAAAACAGGAATTACCAAGAAGAAAAAAAATGTTGTGTTTTCTCTCACTAGAAATATAGATTTCAATTTTATATTTCAATACTGAAAAGAATTTGCCTGTAGTGAGTTTTTAAACTATTAGTATTTATACTGCATGGTGTTATTTCTGTCTCAGTTTTCAATGGCAAGTTGTTTTATAGGAAAGCCTTTCTGGAAGGTACAGGATTCCAAAGCTACCCTATAAGAGCTACAGGTTTTAATAAGGCTGAATGTTTTTTATGTGATCGGAGCCTGGGAGACTGCTGAGCTTGTTTTGGCGGGTTTGTTTTGGGGGGATTTTTGTGGGGTTTTTTGTTTTTTTTTTTTTTTTTTTTTTTTTGTTGCTGTTTGTTTTTTGTTCTTTTGATTTTTTGGGTTTTTTTTTGTTTTGTTTTGTTTGGAGTGGCTTTTGTTTTGGTTTTGGTTTTGGTTTTGGTTTGGTTTGGGGTTTTTGGGTTTTTTTTTGGGGTTTTGTACCTTTTTTTAATTTGGAATATAAAACATGAACATTTTTATAAATATCAGGGAAAGTTCTAATTAAATAAATTCTTGTGGTCTGAGACCACAGGTAACTTTAAAGTCACTCTTAGTCTAAAGGTCCAGGTGGTTCACACGACACTTTTTTGTTTGAACTATCTGGTTGGTCATTTATTTCCTCTTACATACATACTTTTGTTTATGAATTCTTTCACATCATGGAAAATTATTAGCTTTATATAGGAAGTGGTTATCTGTATTGGAGCACTTCTAGATGCAAGTAGAAGGGTTTTTAATAGGGTATTTAACGGTCATCTACATAATCTTTATTCTTTTCCACTTTCACTCTATTCTTCTTTCTGTATATATAGGTAAACCTTGAAATGATGCATTTGATTTTGTAAAATTTAGATTTCCTATAAATAGGTGTAGGTAAAAGCCTTGGGGAGTTTGTTTTATTCCTGCAGTTTCTGTATTTTACTTGACTCTGCCTGAGATATTACCAATAAATGGAAGAGAAAAAAAATGGAAACTGGAGTAAACATAGTTTGATTTGCAAAGAAAACATGGAAACAGCATCACTCAAATAAAGAGGAAGAAGACTCACATGAATTATTAGAGAATGGGAAATGTAAGTAATACATTGGAGAAAGAATCTCAAGGATAAAGATGGAAAGTAGAAGAAGAAAAGAGTAATGTGAAGGAGGAGCTGCTGAGATAGTGGGAATTGGGAAACAGCACAAACAGCTGTTTGTGAGAGAAAATGTGGTAAATGGCTAAAGACTTGAATAAAATATATGGAAGATAGAAAGAAGGAGAAAGAAAGAAAGAGAGAAAGAAAGAGAAAGAGAGAAAGAGAGAAAGAAAGAAAGAAAGAAAGAAAGAAAGAAAGAAAGAAAGAAAGAAAGAAAGAAAGAAAGAAAGAAAGAAAGAAAGAAAGAAAAGAAAATTGAAGAGTCACATTACAGCATTAAAAGTACACTGAAGTCAAATTTTTATTTCTATATTCACCTTCTTTTGCTGCAGCACTAAAAGGTTGCTAGAAGTTGCCATATATGAAACCATCTTGTGACAATTTTCCACTGCCATCCATTTCATGTGTGAGAGGGAAAAGTTTCCACACTGTAATGCAATGAATTAGATTCCAGGCAGATGCAGACTTGCAAATTTGTTCTTGTCTCTATGGTGTAACCCATTCCTCCTCTTGAATAAAACAGGTAATCTGACAAAGGAGAAGACCTGAATGATTTTTCTTAGATTTCCTAGTAATTGTCCAGTATGGAGAATGTTTAATTAAATCTAGATTTTTTTTGTCAGTAATAGAAAAACTGAAGAGACAAAAAAAAAAAAAAAAAAAGGAAGGAATGCGATCAAGATGGAAAAACAACTCAAAAGCTTTGGAGAGTTGGGCTTGCTCCCAGATGAATGAAGACCAAATCTTCAGAAGACTTCCTCAGCACAGCAGAAGCAGATGGTCCCACTCCTCAATCTGAGGCTAAGAAGAGCCAGTCTAAAATTCCATGTGTCCCTCATAAGGAAAGCAGGCAGCACTCAGAAGGACTGTTTGCTGCTCCAGGGATTCTGGTTCTTCAGTGTAACCCCAGGTGAAGTAAGCACTTATTCATGGGAACCCCCACCACAAGAAAGGAGAAACACCTTAGGGTATTCACCCTACCTAACTGTGCAGTCTAAATGTAAACAATTTAGGTTTGAAATTGAATTTTCATCTGCTCTGTTGAAGACTTAGTTTCCCCACATTGCCAACAGAGAAATATGGGCAGTTCAAAAAGACAATTCATGTGACTGATCCCAGGTATTTATCTAGGTATCAATGTTAGGGTGAAATGAGTTGCTCTCAGCAGATGCCTGTTTTTCCTTTCTGATTTTAAAGAAAATTTTGGATGACCAGCTTATTAAGGATTTATTTTTTGACCCTTGATAAGGTGAAAAGATTCTTGGAGCAATACTCCATCTTTCTAAGGTACATGAAAACTTCATGACAAGGACAGAAACTACTTCTGTGAAGACGGCTTTTACTGCAACCCATTTTGAAACTGGGTTCAAACCTAACACTGAATGAATCCTCAAAATTAATGAAACTATCAAAAAAATGCATTCTGTTTTCTATGGTATCAAAGGCCTGGCTAAAAGCAGAAATATATTTGAAGTCCTTCCTGCTCTTGAATAAACTGGAATGGATCTCTTATGATTGCAATTAGGGTTGTTCTTACTATTTGTAGACCAGAGGATAGATGAAATTATTTTCATTATTCAGTTTGAAAGTTTTACTCTCACTTGATGGAGTGACCGGGGCTAAAGAGATTGGTATAGATTTCATTACATAAGATCATAGTACATCTAAAAATTTTGGCCAAATCCTACTTATACTCTAAGAAATAGTTTATGATTTTCTTGCCTGTCCAAATAAATCCATTTACATCGCTTGTGTATAGCCATAAACAATGTTCCTTTCAAAACAAACCTTACTGGTGTGCATATCAGCAATTGTAAATCAATCAGATTTTGAAATTATGGGATTAATCAAGAAAAAATAATAACTAAAAAGTAGACTCTAAAATTTGGTCAAATAAGAGACATTACAAAATGAACAAAAAGCTATCTGTTTCTGTTTTCCTCTTCTGTCACTGAAACATTATTTAATTCCATTCTTTGTGAAGAATGTTAACATCTTCCATAGCTATAACAAGGAAATGGTGGGAAGACTGGGATTAAGATCTCAGTTCTTGAAATAGCAGCCCCCTCTAAGGTTATTTGAAATTGAAGACACACAGAACACTGAAAACTAGGGACTCCACTTGTTCCCCTGAACTTCTGAAGGATTTCTCTTTACTACATGGTAATACACCACATACTTCCAGTTAACAGAGGATTTTCATCCCTGGCACAATAAAGAAAAAAATTCTTAGGCTTTGGTTAATTTATGTGAAGCGATTGTAAGAACTAAACAAACTTAGAGCATGAAGTCCAGCACAGAAAAATGTAACAAACCAGTGTTTGTAATGATATATTCTTTAAAATGATGGATGTGTCATTTAAGATGTTTGAAATAAATAAAGATTTTTTAAAACAAATTAATTTGTTTTCATAAGTATATCCTAAATTAGTCATATTAATAGAAATGTCTCAAATTCTTGGTTAAGTTAATTAGCAGAACTAAATAAATCAGTACTACTATAATGGTCAGTAAGTTCCTTGACCTTTTTTATCCAAAATTAAAAAGATATGTTTGGTTATTAAGAATTTTAAATTTATAGTGCCTATCTGAGTTATTCTTTTATTTTCCTGATTTTGCAAGTGCAAAAAAAGAGATTGCCAAGGCAATTATTAAGATTTTTCATAAAGGAAATGACACTCAGGAATCGAAGTCCCATTTAAAGTGAGAAAGAACTGGAAAACCAAACTTCTCTTTCACAATGAAAATTAGCTTTGCATGATTTACAGGAATTTATGGGGGAAGTTGTGAAAGAATCTGCTGAATAAACCTTTTGTCTTACCTCACAGTCCTTACCTCAGCTAAAAGAAAATCCTTTATATTTCTTTGCAATAGAATGGGATATTGTCTCACAAGCTCTATGCAGGTTTATTTTAGCTCAGTATGATGTTGATTGTAAACTATTATTGACTAGAAAATAAGGGATAGCAGGGGTAGGGCTAGGGATAACAACTTCTGCTACACAAAGATGCATCACATATATAGTAAATTTGAGTATTGAAGGCTAAGGTTTTACCCCTTTATTTTGTCAGGTTATTTGAAATATTTTTTTCTATTATATTGGCAAAGAAAAAAAAGTATCATGGCATTTTTTATATTTGATACATATATAATAGAAATCCTGACTCCTCCTTGTACAGCAATTACTTTTTTACATCCTTACCTGTGTGTCAAGAGGATGTAGATATCTCAGGTATACCTCTCCACCTTCTTGCTTAGAATTTTTGCACAATATAATCTTTTGAAAGGTGAAATGTTTGACATGACCCTCACAAAAAATGCTGCACTTATTTTGACAGTGCTATATCTAGCATGTTTTCTTTACTAGGCAAACTGTCTGGAAGGGAAAATGGAAATAACAACACAGTGGCTTTTGTGTTTGTTGCTATGGCTAAACTGCATAGCAACAAGACTTAGGACACTTGCCTGTATTCAGGAAAAAGTGAAAATTTAGCTTTCTGTATGAAGTGTGTAATGCATGCACACGGAACAAAACCTCAGATCAAAATAGTGACCTCACATCTTATCTATACTTTTCAACAAGAAAGATATGTGGACCTTTAATTCCCAGGAGGTTAATTAAACAAAGGTAAATTAAGTAAGTCTTGTCACAAAGAAACATTTCTTTATATAAATTAAGCAACTACTTTAATAAGGAGAAAGAAATATTAAGAAGCATAAGAAGACAGACTGGTGGTGTGATACAGAAATAGGAGAAATAAAACAAAGGACAACCTTCTATTGACAGACCAAATTTCTAGCTATTCCTTGTGCACCTTTCAAGAGATGAGCCTTTCCAGAGAGTTTCACAGTATGTAGGAGTGATCAGGACATATTTTGCTGTTCAGTTTATCTGTTTTTCTATTCAATGTTATACTTCTTATGATTTATTTCTAATTGTTTGGGGAGAAGGAGGGAAGATGGATTGTTTGAGGGGTTTTATGCTTTTTTTCCTCTAAACCTTTATGTGTGGGTTTTTCAAAAACTTACTGTTCTACATTCTGAATAAAAAAATTAACTCAGCTTCTCTAACATGTTTTAGCAGAACAGCTATAGAACTAAAGGTTGGAAGTAAAGCAGTAAAGATCGATTTTCAATTATTTTCCTTTTCTACTTTGTACTGCTTTGAAAGAAATGCAGAGAAGCTCACAAAAAAAAAATTAAATGATGAAACTAAGTTGAAATTTATATCCCCAATTTAAAATGCTAGTATCTCAAGTTTTCCTAAGACAACTTTTCTTTTGCAGGTCTAATCTGAGGATATCTGGACTATAATTAAACACTGCTTTAGCATTTTGCTGTTACATTTGAGCTATTCCATTACATATTGCTTCACCTCTGTGGCATACTTTTATTCTCAAATGTCTCAATCATTGTAACAAAAGTGAGAGTTCAGCTTCCAAGGTTGATTTTGTACTTTAAGGATATCTCCGCCTCCTCCCTGATTATATACTTAGCTACTTTTGCTTGACTGAAACTGTTATATAGAATATAAGCTATTGTACTCATAGACATATGTAAATGGAAACAAGGGAAAAAAAGTAACCCATGCTGAGGGACATGTACATTTCCAAAAGACTGAGCAGGAGGTATGTAGACAAATCCTATTATTGGGTAATGAGATTTGTGTGCGTACCCGGACACTATTATGAAAATGTAGCTCTTTTTCAAAACAAAGTGAAAGAAGGGGGCAATCTTTTCAGCTGAGGTCAAATTCTGCTTCCAGTAAGGATGTAATAAGTTCCAATAAAATCAACCTTATTAGTGTTCAAAAGTAGCTGAAAGAAATAAGCAGCCTTTACATTCACAGAAAATTCAGATGACTTTGAGCCTGATCATGCTCTCATTGAAAGTAACAGGAATTTCGCCAATGAGATGTAGCAACAAGCTTATTAATTACTAATCTGCTAAAGCTCTCTTAGTGTCAAGAAGTTTTCATTCCTTACAATAGTCTTCTATGAAGTGAAGTAATTCATGTAAAATCAGGAATGTTGTGAATAAAAGATTCAATCATTTAATCATTGATGGACTTGGAAGAAAATTCTGCCATGCATTTTTAAGTCATAAGTCAAGATCTTGATAGTAATTTAAAACTGTAGGTTTTAAAATACGATATATGTTTTTTATCTACTCCATGTCTGCTGCTACTGGACAATATAGAGTTATGTTCCCAAAGTTTTTTTATAATCACATTGACTAAGACTATTTCTCATCAAGGAAAACAGTAACTCTTTAGTAATAAAAGGATTCTGCAAGAAATGCTATTTAAGGAAAACATGCAACGTGTTAAAATGCATAAAACTGAGAGCATTAAGTGTCTATAAATTTGGAGACAACTACATATAAAAGATAAAAATTGAAGAGAGTTTTAGATAATGCTGGTAGCCTTCGTGCTTTACCAGCTTAAAAATACTTTATAAAGAAAATAAGCCTTTGCTTTGCTTAATATACCTGGTAACCCAGAACCATTTAATAGTAGAAGATATATAACTCATGAAAATTAAGTAATAATCTACTATTTTTAATTTTAAAAATATGCAGCTGTTAAATGTTTCATACATGAGAGAATAAGATCTCCATACATCTTAATTCCCTTTTTACATCACAGAGTTCCTTTTTCCCAGGAAATGTCTAGGGGAGAGGATCACTCACACCTCTCGCAGCTTGAGGAATTGTGACTTCAGAAGTTGCAGTGAACGCAATGCTGACAGTGGAGGTGGAATTTTCACTGTCATGCCCAAAATTGTTCAGCAGAATGTTTTCATGTTCTGAGATCACACTATTATTTGCAAACACAGCGTGTCTGTTATATGTTGTCCCCAAGATATGTGTTAAAACCTGTTCAAGTCATTGAACAAGTTTTGAGGAATATTTCTAATCCAGGTGATGGTCCTATTTACAGATCCTTTCAGCTGAATGTACTGTTGGATAACTGTTAAAATTTGGATGGAAGTTAAAAAAATACCTGGTAGTACAAATGGAACAAATAAGTAGATTAATGGATCTCATCACTACCTATAGGAACTGCACATACATTTGTAACTACGTAAGCTAATTCCTCCAATTTTTAAGCTGATCGTGAATGCATGTTCAGATCAGATGCCACTTTATTTTTCAACAACCATGATAGATTTCAGAAGAAAGTCATAAAGCAGAATGGCAGAGGAATAATTTGTGTGATAATACAGTGTCCCCCTCTCTCACCATCTGCATTTTCAAGTAAATGTGTACCTGTGCAAATTGTGCAAGAAAGGGTTTGACTGTGAAAAAAGTGACTAAATTCTTCTCTCAGTGGCTGGGGTTTCCTCTCATGGTCTCAGAGGGAGGGAGACCCTTTCATGAAAGGTGTTTCTCCATCCATATTTGCTTGCATGTGTTATAGTATGTGTACTAATTTTATTTGTCCCTTTTTAATGAAACTGCCATTCAGGTGATGTGATCTAATTTTTCTCAGTGTGTATTTATGGGCTAAATGCATATATTTTGAAGGAGTATGGCTCTGTAAATGAAGGAAAACAGCTGGAAGAGCTGTGAAAAATTTTGAGTGATGAGAACTCTTGTCATTATGTCAGTTCCAGCATGACCTTTTTTCTGATCTGGTTTTCATTGCTATGTGTGAAACTGAACTTTCTTCCTATGTGAGGTCGACATCCATGTAAAACTATTGGAGACAAGTTCAGAATGGGACTTCATCTCTCTAAGAAAAATAACACAAAATAATGATTTAAAATTAAGGTATTGGTGAAATGTTGCCTCCACACAGACAGGGGTTATATACTAAGATTGTGTGACAGGAGCAGAGTCCCGCTGTTGTCATGGAGACGGGAAAATAATTAATAAGCTTCTAAAAACAAAAAATAAAAACATTTGGAATCACTCCCGTCCTCTACCTTGCAAGAACTAATGTACAATTCTGTAATGTTTGTCTTAGACCCTGATGAAATAAACAATAAATAGCAATTTTTGGCTTTAAATGTATGTTTTTGCTTTCCCAGAACAAAATTTAACTAAAAATAATTGAAACAAGAACGTATTTACATTTGTAAATGCATACACAGCCAGAAGGCAAGAAGAAAACTCTGCAAAAAATTCTGCAAAATCATGAAGAAATTACAGAATTCAGCAGCTACATTACACGGGGGAATCCACAAGCAAGAATCTGGTCCAGTGCCCCCTACCCTCAGTTTGAGGGGATTTGAAGGACTTGGTAAGAAATTTTCAGCAGGCATTTTACTGCAGGAAGGTGATACCCAAAATATACAGTGCAAAAACTCTTCCCTCCAATTCATCTTGAAAATGCCAGCTTCTCAGCTGCGGCAATTTTGAGTCATAGCATGGAGCTGTCACCTGCCATGTGAGTTCTGTGACATGCTTCAGCAGAGGTCACTCTTTTCTTTCAAGTCACAGCTAGAGCAGACAGTTTCTATTCCCCTTTCCCTTGTATGTAAAGAGATTAGTGAGCATTCACCTAGGAATAAATGTTCAACTTATTTAATAAAATATGTAAATGATATCAAGGTCAACTAGAAGAAGAGTGTGTGCTTGCAAGTCTAAGGTGAATATGTAGCGATGTGGGAAACCAGGATTTACTCTCTCTACTAAGACACTATGTGATAACTCTTCACTGTATAATGGATGATCCCAGGCCCTTTTTGGGAAAAAAAAATCAGCTATACAATATGTGCTACATATTGCTATACTTTTTTGCTAAATTGTGCTCTCATGCTATCACAGACCTCAGGTAAAATGAACTTTCACAGATCTCCTAACTTATTTTTGCCCAGAAAGAAAGTGATGTTTCTGTACCTCTCCAACAGAATTCCCTAGTGATATTTAAAAGTCTTAAGGGTAGTAAGTCATCACCTACTGTGAAAAGGGTTGCTCACAGACCCCATGCAAACTCAGGAGACAATTCCCTTCATAAAGTGTTTATGAACAAATGCAGGTGTGTTAGTGATTAAAGGCTGTTTTGATGTACTAATAGTCATGCAGAATAAGACTGTAGCTTTGCTATTATGATTTTTTTATTGTCTGGAATAAAGTTGCTGAAATAACAGTAAAACCTTTGAGTTTCTATATTTTATATACTGACAATAAACACAGATTATAAAATTATTTTTTTATTGTAAAAGAAATTTTAAATGAAATAAAATGGAAAATACAAAACAGAGTGTAACAATTGCTTGAAACCAAGCCAAACACAAGAATTTGAATGATTGTATTGGCTGTTTGTGATTACTGAAAATTTAGCAGAACATAAGATAAAAATTCCTGATTCAGTAGAGGCCTTTTTTGTTGTATCAACTAGTATATTATTACTGGTTAATGGTTTAAACTAAACTTAAATCGTTATGTATTGCACTTCAAAGCTGAGACTTTGACTTTCTTTAGACAAAGCTGTTTTTTAAATTTACAGGTATTGTTATCACAGCAGAAGGTCACTTGAAATCTGTTCTTTGGTCTAAATGATGTTTAAAATCAATAGTATCTCCTAAAGAATTTCCCACCCTTTTTGGTTCGGTAGATAAACAGAGGCCTCATTCAAAACAACATAGAATTTTCAGGCTCAAAGTCACCTTTCAAAAAGAGGGAGACATAGGATTTTGTTTCTGTTAATTTCATTCTGCAATAGTGTTGTGATTTATTTATATCACCTCGATAACAGCTGCTGGAAGGATGCCCCAGGACAAAAGAATATATTTTTACTGTTCAAAACTGATCACTTTAAAAAGAAAGTTAACACTTAGCTCATATAGATATATGCTGTTATGAAAATATCTGGGTGCAGTGAATCATTAAATAAAGAGACAAAGTCACAGCTAGTGTAAGAGGGCAGTACTTGTGAAATGAATGGAGCCAGGCTTGCCTTTTTCAGCAAAATATTTTGCCTGAGGCTTTTTAGCATCCAAAGTGTAAAGACCCAGCATGCTATCACTCTGCTTGAATTGTACAGTTTTGCTATGGAACAAAAGATCTTTTTCATTAGCAACAAGCCCATTGAAAACAGAAGCAATGGATCTTTTTAGCTATTAATGGAAAAAAATTAGCATAACATTAAGTACGCAACTGGGGAAATCCCCATATTAAAATTCTTCACTTGGTGTTGGTTCAGCCAACAATGTTCAACTTTGTACAATTTACATCTTATTCTAAAGCATGGGGGTCTGATTTTCCCAAATTCATATGTTTACAAATTTAAGTGATTAATTTCAACCTAATTTGTGCGTACAATTTCAGTAATTGTACACACAAATCACAAATTTCCCTGTAAATGGCCACATCTTCCTTTAACAGAGGGTTAAAAATTGGTTTAATTAGAATTTAAATATTGCCTGTAGGTATCATTTACCTGTTTGTAGACCCAAATACAGCATCTTCCTCATGATGTAGAAAAACTTCTGTGTCCAGTCATGTAAGAAGATTTTTAAATAGTTCTTAAATTTTATTGGGTCAAATACATGCTCAAATTTTCTTTGGACAAGAGATATTTATCTGAATTTGAACTTACATACTTAACTGCAGATTTATTTCATGTGCCAATTATTTTGTTATTTAGAACCTACAGTGCAGTAGCAGGGAACTTACAATTAGAGAAAGGAGATTACTGAGAATGAACCATGTCTTTAAGTGTAGTCCTGCTGATCCAATTGAAATGGATAAGATTTACCAGACTGGCACCCTAGAGCATAAGGTCTTATGATTTAGCAAAAAAAGCCCCACATATAAGCAAATATTACTGCTGGTCAGTTTATTTGTGCACAAGACTCCATTACATGTCACAGACCACTAGTAGAAAAAAAAAAAATTGTGTTCTTCATTCATTTCTATGGAAGCTGGATAAGGTCCATAAAAAAATATCTTTTGACACATTTTGAGGAAAGCTAAAAGAACAGTACATGAGATATGTTAAACAGACTTCAGATCAGTTTCTGCTCTCTGACACTGCTAGCAGACTTTCAGAAGTAAAGGCAGACTCTCCTGCTAGTTATATCAGTGTAACAGTGACTTCAATGGCATTTCACAGTTAACGGAACACAGAATTAGATCCAACATGTCACTTCTCACTTAACACATCCCAATACCTTTGCCTTTCAAGACTTATCCTGATTCACTGTTTGCTAAAAAGGTGAAATAGAGCCATGCAATGTCTCTATTGCCTTTTGCAGTGGCATAAAGGAGTCAAGCAATGCACAGAGAAAAAATCCTTCAGCAACAGCAGGAGTGTTTGTTACCGGTGAAAGATGTAATTCATAGGGATGCTATAATCTCAAGTCTCCTCTGAAAACAAATCCTCCACCTTATCATATTTACCTTCTTTTCTCCTCTCTATTTTTTATTATTTAATTTTGTAATTATTTTGCCTAAGTCCATGAGCATATTTAAGGATCACTTAGTTTGAAAGATGTTATATGTGCAACACATCTGCATTGTATTGAGCCATCTATACATGTGAATCTATTTTCTATAACTATGAAAGCTGGTAAACCTAGGTGTAATAAAAGCTATAACAGATAAAAGCTGTCAGACACAGAAGCTATCTTGACTGCTGGTTTATTCCACTTTCTTCATTGCTACATGAAATTGGTTTCTCTTGTCCTCCAAAACAGGCAAAAGCTTTTCATCTTTTGTCCTGATTCCTCTTGACTTACTCCAGCAATTCAGTCAAATTTTCTCTCTGCTGCTCAATAAAGTTAATAGGTTTTTTATAGGTGTAGAAGGATCAGAATTTGCTCCATTTGTTCCAAACATGCTGTGAAAATACTAATGTGTTTACATAAAAGCAGAAGTCTGAAAACACAGTAAATCAACCCCATGCTGTTTTGGTGTCAAAGGCAAAAATTACTGAAAATGTCATTAAATCATTGCAAAAATGGTAAATTAAATCTAAGCTACAAATGATCAACAAATTAAAAGTGTTTTGAGTACAGTCAACAATGTCTGTTTTATGTCTCTGTAAATGTCAAAATTTAGACATAAATCCTGAATGTCTAAACTAGATTTAGATTTGGTGGGGGCTTCTAAAAGTAAATATGTTTTCTTCGTTTCTCAAACTATAATGCAGTCAATCTTTCTTTTTTAGCAGGGCATTCAGACATTCAGACAGTTTCATTACCTTTTGATAGCTTTAAAACTTTAGGATGTGAGTCAAAGTGGAAAAAGTAATATTTTTCATGTTACACCTATAATGAAATAAAATAATATTTTCTGCAAAGCCACTAGTCTATTACTTTTAGCACTAAATGGCACATTGTTGTAGACTGGTGCCATTTTGTATCTGGGGAAAAAATACATAAAGAAAGAATATGCAATCTCCTGGCTGTAGGATAGGAATATTATTAAATTACTAATTTTTTTTAAGTTTGCACATTACAGAGAGATTGATTGGCTGCTGTAAGCAGATTGCTCATTTGACTTTTTCAACAGCAAGTCCAAAAGGCCAACTGGCTGACTGTAAACTTTGCAGGAAAAGGTTTCATTTTCCTATGAAGAAATATGAGTATGTAATATTATGAAGAGCTTTCAAAATTCTTCTAAAGATGTGACCTTTATGCCACAAATCACACAAAAATGTTAATGATGCTGAAGATATTTAAAACTATTTTTTAAAGATTCATGTAGACATTCATTACTTTACAAGAGTAATATCTTCTTTTAATTGAATTTTGCTTTCAATTCAACTTTACAGTGTAGAATCAGTGGGAAAGCACAAGGAACAACTAAGAATTTTAATGTTAAATTTGTAAAAGAATTATGGACATTGCTATAATCTGGGCTCCCAATTTAAGGAACCTAATGCAGTTACATCAAGAAGACTTTGAAGATATGCATTGAGTCAGCCCTGTAACTCTAGGCTAGAATGAAAGTGATAAGCATGAAATTTGTAAAACTTGATCATATTGAAGAAGAGACAGCCATTCCTGAAAAATCCAATGAAGGATCCGTACCAAGTGTATATGTAATATCCCATCAGCCTACAGAAAAGCGGTCTATCTCTCCTCTCCATACTCTGCTTATTTTAGGCAAGACATTTATGTCTGCTACCACCAGGTGCATCATGACTGTTGCACCATGCAGGAGTTTGAAGGACACTATCCCTCCTCCTTTCTGCTCAGTCTTTAAAAAAAAAAAATTAAACAATAAAGAGAAAATTACTACAGTCTGATGATTTCCACTCTCCTGAGAGACCTAAACATGCTGAGAATGATACAGATCCAGAATTATATGGTATGCATTAATAATAAAAATAATCACAGAATCAGAGAACCATTTAGGTTGGAAAAGACCTCTAAGATTATCATGTCCAACCTTTGCCTGATCACCACCTTTTCAACTAAACCATAGCACCAAGTGACATGCCCAGACTTTTCTTGAACATCTTGAACATCTCAGGGGATGGGGACTATACTATGGCTACACCACCAGCCTGGTCCCAATGCTTAAAAATGCTCACAAAATACATTTCAGTGAAGAAATTCCTCCTCATGTACAATCTAAATCTCCCCTGCTGCAACTTGAGTTTATGTACTCTTTTTCTGCCACTGGAAAAAAGGGAAAAAAAGGCCAACTTCCTTTTCCTGGGGAAAAAAGGCCAACCTCCACCTTGCTACAATCACTCTTCATGCAATAAGGCTCTCCCTGAGCCTTCTTTTCTATGGAGTAAACATCCCCAGCTGCTTCATCTTCTCCTCATATGATTTACTCTCCAGACCCTTCACCAGCTCCGTTGCCCTTCTTTAGACATGCCCTGGCACCTCAATATTCTTCTTGTTGTGAGGGGCCCAGAACTGGACACAGCACTCGAGGTGTGCCCTCCCCAATGCTGAGTACAGGGGGACAATCACTGCCCTGCTCCTCCTGACCACACTATTCTTGTTAGAAACCAGGATGCCATTGGTCTTCTTGGCCACTTGGGCACACACTGCATAATGTCAAGCTGGCTGTTGACCAGCACCTCCAGATCCTTTTCCAATGGCCAGCTTTTCAGGAATTCTTTCCCCAGTCTGTAGCACCTCATGGGGTTATTTCAATGCTGGCACTTGGTCTTGTTGAAACTTATGCTGTTGGATTTGGCCTGTCAATCCATCCTGTCCAGATTCCTCCAGTAGATCATTCCCACACAATTGTGTTGTAGTTCCTGAGAGTACACTTCATTGCCTCATCCAGATCAATAAAGATATTAAACAGGGCAGGACCCAGTGGTGAGCCCTGGGGGATACCAGTAGTGACTGAATGCCAAGTGGATGCAACATCATTCATTGAATTACAAACAAAATTTCAATAGCCTATGTGAAATCCATAGCCTGAAGAAGAGATGGGGTCTGTCATTCTTACGGTGTTACACATGTTATTTTTCACATAGAATGGTGAAAAGGAAGTCAAGTAATAAAGAAATTCTTATATACTCAGAAAAAAAAAAAAAACAAACCAAAATCAAAACCAAAACAAAATGAAAAAAAAACCAAACCAAAAAAAACCCACAAAAAAAAAAACCACCAAAAGAACCTCCAAAAAACCTCCCTGGAACTTGACAATGAAGAATATGCAAGAATGAAAAGCAGCTCATTATAACCTCTAAATGTATTCACACTATGTTCAGCTCAGCAACAGCTACTCCAAATCATGTCTTGCTTCTCTGTATTTGATAATCCATTTTGATAATTTATGAGTTTCTCTTCCATAAATTTATCATCTTAAACTCTGCAAACTACTTATCTTAAGAATCCTATCAAGTGATACATATTATATATAGGGTTGTTTTGGGGTTTTTTAGTATACCTTTAATTGTGTCAATATTTTTCTAGTATGTGGAATACCTAGTAATGAAGATCTCAAAAAACTTATTCTGTTCTGTATCTAAACTTGTCAGGCAGTGGTCATAAAATGTTTCCAGGTGCTAGATGTTTATTATGTGCATAACTGAAAAGTTTTAAGTGGTCACTGGAATAGTTTTTGACCTAAGCTACCACTTTGTCAATCATTCCCTGGATATGAACAAAGAGTCTGATCACAGAAACTTTTGCCAATAGACAACATGAGAAACAGATTTTCATATTATGAATGTGGATTGTGCTATGTCTGCTAGACTCTTTCTCAGAGAAAAAACCTAAGCATGTCCAATTCACTGATATAAATGTAGTCACAGGGCATCAGTAGGGACTGAAATGCTTCTACTAGTGAATTCACAGATGCCTTATAGAAAACAATGTGTGACTTTTCAGTGAATGCAAAAATACTCAATTAATTTTCAGCATCTTATGAAAATGCAATAGAAATATTGATAACGTGGATAATGTGGATACAAAAGAATTACTGTCAATGTGAAAAAAAAAAAAAAACTGATGAGGGGAAGATGTTTTTTGGAAAGTATGTTGCTGTTGCTGTTTCTTTATTCAATTAATAGCTCCTGACAGTGAATTGTCATCTCACTTGAGTGCCTAATGGACAGCTCAGTTTAGAAGGCACTGCCTTTAGACACATTTTTAAAGAGTTTTCTCAGCTGGAGTCTGTTTGTGCTATTGATCCTCTGTCTAGGAAAATTCAAGAAGAGAGCAATGGAAACCAGGTTTGTATTTCTATAAGCATTGACAAACCCCAAACTTTCCTGTCTAAACTGCAGAGTAACAAGTATTTCTACTGAATAGGTATAGTTTATACTGACAATTTTGAAATCCCTGTGATAAACCCAGAAAGTGTTTGGACTTTGCAGTATCCTGTGGAGAAACACTAAGTGCTGTTAGCTGTGGAAAAATTACCTGTGTGTAAGTGCTGACTTGATATAAACAAGAAATGGCCTAAGAATCACTTGACAAAAGGAGATGGTCTGGCAGTGGCTTTCCTACTACAGCTCAGTAAGGTGTAAAATGAGACATAGGAGCAGTCCTACTGCGCACAGCAAGATACAAAAGAATAGGACAAAGAAAATAATAAAATATCACTCTAACAAACACTGAAGAGGAATTTTCCTGAGGTGGAGGGTAGTTACCTGAGCTGAGACCTGGAGATTTTTGTGCCCTCACTCCAACAAGCAGTACAAGGTTTCAAATACCAACAAATAATACGTTGACAAAGAAATGTATAAATTTAATTTCTATTGCTACCTTTCACTGACATCTTTATAAATGGTCTAGTAAAAGGAAATAAATATTGTATAAATTATTAGCCTTGCCCCAGCCTCTTAAGACTCTTAAGAAAAGAAACCAAACCAGCTTTGCCTCCAGAGGTTTTTTAAGCTGTGATATTCATAAGGTTATCTGAAGAGCACGGGAAGAAGTATACATGAATAACTGTTTTTCTTTCCTCCAAAACTGTATTTTCTGTGATTAGTTTAATTAATAATTTGTTTTGAGTAACTAATGTTTATTGAGTTCCCTTTGCTGATGAAACAAGGAAATGAAGTCGTCAACCTGACTTTACAAAGGGAAAGAGTGTTAGAAATTTTTTGTCTGATAAAATAATAGGCCTAGATTCTTAGACATTTTTGTGAGCCCTTTATAAAAGAAATAATTCATAATCCAGTTATTGTTTTACCATGTTCTATCACCAAGTTCATTTGATTGCATACACCATATATTGAATGCTAAGGATCATAGTTTTCATCCGGGGAAAGAAGACCACATGAACTGTTGATGGAATGCTAAAGTGCCCTAACTGCAAACTTGAGGAGTTACAGCTGAATATTTTACAAATAAAAAACCTCTGAAACAACAAAACAAAAAAGCAGCTAACCAATTAAAACAACCAAACCCCCCCCCCCACAAAAACCCCAAACCAAATCAAACCAAACCAAACCAAACCAAACCAAAACCAAAACCAAACAAAAAACAAAACAAAAAAGCTACCATGGAAATTACTTAGTGCACAGGTTTAATTTTGCACACAGAAACCACTTCATGAATGTGAATTTAAACAACATTTGAAAACACTAACCATCAGTCATGTATGAACCTCAGTTCACTAATAAATCTAAAAATTTGCTCACAGCAACAAAAGCCACCTCTTTCCCTTTTGAGCTTTGAAATGTGATAGCACTATCAAAGGTTTATCTGACAAACCATGCATCCACAGCAGATTTTCAATAAACTTGTGAATAATTAAAAGAAAACTGAAAGATAGAGCATATATATGTAAAAAGAATAGTAGCTTCAGTTCAAAATATATTCTGAAGGGCAAATGGAAATAAACCAATCTTTATTTACTTCCTAACACATTCATGACTTGGAAGTATTGATTCATCTAACTGAAAGCCCTCCAAGTGATAACATGCAGCCCATATGCAGAGGTTATGGTCTAGCTTAATCTGGTCCAATTTTAAATGCCTAGGTCAGTTGCAAAACCTGAAAAATTGACCTCCATTCTTACTTTGTACTTAATGGGGAGAGAGAGAAAGAGGGTTTTCCAAAACATGGTTCAGCTAAACTGAGGTCTAAATTTTAAAACAAGAATGAAATGCCTATTTTACTCCATCACCTCTGTAGATTTATCACCACCAACAATCAGTGAAACCTACAAAATCGTACACAGATGCCTTGAATGCTTCTAATGAAGTAAGGTGAACATCTCAAGACAGCTTGTGTTAGCAAAATGTGAATAGATAAATATGAGATGGTAGAAGACTGTATGACTCTTTTTGAGTTCGCATGCAGATTTGATGTGTGACAGAAAACTGACAATAGAATGCAGTTGTCTACCTTGCTTGATGTTTCTGCCTGGAGTGACATTAATAGCTGTTGAGCTGTCACCTAGGTCACAGAGGGTAGATAAAGATCATGTACCAGATTTAAAATCTCAAAAAGATTTTTATGTAGGATCAAAGTGATGACCCTATTCAGATGTTGGTTAGAACATCAGAAGCATTTTGAGGTGTTCTGGAACTGCTCTGCTTGTATCTACCAAGCTACAGTCAAGGCTCCCTTCCTTGTTGTGCTCCATGGATGAAGGCTGAACCAGAGGACAGCTACGAGCTGCCCATACAGTCTCAAAGCTGTTCCTCTGTGTGCCTCTGTCAACATACGAAACAGAGACAGCCCGGCTCTGTTCCAGTTATTACTGTTCGTCTTGGATCTTAAAATGAAATATTTTTGACTTGGTTGATATCAGAAAGTTGTGAGCATTTAAATGCCTTGTCAAAACTTGTATTCCTTGCTCTATGCTATCTTTACATGCAGTTGAGGATAAATGATTTTTACAGTGTCCTGGCTTGTCTTGTACTTGATTTTGTCATGTTGACAGCATGGTGCTTTTTTTGAAGCAAACACACAATGAGCTGTGTCTTGTTGTATATGTCTGATGTTAAAAAGCAAAGTCAAATAAAGTATACCCTTTGAGTGGGCATCGACTGCTGAGCTGCCAGTGAGTATTGACAAGTCAGCCTCGTTGGAAAGTTTTGCAGGACAGTAGGTTTAAGTGAAGGAGAGGATATAAACACCTACAACTTTGCTACCAGGAGAGATTCACAAGAGATACAAATCAGCATAAATTTACTTAGACAGCAGTATCTTCCAATTACAGTATGACATTCAAAAACATCAATGCAATGCAGTGTTTAAAAATGTACATGTATCTGTGTTTAATACCGAAGAGATGTCTGCATAGTTCAAAAGTAAAATCATGCCTTTTATATGTCTTTAATCAGAGACATTTTGGAGAAAAAAAAATAATAGTATAGAAAGGGTAATCTTGTCTTCTGTTTTTGCCCTATAGCTCCTAGGAGCATGGAATATGATAATCAAAGAGTCTATATGAAATGTCATTTATGTACAATGGTTCAATTGTTATTTAAATTATCTTTTCAGAGCTACTACCTTGCTTCTGCCTATCAAGGGAGCTGTGGGGAAGAAAGCTTTCTACCATAGCTGTTAATTTCGCCCACATATAGGAGTTTGATTGTAAAAGCTAAATCTGGATGTGATATTGTGCAAGAAGAATATATTTAATTTAGGGTGGAAGCAATATTCATTGAATAAAAATAATGAAAAAAATCAAAGATAACAAGGTTTGTGAATTTTGAACAGATAATGTTGTGTTCCAGAAGCCTCGTTGGCTCACCTTTTAGACTGACGTTAGAAAAGCTGTTTATTAGCCTTAATTTTTGTGATGTTTGATCACAAGTGTGGTAATTCTCAAATTTTTTTCCTTTCTGAAGCATTATAAGAGCCCTTGGGAGTTCTAAACTTTTTGCTTATCTCTGATAGCAATTCATCTACCAAATAAACTTCAAAACAAATTTACTCCTCTTTGAAGTACAAAACTGCAGTGTTGAGGTCATTTGCATTTACACATTAAGCTATAGTATTTCTTTTTTTTTTTTTTTAATCAAAATGACAACCATTAATGACAAAAAACCTATTGAGTCTTTCTTTCTCTTTCTGCCAAGCGTGAAACTTATAGAATGATAATAAGGAATCACCTCAGACAAGCACAGATGAAAATGAGTTCTGCCCACTACTGTATCTGAGCAGCTAGACATTTCCAAACTGCTTTGATGGCTCCTACTTTCTAAAAGGCTTTATCTGAGCTTCCATATTCTCAACCACATTGAACTGTGTGTTATTAAAAAGTAGTTAAAGTTCTCTTTCTAAAGTGATTAATCTCACCCCAGCTAATCTCCTCATCCACACTCTGCTTCTAAGGCATAACAGAAGCTATTTTTCATTGGATTTCAGTTGATTAGATAGTCTGATTTAAAGCTAGTTAAGCTGTGTTTCAATTGTGGTGGGGAGATTACCTCTGAGTGCTGAAATCCCATTGTATCTGCTGGGGGTGTGGGGCCATGGGGTTGTTTTCCCCTTTTTTTTTTTTTTTTTTTTTAATCCATTGAGCTAAAGAAGAGACCAGTCCCAGCTGGATGTAAGAGCACATCCTTAGAAATCCTTTCCCTTAGGCTAAGGCATTTACTTACTTGCTTTCTTTTCTCCTTCTAGCTTCCCATGACACTCACAAATAAAGCTGTTCCGCTATTTGGGGGAAAGTTCCCTCCCCTCTCCTCCCCCTACTTTTTGCTGAGAGTATAAGTTCAGAGCCAAAAATGTCGGGAACAGAAAACCCACACAAATAATTAACATTTGTCAACAAGAACCAATATGCTGCCGGGTACAAAGCAAAATTGCGTTTGCTGCTGAAGAAATAAAGTATGTCCTGAGGAAGGGTGAAATTAATGGTGTTTCAAAAGTGACTGAAATACTAAAATATTTTTTTTCTGAATAAATAAATAACAGTAATAAGCTAATTGTATAAACAGGTGATATGAATATATGTTGAAATCTTTTCAGTTCTGATGAGAAGTGGGTTAGGGAATAATGGAGGTTAGTAAAAGTATATAATTCAGAAAATATGACTGTTTTGCATCATACTGTGTTTAAATGTATTACCTCAAATATGTATTGCATCACTGCTTCAAATTTCAGAATGACAAAAAGAGGTTTTTGAAAGGTTAGTGAAACTATTTTTAAATACAAAAGGAAATATGTGACAATTAACACATAATCCTTTTATATATTCAGCACAGCAGCCTTGAGCTGGGTAGATACCACTTTCAAGCATGCAAGTATTCCTATTGACTCCAGCAAGATTATGCCTGGGTTTAAAGATGGCCATGTGTTTCATTGCTTTGCTGGACTGGGGCCATCCTGATCACTGTCCTGCTTTGATTTGTCCTTGCTCTTCCTCAAATAGAAAAGCTCATAGCAAGAGAAAAGACCATGAATTTCTATAGGCTAATGCACCTAGCAGGAAGAGGCAGAATAGATGCAGAAAGAACAAAGAGGGAGAAGATAAATCTGATTTATTTTTTAACTAGGAGTGCAAAGAAAAATGAGGACATGAAAAGAAATAGCTGCAATATATTTGGTTTGCAATACATGTTAAAATCTTTGTCAACATTAATTAAAATTGGCTTCGATAGAAACACTGTCTCATTGAAAGATTGAAAGAGGATGAAAGAGCATAAACAAAGGATAACGTCAGCAATATATCCAGATGGGAAGAGGTATGTAACACAGTGCTGCAGGGATCTCTATTAAGTAAGGGATTAATATCTTCACTAACCCAGGAGAGAAGTAAATAGCATTAATTACATTCACAGATAATACTAAAGAGATGCTTTGAGGACAGGGAAGTAATAGAAGGAGACTTAATTATCTTAGAACCAGCATCAGAAAATACCTATATGCTCACATAATGCCTGATACAGCTGGTTACTGATCTTGACTGCAGCCTCTCAGAAGTAATGTAATAACAAAAGGTGACTTGTTATAGAAATGAACAAGGGTAAAACACACATTTTTTATTATGTTTAAATGTAAGAATAAGGGAAAATGTTGAAACTTTCCTTCCCAGACACAGCAGGCATGCCTCCTTTGTGACTGCTCCCTCCTTTCCCAGGTGCCCAGTCATAATGGCTCTGCAAATGAAACTGAACAATAATGAGGATGATGATTCATCTAGCATGGAGGTGACATTGAGGTTGTCAGCCCACGCCCTGTGTCCAAGCTGCTTCCAGAGAGAAAAAAGATTGGTCATCGTCATAGGAGACTTGCTTCTAATGGGAAGAGAAGACCTGGTATTCAGACTTTTTAGACAAGTCTGCTACCTCCCTGGAGCCCAGGTTAAAATTATGATGAGAAATCTTCCTATCCTAGTGGAGCCCTCAGTTTGCCATCCATTACTGATTTTCCAAGTGGACAGAAATTAAATTGCAAGTCCAGGGGTAATCAGGAGGCATTTCAAGGGCTTGGGATAACTAGTTAGGGGGTCAGGGGCGCAAGTGCCCTCCTCTATCCTTCTAGTTGTAGTGAATGATGTGGGAAGAAGCAGGAAGAACCAGCAGGTCAAACTCTGGCTCAAAGTGTACTGGCAGCCAAGGCCAACGGCATCATGACCTGTGTCAGGAATAGTGCGGCCTGATGAGGTCACACCTAGAGTTTTGTGTCCTGTTTTGGGCCCCTCATTTCAAGACATTGTGGTGCTGGAGCATGTCCAGAGAGGGACAATGGAGTCTGGAGCACAAGTGGCTGAGGAAGCTGTGTTTGTTCAGTCTGGAGGAAAGGAGGTGGAAGGGAGACTTACCACTTTCACACTTTCTACAATTGCATGAAAGGAGTTGTAGCCAGGTAGAGCTCAGTCTCTTCTCCCAGATAACAAGAAAGAGAAAAAGTGGAAACAGACTAAAGTTGCTTCTGGGGAGGTTTAGATTGGATATTAGGAAAAAAATTGTCACAAAGAGTGCTCTCAAGCACTTGAACAAGCTGTGCAGAGGAGTGTTGGGTTGCCATTGCTATATATGCTTAAAAGATGTGTAGATGTAGGTTAATGTCAGATTTTTAAGTACTGGTCTAAATGTTGGAATCAATAATCTTAGAAGTCTTTACCAAACTAAGTGATTCTACCATCCCTTGATTCTGAAAGAAACAAAACTATCACAGTCATTCTACAGGAGCAGTAAATTGGACAGTAGTAGTTCTGAAAACAACTGAATGTGTAAGAGAGTAGTTTACACATGTTTTCCATAGAGTGTGGTCTGAAAAAATCAACTCATTTTTAAGGCATGCTTGCAAAAAAACATATTAAGTCTTGCAGCAGAAAATAAAAGCTGCACACCACACTGTGGTGTGTGACCGAAGTGTAAGTCTTTGGAAAATTACACACAATTCTAAGCAAGATATTACAAAGATATTAAGATGTAGGCAGGAGAGTGCTCAAAGAAAAGATACAATCATTTCAAAGTGACTGGATGTATAATTATGCCTCTATGTTAATTTTTCTTTAATTAAAGAATTTATTCATATTGTTTTCATACCTATGATATATAAAATTCTCAAGTATTTAAGATAGAGTATAAGAAGGTACAATAAAAAGCACAATTTAGGTAATAAAAGACTCCTTCCTTTCCTACAATTTCATTTGGGTATGTTCAGAAATTATTAATTAAGGTGATTTGTTTGGTTGATACTATACACACAATTATTTTTATATGCAATTATTTTTCATGTTACGTGTTGCCACATTTTACTTTATGTCAGTTCCTTACTCATTTCTTGTACTGTTTCAAAAATAATTTATATGTATTATGGCTCTTAACTAAGTGTTTAAAATATTTAGAAAGACCAATTTGAATTGCTTCAACATATTGATATATAGGGGCAGTACAGAAATTATAAAAGCTAAGTTAGGTTTAACAACAGAAGGAAAAACCTCCAAGCTTTCCTAGGAGATCAATAGATTTCTGTGTTAAATGGGATTCAGACGAACATTTTCGTGTCTTGAGCACTCAAAATAAAAGTTAGTAGCCCAATACAAATATCCCAATGTGATAAGTCACAAATTTCTGAGACAATAGGCAACACGATTCAATAGATTTTTTCCATGTCTAATTTGTAAGACTGATGTTATTATCAATATACTCCGAGCAAGTGGGGTTAGAGGATGTATGAACCATATGTGATCCATCACCTCCCTCCCCTACAGACTGCTGAAGTGTTTTGCTGAACCAGGACTTGATGCTTGCAGCCTTTTTAACCTGCAGGGTAAGAGCCCTGGGAGGGCAAGGATCACTTCTGAACTCAGGCAACAGCTGAATTTTTAATGAAATAACTGCTAGACAGAGGGATTTGAAATCTGTATTTGTTTCATTAATATTGTAGCTGACAATAATTCTTCCTATGCTACCATTCTATACTCCAAATTTCTGTGAATGGACTACTTCCAATAGTTCAGTCAATTTGATATCATCTTCATTTTTTTTAATATAAGGAAGAAAAACAGAGTGAAGGAAGACTGAAGTTTAACTTTTTCTGAGCACTCAAAAAAGCACATTTATTTTCATTAAATACTGTAATTCAGGGTTTATTATTATTAGATTTAAAATAATTTCTTTATTTTAATTTTAATTATTTTTATTTTTATTAGAAGAAGTTCTTGAATAAAAGTGTTTTGTTTGATAGATAGCCTAAATCTTGCTATTTTAAATCCACAGCCAAGAAACAGGTTAAAATATGGGTACAGTTAAACTGACAACCTGGCTTCATAACAGACAGTAGTGATGGCACCTCTCTGACTCATATAACACCTATGATCATTGTTTATGGGAGATTAGCCACTTCTGGGAACACAATGATAATAAAACTATTTGCTGTTTTATGGTTCACCATATTTTCAGAGCAGCATGATGATGTTAATAAAGATGCCCAACAATTCTCTTTGCAGTAGGTCTGTATGCTCTTGTATAGACAAAAAGACCAGACAAGCTGCTCATGACAGAAACAATGGTGGAGGCAGAAGGCAGGATTAGGAGACAAGACTGAAACCTAGTAAGCATGGACTTGTACAACTAAAAGTCTCTCCTTTCATAATACTTGCTTACAAAACCTATATTTCTGTTCCTAAACCCAGATGAGGGTTTTAAGAACAAAACCAAAGTCAAAGCTATTTTTATGTCTTCTGCCTGATATAAGGACAGACTGCAATGTCCTATTCTACATCTAATTTCAATAATAGGGTATAATTCCTCAGAATCACTTTATGTGGCATTCAGTTTCCAACAGCTTCAACTGCCTCATGGAATATTTCCAATAAAATGCAGCAATATTATATATAAAAATATTTATATTTGTATTTATTTATAAATAAATAAATAAATAAAAATATGCTTTCATTTATTTTATGCAAAACACAGAAACAGCTAATCTTTGCAGAAGTGTAATTTATGATGTGAGTTACAAACACAACAGCAAACTTATTTCTATTAAACTAAATATCTGGAAGATGTGGGTCACTGAAGGTGATGATTAATTCAAGCCACTAATATGTCAACAGTCATTAAGGCGGAAAGGAGGTTTACTCTGTTTTAAATTACCTCAGGTTTTGGAGATATGCACTATTTGAACTTATTTTTAAAACTAGGTTTTTTTATTCACAGGTTACACATTATCATTTCTGAGCTGCTACCAAATAAGATGTAGAAAGAGATGGCAACACTGCACAGTTTGCAGTTGAATTACCTGGACCTCATACAAGCTTTTCTTTGGGACTAAGGAAATATTTTAGGGAGGGCAGAATTGAGATTCAAAAGACCTTAGAAACCCCAGTAAAATTATTTTAATGGGTTGTTCAAAAACTGTGCTTCGCAAATTCTTTTGTAGATGGTTGTCCTGCTTCCTCAACACTGATTCAGATGGAGCCTTCTCTTGTCTCTAGAGATTGTTTGTTTTTAGAGGTTTTTTTTCAATAGCACTAAAATAAATTGCTAGTGTGACATTTATATCTCTCCTACTGCTTTAATCTCCCTGTTACTCTCTTGAAATAGAACAAGGAAGGGGGACGGTGCCCTCAAATTAAAGTGGTTTTCAATGCTCCTTCTTATAATGTTTATTTGGCTATAAACTTTATATTAAGAATGGGGTTTTTTTTCTACTCGATGATAATTTCAATATATTTTTTACCTTTTGGCCTAATTTTTGCAGGGAATTTACTGCTCATGAAAATTCCTGAGTTAATCACTTAGAGACTGAATTACACTAATTCACTCATAGGCTCCAGCAAGCTGTAGTGTAGAACAAAATATTCAAGTCATTAGCAATCCCCTGTCCCCTTTTCCATCCCCTTTAATTGATTCCTCTCAAAAGATAATGCAGATTAAGTTTATCCACTGTTTTTGCAGCAGTTCTGATTGTGGAAACCATTCACAGTGGGAGCTCTCTGAAAAGGAGATCTCTGATGGGATGAGGCTGTGAGGGAACCAGGAAAGAGAGGGATACATGTTACAGTCCTGCACCAAAAATGACTTACACACAGCCCTGGACTGTTCTGTATCTCCTTGTGTCTATCAATTTCCTCCATGGAAAAGAAGGGATAAGAGAGAGAGAAGAAAGGGCAAAAGAAA
This sequence comes from Molothrus ater, assembly GCF_012460135.2. NCBI lineage: Eukaryota > Metazoa > Chordata > Aves > Passeriformes > Icteridae > Molothrus > Molothrus ater. The sequence continues at coordinate 102,316,824 of NC_050480.2, read as the reverse complement.
AGTAAATGAACTGATTGAACAGTAGATTTCTAGGAAGCTTAGGAAGGGCTCACACTGATAAGTGACACAACATCAAGATCTACTGTGATATATTAAAAATCTCTCCCACAGGCTTTCCTCTCAGCAGTGTTGTAACCTGTGAAAGGTGGCCAATAATTTAAAGTAGACAGTCCCCTCTACCTTGGGAGATTGTATTTTTCTGGCACTGTACCAGGCCCTGAAAATGCAGTGAGACTTTCAGAGGGAAAGAGACCAGTTGGCGCAGAGGTGGGATGAGTCTTGCCCAATTACACCTGCTATACCCCAGCCATTTTGTACCTCTATGGTCCAAACCAAAGGCAAATCCTTTGAATTTTTTTGTGGTGGTTTTTTTTGTGAGTTTTTTTTTTTGTTGTTGTTTTTTTTTTTGTTTTTTTTTTTTTTTTTTTTTTTTTGTAGCTATTCAGTTATTCTATCCTTTCATTTGCTGGAGGAAAAATGGAGGACTAAGTACTTCTTCAAGCGCTATTTTGTGTCCGTGCTTCCATGTACTTTAACTGGTAGAAGAAACAAAAGAACCTCCAAAATTAAATAGATTACCTGATAGTAGAATATGTATTTTGGTTATCTAACCCTTTATTCAAAGTTGTATATTAAGATCACAGGGTGAATCCTCTTTGTCAGATGTAGAAAAACACTGAGGAGTTCCCTCTTTTCACTGCAAAAGTTGTTCAATTGTTAGCAAAGAACTGTTAATGAATAATAAATCAAGGCCCATAGTTACTCAGATAGCCAAAGAATGGTTTTGTGTATGAGAATTTCTTTCACTGAAAATGTTTTTTAATGAGAAAAGACCCTCAAAGGCTCAATGTAGAGTAATGCATTAAAATGTACTTCCATACAGCAAAATATTAATAAGTTATAAATCGTAATTTACAGTTTCATGATAGTTATTATAGGTACTCACTTTAAACTTTTATTTTAGTTTTTCATATGCTTAGACCTATTCATATTATATATGTCAAAATATGATTAAGAGAGGCATTTTTTCCCCAAACATTTTCATGCTGAGCACAGCAGTTAAAGTAATTGCTTCTCTCTCTGAGAAGAAACATGTGGGTTCTTAAATTCTAAAGTAATAGACACCTTCTTCAGACTGAAATAATATGGCTTTCCTCAGGAGGGAAAATTGCTGTGCCATGGAGAAGGTTAATCTCCTCTGAAAGCTGTTCCAGTTTGGAATTCTGACAGTTTTCATGGATAAAATTCTCCTTGAGAATCTATATAGGACAGGGAGGAGATGACAGTGTGCAGAGTATTGCCCTTCACCTTTCAGCAATGGCCCTTATGGCAAATTCTGCTGTGGTTTGTATCTTTCCCAAGCAGGTATCTCTGAGGATGTGAACATTCAAACTCATTTACAGAGTTGTTGATGCAGAATGTAAGGCCTTGAGTACATATCCCAGCTAAGGTTTTTGTCTTGCTAAGTGACAACAAAATGTAGCTCATGAGCTGGAGCTCCAGTGCCATCTTTGAAACAACTGCATTACATTCAAGTTTGGAGGGATGGAGTTTGGCACCAGTTCAGAGGTAATTGCACAGGATAGGCAGGCAACCAAACATGTGCACAGTTTTCCAGAGCTGGGAGTAGAACATAGAGTTAACCTCTAGACCATATCCCAGGCATCTTAGAAGAGGCTATAGACAGAAACATGATCTTGCTTGGAACCTTCAGCCATTCCTCAGGAGATTCTTATATATATATATATATATATATTTTTTTTTTTTTTTTTTTTTTCTTTTTAACCACAACCAAACAAGAAACAATGTCTTATCTGGAAATGCTACTGAAAGAAACAAAAAAAAAAATTGACAGCCCCATTTTTATTGGTGATTAAAAAATATGCAGATGTAACTTGGTCCCTTGCTTGAGACTGTGCTAAAACAGATCTGTTTTAAGAAGGAGCACTTTCATGAGGATTTAAGATACTTTGTATATCTTAGATATATCTGGATATACTCTCAGATTTTTTTTTAAATGGGCCAGATCAGCTTGATCCAAATAGGGATAATAATAAGACAAAATAGAACCATCAGACCTAATGGTCATAATAGTTACTATAAAGTGCTGATCTTTTTTTTTTTTTTCCCAGGCCTGTTTAAGTATTTGATTTAAAACACAAGAGGAAGTGGGATACCATTACCACTAGATAAAAAGAGAGAATCCAGGCCACCTGAGAGATGGAAGGTACCCTGTTTTTTCTGCTGAGCAGCCAACTCGGTGTTCTATAGCCCCCTTTTCTATAGTCCCTTTAGGGGGACCTTTTCTTTTCTCCACAACCTCTGTGATTCCTGGGCTTATACATACACATAATGCAACATCATCATCTTTTAAATACATTGGAGTTCAGACCTCTGAAAAAAACAACCAAATAAAAACAAAAGAAAAACAAACAAACAAAAAAAAACCTACAAGAAAACTTCTAGTACAACTTTAACAATTGTAATGAATGACAATGAAGTAGTATATATTGGAGAAGTAAAATGGATTTTACTAATTAATATTAATTTCAGTGGTAGCTATATGAAAGCTATAAGCCTTTTCCTAGATATTCTAACAAAGTAAATGATACTGGCTGGCCTGTACCTGCAGGAAAGTAGAGAAGAGGGAAAGGGAAGAAATTTTAAAAAACAAGACTTAAGCATAATTATTTATTTATTTGTGGTTTGCGAAAACTTTTTTAGAATTGATTATCTGTTTGTATCATTATGCAGACACTATTTTGTTGCTGGTTTTGAGACATTTTTGTTATTTCTTGCAGAATTGAGAACATTGTAACATTTTTAGTTACTTTGGAGGAGTTCAGCAAATTAAGTGGTACTTAATATGGGAGTGTAGTTTATGCATTTCTTGTGGTTTAAAAAATGGAGAGCAATTTGTGGCACATGTTTGCATCACTATAAAAGAATTGAGCAAAGCAAGATTAATGCAAATTAGGCATTATTGTGCTTGGAGGCATCTACTTATAACAATGTTCAGTGTAATGAAGGGTGAATGTTGTGCATGATTAAACTAGTCATATACAAACAATAGCTCAAATAAACAAAGCATAAATTTAGAAGGTGATTTTCTTCTCCCACACCCTCCAGTTCCCCCAGTAAAAACAGGAAAGAACATGAGGAAATTAAGAGAACAGCAGGTAGAGACTGAACCAAGAATATGCACTTCACTGCTGAAAGTAGAGCTGCTCGAGGGGAAAATGAACCCAAAAGGTGATTTATGGTCTAGTGATAGAGCAGTAATCAAAAATGGGCTTCTATGAAGCTTAGGTACAACTTGGAGCTGGTGTACCAATCCAGCCTAACAACCATTAAGCTGCACATAGGTCTGAGGTATTCTTCTCAAGATTTCTTGTCGTTTTTTTTGTTTGCCTGTGTAAGCCAAAGCTAGTTTCTCTATGGTTCCTTTATTGTAAACAGAGAAAAATATCACTTCCAGAGGTAAGTTCACATTAATGACCTTAGATACCCCATGGAAGTGCCTCTTTATCTCTGCTGACTACAGAAGGAACATTTGAGGACAATGTCAGACTGCAACAAGTAACATCTTCCAGTTTGGAGGAGGTGAGATTGATCGCTTGGGCTCTGATATCGAGTGAAATCTGCTACATAAATGACTAAAGAGGTATTGTCTGGTCTTGCAATGACTTCAACACATGCTGATTCTTCTGTCAATAAGGATTGGTTCAGACTGGACACATAAAGAGTAGGGCCAAGAAAGAATCTCAGTATCAATCTCAAATTTCTGAATTATTCAGTCACAAGGATTTAAAACCCAGAGCTTCCAACCTTTGGTTGAGATACAAGCTAGTGGGCATTAGAGCAATTTTCTCTGACCAGAGGACCTTTTAAGGTTATATCTAATAGCTAAAACTTCATATGAATTTCACTTGTATCAGTACCTTTCAAACATTGCACTTCACAAAGTTTACAAAGTTTACAAAGTTACTAAATTGGAATTTTACAAATTCTGTTTTACTTTTGTGAATAGAAAGATTAAGGATTTCTTGATTTTTTTTCTACAATTTAAGTAATGCTCATAAATAAATTAAATAATTTATTTCCAGAAATAGAATCTGTTGTTTAATTATGCCTAAGAAATTGTATGTAGAGCAACATCAATGTCAAATATTTTTCTTCTGCAATTGCAGGAAAAAATATTCTTATTTCCTGTAGCAACACAGACTCTTATTATTCAATAAGCCTTTCCCTCATTCACTGAATATAAAAAGCTCTGATGCCTTCTTTTGCTCCAAGTAAGGGAGTGGAAGCCCTGCCCTGAAGTCCTTGTCTGATTTCACCAGATTTAAGCAGTCAGATAATTTTGGACATCTTCAAGATAAAAGCCAAATCTGAGCTCTGACAGTATTCTCTTTTTGGAGGAGCTGCCCTCTATTTATTGCATGAGTTGTTTATATTAATGCCTTGGTTGGGTTTAGGGGTTAATCTGAGAAACAAGTCTTCCAGTTCTTCTATTTTTTTCTGTACTTGTGCTGTCATTGTAGAGAGGTACTGGAGTGCATGAGCTGGATGCCTTTCTGATGAAACCAAATGAAAAGACACATGCCAGGGGCACATGCAGAATCCTACAGCCATTAATGGGCATTCAGACTAGAGTTAATCCTAAATATTCCCTTCTCCCCCCACCCTTTTCCCACCCCGAAACATGTACAGAATGCACATTGGGTCCTCAGTGCTGTTTCTCTATGGGGTTTCACTACAGGTCTTCTCTATGTACTGCATAGCCAGCTTAGGTAGACATAACTTCAATCACTTGATGTTTTTTCCCTTGCTTGTCTTTTAATGGTAGTAATGAATTTTGAAAGAGATGTTTTTTCTTGGACAAATTTTTTTAGCTCCAATTTTCTCATGCTATAGATTGGGTTTTATTTTCCTTCCTCTTCATACCCTATTTTTTTTAATTCTCTTTTTTACTTAACCATAACTAAATTCAAAGAAAATGACATGATTGTCTGTAAATATAATACAAAACCAGATTGGAAATTCTTCCAATAAAAAATATTCTATATCTTCTTTTCCATTTAATATGTGGCTAGTTTTAAACAATATACCACTTCGAACTCTCTTTAGATTGTTACACATGAATAAATTATTGCCAAAAAGCACTCATACCTCAGCTTGAGCTCCTCAAATCTCAAACCAGTTCAAGAATTTGAATATATATTCCACCTTATTTTTCCATATGAATTGAAGCAAATAATCTATCTTGACCTATATTATTATCATTGTTTGAATACTCAGGGATAGATAAAAATCCTAGGATAAACACGTTTTAGATTTGACACAAGTAAAGTTCTTCTTTTGCTTTGTACTAATTATTTACTTTATCATCACAGCACAGCATTTTATAAAATTAGATTTGCTTTTCTTTATTTGTACACCAATCAATTATTTTCCATCAACATTCAAGGAACTGAATGGATTTTCACATAAGAAAATCTTATTTTCTATTCAGAGACTAGATGTACTGTTCAAAAAAGACCACAAAGAAGTTTTTCAAGCACTTGACTGACTTTCATGTCACATTTTCACAGACAGAAGTCTTAATTTTCAGTCAGTCAAACATGTAATAATCTGATGAGCGTCCCAGTTCTAAAGTAGATTTGCTGTTTTAACTGACCTGCTGCTTTTCCCTGAGAAACATGGAGCTCTAGTTATATATACTATTTTTTATTCAGATTAAGCTCAAGGAGAAAAACCTGGAAATAGTTGGAAGACTGGCTGTTAGGGGAAATTAGAAAAATTGTGTGGAAAGACCTGTAGTGTAAGGAAGAGAATAGTGAAATTAAGAATGACATATTCCCCCAATTTCTAACTTTGAGTGATAAACTGTGTAACAAGGCTAATATGTCTATGATGGATATGTGGAGTGAAAACATTTGTGTCTTTTTGGAAACCAGGTTGTGTTACCTAAATATTAACAACCTGTGCATTCTGGGACTGGTAGATACAGCCAGGCTCAATGTTTTTATGAGCACAGTGCTCTAGTTTAGTCAATATACATATTTGTATTAATTAACTCTACAGGGGATTAAGGATTAACCACATCAGTGTTAGAAACTGTGGAGATCCTTAATAATAGTATTTTAGTTATTTCTTTTGAAAACAAAAAATATTTTGTTTACACATGAGCACATATTAATAACTGAGCAACCTCTATAATTGAAATATCCCTAAAACTAATATGGAAATATAATGGTTTTAACAGTACCAGCAGGAAAGAGAGCTGTAATAATTGGGATTGAAATACAAAATATAACTAGATTTCTTTGTTAAGCCTGATGATTTCTCTTTAGAATATGACATTTTAAAGACAAAGAAATAAACTAATAGACCTCTTAGTTTTAGCAAGACAATACAATGAAAATTTTCAGCATCAGAATGATCATAGAAGTCTCAAGGACAGAAAACACTTGGAGTTATTGATCTTTGAAAAGTCTGATACAGCAAATGTTTTCCATACAATAGTGTACCCAAGAGACTCAGAATAAACATGTTGAAATATAAACAATTATTTCAAATTTAATACTACAAAAGAAAGGAAAAACTTTAGGCTAAATGCTCCCTTGACAGAAGAATTTTGAGTTCTATTCATTCAGTATAATTGAGTTCAGTTCTTCTAGTTTTTAACAGTCTTTGTCCGTATACAATGGAATTCCAAGTGTATGACTGTTTTCCCTAAGTGTGATTGTGGCCTATTGTATCTCCAGACCTTATTTTAAAATAAGAAGACCATTGTGCTTATGTTCTCCTTTCAGATAAAGCCAGAGGATTTCCCTATATCATCATTTCTCTTCACTTAATCCTGTTGTTTGTAGCTAGATTCCTCATAATCATTATTATTATTATTATTATTTTTATTTGTTTACTTTCCTAATGTCTAGTCAATATTAGCTCAAGCTGCTGATGTTGGCATAATTAAAAACATATATTGGAGAATTTTCTTCCTTTGCTTACTATTTATGGTTCACACTTTTGAGTTGCTTGAGGCTAAGAATGTGATATGAAGATCCTGGGCTTGTTTCCCTGCTTAGTTAGCCATATCAGACAGAAAAAAGATTTCATTTTTGCCACTAGTCAGAAGTAGTGTTAAAGATTCATGTTTTTACCACTCCTTGTTCAGTTGCTTATTCTTTCTGCTGGAGCCATCAGTCCACTGTCTCTTATGCTGTCAGAATTTCAAAGAGCAGTCAGCTTCACCCTCTTCCTGCAATGTCCTACCGAAGCCCTATCATGAATTTGATGTGTAAGATTATTCACCACAAGATAAAGAGATCATAATTGGGTTGATGCATATGCTAAGTTGTTCAGAGTAAAGGAAAACCCCATTAATAGAGAAAACAAAAAAGAAACCCAACTCCTCAGTTTTTCTTAAGCTCAAACAAATCTAAATTTTTGTGGAAGTACTGGGCATTGAATAAATATTCCATGTCCCTGTCGTCCCGTCCCCCCCGCCAATATTTTATGCTTTATATTGTCTTTATTTTTTAAAAAAGTTAAAGAATTAAAAAAAAAGGTGGCCCTGTTGTATTCTGCATGGTACGTGTTTTTTAATATTTTTGTTTAAAGTGTTTGTCTGTGATTTATGCTTTCGAATGTTAGAATTTACTAAATTCTCAGGTTTTTCAAGAAACTGTGGTAGAATCACAAAATTTGATCTGAGCTAAAGTGATGGCTTTATCTTTATAAGGAAGACACAATGCTTTAGAAGATCATTAGTGTGAGGGAATTGTATGAGTATACATTTTCTTAATAGTAACAAAATAACTTCTATGCTAGAACCTTTATTGCCATTAAGTCTTACACTAAACAAATTAATTGCTCCATTTCTGTATTTACCTACAGACTGGACACTCTGGAAAGGCACCTTATAGAAAAACAGTTCTCTTTAATGAAAAAATTTCAGTGCTTGGTATGCTCGAAGCCCAATTAACATCCCTGAAATTATTAAACCTGATAATTACATTAAATCCCTTTATCAAATCAGGAAGCAGATTATTTCTACGCTAAGGGTGCTTTTTGGGCCTTTGTAGGAGCAGTAAAATGGCACAGCATCCCTTATGTACCTGAAAATAAACAGCAAGTGTCCAAAGTAAAAGCATAACAGGCCTATACACACAAGAAAGAGACAAAATTTTGCTTGTGGAATTGAATCCACGCTTAAAGGGAAGAGAGAAAATGATATTAGAAACATATCAAGTTAGGCTCGCTGTTTTTTAGAACTTCTGGTTCATAGAAATCCCTCAACAGGTGTAATTCAAATTTGTCATAAACCCCTGCTAATGGGCAGATATTAAACAGCAGAAAGACAGATACTGTAGATTTTTTGCATGTTCTAAGCTTATTTGACTCACTTTCATCCATGGTGTGCAGTACTTTCTTAAATCTAATGTTAGAATTAGCATTATCAAAGAAAATCAAATACTGGATTTCTTATGCTTAAAACACCTTGGAGTAGCTAGTGTTAGAGTAGTTTCCTTAATCTTTCTCTGATCTCCTATAGACATGGAATCTATTTTCTCACATTGTTTTCTCTTCTAAAGAGATATAAATTAAAATATGGGATATAAATTAAAACATGGGATATAAATTAAAATTTCCTTTCTGTTGCAGCTGGTGCTCTGTTTTTCTACTGTGGAAGGAAAGATTTCTGCATATGTAGCTCAATGATTTGTTCAGCTGTGATTAGTTTATGAGTATGTGTCTGAATGCATATCCATGGGTACAGAACTGGAAAAAAAATTATAATAAACAGTTTTATGGGTACTCTTTCCTGCGAGAAGGTAGTGAACAGACCCCACTTTAGGGCAAGGGAGAAGTGTGAGGAGGAAGGAGTAGTTGAGAGAATGTGTGATGAATGGAACCATAACCCACATCCTCCTATCCTGAGCTGATGAGGTGGGGGAGGTAGAGAATTCAGGAGTGAAGCTGAGCCCAGGAAAAGGTGTTTAAGGTTTTGCTTTATTTCTTATTATTCTACTCTCGGTAATAAATTAGGTAATGTATTATTTGGTAATATATTAAATTAATTTCCCAGAGTCAAGCCTGTTTTGCCCATGATGTGAGTGGCCTCTCCCTGTCCTTATCTCAACAGTTTTGTTGTATTTTCCCCCATCTGTCCAGTGGAGGGATGTGATAGATTGGCTTTGGTGGACACCTGGTATCCAGGCGGGATCAACCCACCATACAGGGACAGAGCAATCACTGTTTGGCATAAAAGAGAAAGTCAAACATGCAGAAATGGTGATGGACCCCTGGAACAAATTAGGCATACAGTGCGCGCACATTGCAGAATGCACTGTGGCAGGACATGTGTTCAAGAAGGAACAGCAGAGCCTCATGAAATACAGGATGTATGGGTGTAACCTCTTTCTTCAGAAGTCATATTTCAGGTTTTAAAAAGCTGAGAACTTTTACCAGGAAATAACCTCTTGCCCGCTCTCCTTAAGCATCAATGCTACCACTGTCAGAAATAACCTACTGGCACAGGTAGACCTTTGTTATAACAAAAAAACACACTCCAAAACAGAAAAAATCCGCAACAATATATGAACAATTCAGGGAAGACATATAGTTTATATCTAGCTTAATAATTAAACAGTCCCTGTGACCATTTTCAGATGTTTCAGATGCCAACCAACACAACTTAACCTTAAAAGAGAGCAGCCATATCCAAACTGTATATTCAGAAATATTCCTGGTTAATTCTAAATGTCAAACAATGTCCAGGAATTTTTTTGCAGAGTACCAGTTGGCTCAGGCCATAGGTATTGCTGGTACTGTTCAAACAATTTACTGTCAGAGATAATTGCAGCCATTATCCAGAAGTTGTTTAATATCCTGCCACAGGTATTAATAAATACTAGAGAATAAATAATAATTAATAATAAAAATAATAATTAATAAATATAACTAGATAAACTTCTTTTACTGCACATACACCACTAAAAAGACAACAGTGATAAATATAGCGAGAATCCTATTCTTCATTAATGTAAAGAAAATTATTTATATTTTGTGATAAAATCCTCCTACATAGGAAAGAATTATTGATAGAAATAAAAAAAAATTGCTGAATACTTTTTAGCTTTTCTAAATATTTCTTTCCCATGCTTTCTCATGTTTAGCACAAAGTTCTGTGAGGACCAGGAAAGCATGATCTTTAACAATAATCTTTGCATTCATACACATTTTCTTCTGAAGTTAGAAATTACAATGCATCAGAACTTGTACACAAAAGCTTAAGTGCTAAAGTTATACCAGTAAAGCACAATATATTTTATTCCACAGGAAATGTGATATTTGGGCTATTGGAAATGCTGTGCACCAAAAATCTTGGGACAGTAAGATTACCCCAGATAAACCTTGGATAAGGCAAGGCAAATCCAAGCATGAGCATCATCATCAGGGCACCTCAAATTTATCATACCCACTGAAATATGGAATAATAAAATAAAACCTAACCCAATTACATGATAATGAAATAAAGTTTCAGTTTTAAAAAAAATGCTTTGGCCTTCTCTTTGTATCCTTATCAATCTACTAATTTAAGAATGGCTAGCTCTACACAGACCAAATAACTCTAATTGCACAATTACAGCATTAAGACTATTCCATTTACCCAGCAAATTGATTGGCTAAACATACCTAAGTACTTTATTATAATATAGAATTTCATAAGAAACTAAAAACAACGTTGATGTTCAGGACTGTTGAGAAGAAAATGCAGGGCCAGGGTTTTAGCTAATGTAGATTGGTAGGGATCCTCTAACTTAAATTGGCTTCACTGATTTACGCTGGCTGAAGCACACAGCTGTACATAGCAGTATGTTTTGCACACTCCTTCTCCAGTATAATCATACTTCAGCTCATCATGATGTTTGTGTTACTATGTCAAAGATAGACTATATTACAGAGTTATATTGCTTGCAGGAAAGGCTGTCAATTTGCACAATCCCATTCAAATTGCAACTGAATTGTTCCAGTAAGCAAACTTTTAAATATTTAGCTGCTTTGTCATGAAGCTTACTAGGATCAATTGAAAAGCAAACACCAAACTTGTGTAATGTTTAAATGTTCAAAATAAAACATGAGTGCAGGCTAAAAATCTTTGCAGTACAGGAATGATACCTTAATAGCATGCGTCTTCCAAGAATCCACAAATGTTGCAGAACAATATTAAGCAATGTGTTTTGCAACACAGGTCATTATTCTGTGTTTTTGAGAGTAGGGGTAGAACCATATTATTTCCTGTTTCTCTTTTTACTTGGATTTTAAATTAAACTTCTGTTCACTAGTGATGATATATTTTGACCAAAAACTCTGAAAGTATAAAGGCTAATGTGCTTTAGTAGGGAAAACATAATTCATTTTGTTCTTTGTAGCAGAGTGAAAGAAAATTCAGGGAGACTCTAATGGGAGGTCTTTCTTGTGACATCATTGTAATATTAGTTGATATTCTGGCAGTTATTGTTCCAGGATTTTGAAAGTCTTCATAGATAACCCTATAATACAAAATCTAATTTCCTAAAACCAGTTGGGTAGTTTTAGATGTCTTCTGATACTGTGGTTGGCCTCTAGCTGTCCCTCTTGAAAGGCACCTATCTTCTGCAGGTTCATCTCAAAAGACAGTAAAGGTTTATGGATAACTGAATCACATCTTTAGATGTTTACATTGAGCTGATCTGATTTACTCTGCTGATGTTATCAACTAGGTTTTCTTCAAGTACCAACAGCTAGAATAGTGTTCAGTTGCTAAAACTTATGCATCTAGTACCATTTTAATGACCTTGTGAATATCATATATATATATATATATATATATTGAGGGAATAATCAGGGCTGGCAGTTATATCACAATAACTGCAGGCAATCCATGTCTTCTGTAACAAGAGCTAGAGAGCAGGTGGGTTACATGGGAATGTTTCAAACATTGTTAGATGCCTCTGTTTAAGCAACTAAATCCTGCATGTGCAGCTGTAGACATGCAAGGTATGTCTACCACAGCCTAGGTATTTCACTCTCTGGCTGAAACCCATCCTTCCTGTGTTGAATACTCTTCTTCATAACAGAAGTGCAACAGGATCAAAAAACAGGCAAAGCTGTTTATGGTTGATAAAGTAACCATTGCAACTACTTGTGCATTTGTTAAGAGACTTTGATTCAAGCAAAGGAATAGAATTTCAAAAAATATTTAATGACCAAGCCGCTAAGTCTATAACATTAGGGTCTCATCTTAATAAATGTTATGCAAAATGTCTTCACTGAATGAAGACTTTTGTTTTTTCTAATTTCTGCTTTCATGCATGAACTGTTTAGCTTGCTGAGGTTACAGAATAATTATCCAGGACTATACAGGGCAAGTTATAAATTGAGAAAATATTTACATACTCAGGATCATAATTTTAATATTTGTATAACAGTAACTCTATCAAAAGTTACATACACTTGGCATATAATATGAGCCTTATCCTGCTTGTCTAGACTTCTTAATTTTTTAAGATATACCTTGTTTTAGACACCTGATGAATGATTACTTCACCTTATTGCAAATATTCTAGATGAGATTCAGTTACAGGGAAGACATATTCTTAATATTCAAAGGATATTACTAACAATATAAATTTCAGAAGTAGTCTTTGATAAAAGGTT